>NC_140996.1:110629882-111205629 GCF_052327205.1 Somniosus microcephalus
TACGAGATCTCGCACCCTCGGGTACCCCTGAATTACCACCGTTATCCCCCTTACCACCGTTATCCCCCTTACCACTGTTATCCCCCACCACCCCTCCCAACCCAACCCCTGCAGACGGCATGCCAAAGCCCCAGGAATCTTCGCCAACCACCCAGACACCAGACCCGACGTCGGATGCTGCAACACCACCGCCGCCACCACGACGATCAGGACGTCAGACAAGGCCTCCTGATAGACTTAACTTGTAGTACCCTTCACCCCGCCGGACTTCACATTAAACAAGGGGTGAATGTGGTAAACCACTGTATTGTATATTGCCACCTCTGGGTGGCGCTGTGTATGGAGGCATGCCTCAGCTGACTCCACCCACCACTGTGTGGGTTTCGTTCAGACTTGTTCAGTCACTCACGAAGAAGCATGGTCTCTTCTTAGCTAATAAAAGCCTTATTCATCTCTTCTTTCGACTCATCATCTCTTCTTCGACTCATCACCTTTTATGAAGTAATTGATAAGCGTATCACTCACCCTCTCTCTCCCTCCCCCTTCTCTCCCTGCTTTACTCTCCCTCCCCCTCTCCTCACGCTCTCCCTCCCCCGTCTCTCCCTGCTTTACTCTCCCTCCCCCTCTCCTAATGCTCCCCCCTCCCCCCCACCCTCTCTCTCTCCCCTCCCCCCACCCTCTCTCTCTCCCCTCCCCCCACCCTTTCTCTCTCCCCTCCCCCCACCCTCTCTCTCTCCTCCACCCTCTCTCTCTCTCCCCTCCCCCATCGTCTCTCTCTCTCCCCTCCCCCACCCTCTCTCTCTCTCTCCCTCACCCTCTCTCTCTCTCTCCCTCCCCCACCCTCTCTCTCCCTCCCCCACCCTCTCTCTCTCTCTCCCTCACCCTCTCTCTCTCTCTCCCCTCCCCCACCCTCTCTCTCTCTTCCCCTCCTCACCCTCTCTCACTCTCTCCCCTCCCCACCCTCTCTCTCTCTCTCCCCTCCCCCACCCTCTCTCTCTCCCCTCCCCCACCCTCTCTCTCTCCCCTCCCCCCTCTCTCTCTCTCCCCTCACCCCCTCTCTCTCTCTCCCCTCCCCCCTCCCTCCCTCCCCCTCTCTCTCTGCCCCCTCCCTCACCCTCCCCCCCAGTCGCTCTCTCTCTTCCCGCCCCAGTCACTCTTTCTCTTCCCGCCCCAGTCGCTCTCTCTCTTCCCCCCCTAGTCGCTCTCTCTCTTCCCCCCCCAGTCGCTCTCTCTCTTCGCCCCCCAGTCGCTCTCTCTCTTCCCTCCCCAGTCGCTCTCTCTCTTCCCCCCAGTCGCTCTCTCTCACTTCCCCCTCCAGTTGCTCTCTCTCTTCCCCCCCAGTCGCTCTCTCTCTTCCCCCCCAAGTCGCTCTCTCTCTTCCCCCCCGTCGCTCTCTCTCTTCCCCCCAGTCGCTCTCTCTCTTCCCCCCCAGTCGCTCTCTCTCTTCCCCCCAAGTCGCTCTCTCTCTTCCCCCCCAGTCGCTCTCTCTCTTCCCCCCCCCAGTCGCTCTCTCTCTCCCCCGCAGTCGCTCTCTCTCTTCCCCCCAGTCGCTCTCTCTCTTCCCCCCAGTCGCTCTCTCTCTTCCCCCCCCAGTCTCTCTCTCTTCCCCCCCGAATCGCTCTCTCTCTTCCCCCCCCAGTCGCTCTCTCTCTTCCCCCCGTCGCTCTCTCTCTTCCCCCCCAGTCGCTCTCTCTCTTCCCCCCCAGTCGCTCTCTCTCTTCCCCCCCCAGTCGCTCTCTCTCTTCCCCCCACAGTCGCTCTCTCTCTTCCCCCCCAGTCTCTCTCTCTCTTCCCCCCCGAGTCGCTCTCTCTCTTCCCCCCCAGTCGCTCTCTCTCTTCCCCCGTCGCTCTCTCTCTTCCCCCCCAGTCGCTCTCTCTCTTCCCCCCCAGTCACTCTCTCTCTTCCCCCCCCAGTCGCTCTCTCTCTTCCCCCCCAGTCGCTCTCTCTCTTCCCCCCAGTCGCTCTCTCTCTTCCCCCCAGTCGCTCTCTCTCTCTTCCCCCCAGTCGCTCTCTCTCTTCCCCCAAGTCGCTCTCTCCCTTCCCCCCAGTCGTGCTCTCTCTTCACCCCCCCAGTCGCGCTCTCTCTTCACCCCCCCAGTCGCACTCTCTCTTCACCCCCCCAGTCGCGCTCTCTCTTCACCCCCCCAGTCGCTCTCTCTCTTTCCCCCCCCAGTCGCTCTCTTTCTCCCCCCGCCAGTCGCTCTCTCTCTCTCTTCCAACAACAACATGCCCTCGAAAAAGCCTAGGCACTGCCAGGCACTCTAGCCAATATATATATAAAACAGTATGTCTCTCTGTCTCCATGTCTGTCTGTCTCTCTCTCTATCTGTCTCTCTGTCTCTCTGCCTGTCTCTCTGTCCGGCTATACAATCAAAAGTTATAGAGTCTACCTGCACATATTTTGTATCAAAATAAAGCTTATCATTAGGGGACTCTCATAGGTGTAATTACTTTTTGTTCAGCCAAAAATTGTGCCAACGGTATCCAAAAAACATTCAAAATTCCGCTCATTATCCGCTCTTTAGCATCGAGTGACGTGAAGGTTGACCAGTCGTACAGTCGACCAACCCGACGGTCGACCAATCACTGCATCATGGGGGCGGGTTCATTGCCTGTGCGGACGGGCCATTCTAGAGTCGAGTGACGTGACGATCGACCAGTCCTACAGTTGAGTGACCTGACAGTTAACCAATGGGTGCGTCTGTGTGTGGGCCTAATGCTTCTGAGTTGAGGTGAGTGGCCGACATCTTGATTCCAAACTCTTCATTTCTTTTTCCCACTTTCTGCGTGTTTCTTTTCAAATCGAGGTTTCCAGCAAAAAAAAAAGTTGCTTTTAAAACACAAAGGCCTAGAAATTGGGTTTTGGCGCAGCGACGGCTTTAGCGCCGGAAGTTAGTGCCGGAGCTAAGTCGCGCTGGGCGGGCCAAAAATTCAATAGTTCTGCGCCCAAACGGCTGCCGGCGCTGCTGAGAGCTGTTAGCGCCTGAAAACTGGCGCTACGCGCTGAATATCGGCGCTATTCCGGCGCTGCGGCGCCCGCTGCGGTGCGGCAGGTTCGGGAAGTGCAGGCCTCCTCCTTCCCTTAAGGAGGAGCTGCCTGCACCCGGCCGCGGCCCGCGAAAATCTTTTTAAAAATGAGCCCGGCACCTCGGACAAGTGCCGGGCTTGCTTCTGTTCCGGGGGGGGGTGGGGGGGAAGTCCGGGGAGGGAGCTGCGGCCAGGCGGCCGGCGGGAAAGCGGCCGGCCGCCGCGGGGCCTTTAATGCGCCGGCGCAAAGTCATGTAAGACTCTGTTGCCAGAGTCTTAGTTGCGGCTGCCACGGACGAGGCGGCCGCAACTGAATTTCGGCGCTGGGGCCCGTCGGCATGGCAACCGGGACGCTGCGCACACCGATGACGTCATCGGTGCCGGCGCAGCGCTACCGGTCTACCGCGGCGGAAGGGCCCCAGGCAATTTCGGCGCCGGCGCCAATTGCAGCGCTAGGCCCTCTAGCGCCGCAAAATCTGCGCTAAGCGCACTGAATTTCTAGGCCAAATTGTTTTTAAAAAAAGTTAATTAATTTGTAAACCTTTTCTGTAACCTTTATAATTTTCCTACCTTTCACCGTTTTTGCAGGCAGGCCTCGAAGCCTGGGCATCTGTTGCCCAGCCACGCCCGAGCTACGCATCTCCCGTCCCGCTTAACAAGCGGCCCGCGATCGCCGCCATCTTTCTAAAGGCTGGCAGCGCGGGACTGAGGCGAGCGTAGCCATCGCTGCCATCTTAGTAAAGGCGGGCGGGGTGGGAGTCAGCGCGCGCGTCAACGTCGGCCCGGATCGCGAGCGAATTGGCGGTCTTAAAGCCGGCTCGGGTGGGGGGCGGGGCTTGGGAGGGCAGGAAGCGGGGGGAAGGGTGACCCCGGCAACTGGGCCCGGCCCTCACTCACAGCCTCAAGTCGGCTCACGCCCTTTCCCGGAGCTTGGCTCCAGCGCATACCCAGCCGCAATCGACGCTCTTGAAGCTGGTTCGGGAGGGCGGGGCTCGGGAGGGCGGAGAGTGGGGCTTGGGAGGGCGGGGGGCAGGTCTCGGGAAGTGGGGGAAGTGTTACCCCGGCAACTGGGCCCGGTCGTCTCTCAGCCTCAAGCCGGCTCATGCCGGTTCCCGGGGCTTTGCTCCATTTGCGGCCGCGGGCCACTCACCCTCTCTCTCTCCTTCCCTCTGTCTCTCTCTCCTCCCTCCCTCCCCTCTCCCCATCCCCTTTCCCCCCTCCCTCTCCCCCCTCCCTCCCCCTCTGCCCAACCCCTCCCCCTCTCCCCCCTCCCCCTCCCCTCTCCCCCTCTCTCTCCCCCCGCCTCACCCTCTCTCTGTCACCTCTCTCTCCCCCCTGCCTCCCCCTCTCTCTCTCCCCCTCTCTCTCTCCCCCCTCCCTCCCCCTCTCTCCCCCCTCCCTCCCCCTCTCTCTCTCCCCCCTCCCCCCCTCTCTCTCTCCCCCCACCCTCCACCTCTCTTGCTCCCGCCTCCATCCCCCTCTCTCTCTCCCCCCTCCCTGCCCCTCTCTCTTCTCCCCTCTCCCACCCACTCTCTCTCCCCTCCCCCACCCTCTCTCTCTCTCTCCCCCACCCTCTCCCCTCCCCCCTCTCTCTCTCTCCCCTCCCCCCCTCTCTCTCCCCTCCCCCCTCCCTCTCTCTCTCCCCTCCCCATCCTCCCTCTCTCTCCCCTCCCCCACCCTCTCTCTCTCCCCTCCCCCACCCTCCCTCTCTCTCTCCCCCACCCTCTCCCCTCCCCCCACCCTCACCCTCTCCCCTCCCCCCAAACTCTCTCTCTCCCCTCCCCCACCCTCTCTCTCTCCCCTCCCCCCACCCTCTCTCTCTCCCCTCCCCCCACCCTCTCTCTCTCCCCTCCCCCCACCCTCTCTCTCTCCCACCCCCCCACCCTCTCTCTCTCCCCCCCAACCTCTCTCTCCCCCCACCCTCTCTCTTCCCTCCCCCATCCTCTCTCTCTCCCCTCCCCCCAACCTCTCTCTCTCCCCCCAACCCTCTCTCTCTCCCCCCACCCTATCTCTCCCCCCACCCTCTCTCTCTCCCCCACCCTCTCTCTCTCCCCTCACCCCCTCTCTCTCCCCTCCTCTCCTCCCTCTCCCCTCCTCTCCTCCCTCTCCCCCCCTCCCTACCCCCTCCTCCTCCCTCTCCCCCTCCCTCTCACCACCTCCCTACCCCCTCCTCCTCCCTCTCACCACCTCCCTACCCCCTCCTCCTCCCTCTCACCACCTCCCTACCCCCTCCTCCTCCCTCTCACCACCTCCCTACCCCCTCCTCCTCCCTCTCACCACCTTCCTCCTCCCTCTCACCACCTCCCTACCCCCTTCCTCACTCTACTGTACTTTAATATAGACTTTTAAAAAATAGGTACACAGCATTCACCACAGCAACTTCCGCTTGATGCAACACCCAATTTAATGCAGTTTTACATATAGTACTTTAAAACAGCTACTCCCTTTCAATACAGTTTTAAATACCGAATTCAGTGTTCACTATAACAATTCTCTGCTAGGTGCAACACTGCCTTGCTTAAATAGGGGAGGAGAAACGGACACAACGAAGGAAATCGACTAAAATCACAATTCTAACGAAATTCCCACTTTACTCCCACCCCTATACCTATTCTAAGTTGTCTTGTGGAAGGCCAGAAAATTATATGCTCACTACTGGAAATGCCTGCACCGTGTCCTGCGAACTTAGATCTTCACTAAGTGAAAACACCCCAGTGTTTTAAAAGTGAACTGCTGGCGTTTCGCTTCTACAGGCAGACTCCCACGCTTTAGAGGGACACGGAGGTGAGGCCAGAGACAGAGCTTTTGGAAGCTATCTTTTATACCCCCTTTTGGGGCCCACCCAGATCTGGATATTTCTGGGCTAAAACAAAAGGGATCTAACTGCCCCATTGTCCTGTAATGGGTTTGAATGTGCTCTCCCATTCATTTAAACGGTTTCTCCTCAGTTTGGATGTGTCCACTTGATATACAAACGAATGCTAATAGCATTCAATTTCTTTGTAAACAAAGCATTGTCCTGTGGTCATCTGGAACTACAATTGATTGACAGTCTTGAGTGCTTAGCAAACAAAGTTCCTTTGTTCATGCTGGCAGTTTCAAGCACTTGATCTTAGAGTCAGCATTGTAGAACGTTCTGTAAATAGGCATCGATTGTCCTGCTGCAGGGCAGGGAGGGGAAACTCCCCTTTGATTGACAGATTTGACTGCCATTGAACCTTTCTTCACAGACACACACACACAAGCGGTTTCCAAGTCCTTTTGCTTTCGGCCATGTGGTCTGATGGCCATCGTTGATCCCGGGAATCTTTTAAAGGCACATCACCCAGGGATTCTTTAATCAAAGAAATTAATCTTCGGAGCTGTAAATTATGGTGAAATCTTACAGTCCCCCATCGGATACTAAAGCTTGCTTGTAGTATCCTTGCCAAAAGTGAGCAATAATTTCTGACTCCCCCACAAAGAACCTTCCCTTATACTTAACTAAATCTATCTTTGATCCCCCAACACCTCCATCTCCCCTGCCCAGAGAGAATCATAGTACGGCCGGCATCTATTGACAGAAAATCAACAATTAATTAAATAATCAATACACGGAGGGTTCCAATGCCCCTGCACCGCTTATATTCATAATAAGTCAAGCATGGAGGGGGCCCTATGCCCCTGCACCACTTGTAACATAATTTCAACATCTTTAAAGGGATTGTCATCCAGCCAACATGTCTGCTCAAAAGATGGAAGACAAATGAGCTTCATTTAACTAGAAACAAGCAGTGAAATAATTAACCAGTTCTATAAATTCTTAGTCTTAAAATTGTATTTCCAGCAGCATTTTAAAATGCTGTGGGCATCTGATTCCTGCAGATCCCTTCCTTCGTGGACTAGGGGTGCTTCCTCTAGTGAATCCCAAGACTGGTTGGTCCCTGGTACCTTCTGGAACTCTGGAAAACAAAAGAAAACATCTCACCAGGTCCCCTGTCTCGGGGAAGTGTAATCAGGTCCCGTGACCTTGATCCACAATACAATCCTGGAACCATACCACACTCAAAATTTATACACTAATATATCACTGAAATTAAAATTAACACGTTCTACCTTAATTCTTTCTACCTTAATACATGTTCTATCTTAATTCTTTAATCACACATTAACTGACCAAAAACTATATACAAGCGCCGCCCGTCTCCAGGCGGCCAGCTCAGTCCCTGGTTGGGCTGCCACAGGCTGCGCACTGCTGCGTGGCTGGATTGATTCCAGCTTCTTGTCCCTCGCAGCTTATGGCTGCTGATTGGGGACCTCTGTTCTTTGGCCTCTCCCTGGTTTGGGAGTCCGCCCTACTCCACTGTAAAGTGGGTGACCATACTTTCTTGGGCTGGGGCACCCGAAGAGATCTCATATGGGAGTGTTGCCAGGGGGGCTAGCCTGGCAAGCAGACCCTTAGCTCGGGTCACACTCCCTGCTGGCTGGGGACCTCCTCCTTCGGGTCCCTCCCTTCCCAAACCTGGGCTGGGGACAGGCAATCCCTTGCCACTGGCTACCAGTGGCTGAGAGCCTTCCCCTTCAGGTCTAACACCTGGTTCAGGCTCCTCCCCAGAGTCCGACAAGAGAGGGGGAATCACTCGGGCCAAGTGCTGGGGAGCTCCTACAATCCCAGCTGCTTGTTCCCCTGCCCCCTGCTTAAAGAAACCGCATTGTTTGATATAACTGGCTGCCTGCCAGTAATCCTGTTCAAAATCATGACTAGCTCCTCCCCTAACACAAGTCACAGCACCTGCCTGTGAACTTGGACCTGCTGTGGGCTGGGGATTTCTATTCTCAGGTTGACTCCCAGCTGCCTGTTTCCCTGTGGGTCCCATTAAGCTAAATGGGACCTTGTCAGACAGGGGTGAATGGGTCAGGTCCTCCGAGTGGACCACCATGCTGGAGGCTCCAGTCTCCACCTAATATCTCCCCTGCACCATCTCCTCCCCCATCTCAACATAGGGCCTGCTCCCCTCAGCATTTTCGCGGGGACACAGGTCAACAGGCTGCACTGGCTCTAGTCATTGCTGGGAGTGAGGTGGGGCAGATGGGGTCAAAGCACCGGTGGTGGCTGCTATTTTTCCCTGGTTGGTCAGAAGAGACTGTAGGGACTGCAAAAATGACTCAATTGCTGCGGGAGGGAGGTCTGGCCCTGCCTTTTGGGCTGGGGCTGTGGGATCCTTTCCCTTGTCCTTCCAAGGATTTTTACAGTCTTTTCTCCAGTGACCATCTTTCCCACACCCATAGCAATTTAACCTAACCTGAGAGGACCGGTTTCCCTCCTGGTGCCACTCTCTCTTACTCTGGCTCCCAGGTTTAACCTCATGGACTCTTTCCTTGGGCTGGGGAGCCTCGATGCCCCTCATGTTCCTGAAGGCTACTGTGAGCCGGTGGATCACCGCTTCTTTGGTGGTCTGGGGGTTTCGGGGGTCAAACCAAGCCGCGACCTGGGCTTGGATCTGGGGTAGGCTGTTTGTCATGAGACACCGGAGCCAGTGAGTCAATTGGGCTGGATCTAGTGCTGCCCGCCCCGGCATTCCCGGGCATGCACTCCGGTAGACTGGCTACAGCCTGTCTGCGAACGCCTGCGGGGACTCCCCTGGGAGCTGCACCGTTCTTTCCACCCGAGCGAATAGGCTACCATCATTGAGTCCCATGGCCTCCAATACCTCATTCTTGAGACCCTCATAATTCCTCTGCCCCCTCTTGCACTCGCAAGATAGGGACTGGAGGAGATCACCTGCCAGGGAAAACAGCAGCATTTTTGCTTGTTCTGCCTCATCGCAGTCATTTACACTAGCTGCCTCCTCTATCTCCCTGAAGTGCAGAGAGGGGTCTCCTTTTTTAGTGAGCTTATGGATGTGGCTAACCATGTCCCTGAGCTGATGGGTGCCATACGGCACCACAACCTGGTTCTGGATGGCCCCTGGGTCATCTTCATCAACGGGCGGACTGTACCTCCGTTGTCGGAGGGGGTACACTGGTCCTGGTCCCAGCCTATCTAGCGGGGCCTGCTGTGCTTCCTCTACCTTCCCATCCTCCACCCCCCTTTGCTGCCAGAACTCCTGAAAGCTCGGAGCCGTGGGTGGCGCTCGTGGGACCTCTTAATCCCTGGCCAATCTTTCCCTGGGTGTTGCCAGTGGGACGGTTTTACTTGGGTTGCCAGTAAAATCCGACTGATCTGCCTTCGGGCTGATCAGACATATCATCCACTTTGCTCTTTTTAAAGCCATATTCAGGCTTTCTATCTCTGCCCTACAGGGGCCATGATCTGCTTCCTCAAACCCTTGCTCGCAGGCCAGCTTATATGCTGCCTCTACTTCCCTAACCTTCTCCTTCTGCTCTTTTAATTCTTGTATGAGGCGAGCGTTCTCCTCCCACACCCTCATCTCATTGTTCTTGGCCTCTGCAACTAGGCACTTCAGGTACTCTGATTTGTGCCTCGTGTGGCTTTTGCCCTCACTAAACTGAAGTACCAGGCACTCTACCTTGGCCTGGTATTCTTCAACCTCCCTTTCCCTATCACAACTCTCTGCCCTGGCTTCCCTAAGCCTGCGGGTAACCTCCCCAAGCAGCGGGAACCTAACCACAAACAAACCAGTGGGATAAAAAGAAACCCAATAACTGCTGCACTTTCCAGACCCAAACCACTGTCTGCCACATTGCACACCGTTGCTGAGGGTCCTGCCGTGGTCGACATTTTGTACGGAATTAGCACACACACGCTAGCGGGGCTGGGTTTATTTGTCTTTAGCCAGTCAGAAGCCTCTGAGCTGCTCCAGGGACCCCCTTGCGGTTTCGAAGCGTTTCCCTATTCCTGAGTTCTGACCCCCGGACTTATTTGGTGGTGATGTAGACAGAAAACAACGTGACTCATGGTTTGGGTGTAAAACAGACCAGTATTTATTGAAAACAAACGAAAGAAAAATCAATATGGCACTTATGCCTGGTACAGCACTTTTGCTCAAACGCAGTACACTTAGTGTCCACTAGAGGGCTCCCTGCTCAGTGCAACTCTCCTATATTTAATACACGCAGTACACTCAGTGTCCACTAGAGCGCTCCCTGCTCAGTGCAACACTACTTTATTTCAAATACAGTACTTTAATATAGACTTTAAAAAAATAGCTACACAGCGTTCACCACAGCAACTTCAGCTTGATGCAACACCCATTTTAATACAGTTTTACATATAGTACTTTAAAACAGCTACTCCCTTTTAATACAGTTTTTAAATACCGAATTCAGTGTGCACTATAGCACTTCTCTGCTAGGTGCAACACTGTTTTGCTTAAATAGGGGAGGAGAAACGGACACAACGAAGGAAATCGACTAAAATCACAATTCTAACAAAATTCCCACTTTACTCCCACCCCTATACCTATTCTAAGTTGCCTTGTGGAAGGCCAGAAAAATATATGCTCACCACTGGAAATGCCTGCTCCGTGTCCTGCCAACTTAGATCTTCACTGCCCCGAAGTGAAAAACACCCCTGTGTTTTAAAAGTAAACTGTTGGTGTTTCACTTCTACAGGCAGACTCCCATGCTGTAGAGGGACACGGAGGCGAGGCCAGAGAGAGAGCTTCTGGGAAGCTATCTTTTATACCCCCTTTTGGGGCCCACCCAGATCTGGATATTTCTGGGCTGCAACAAAAGGGATCCAACTGCCCCCATTGTCCAGTAATGGGTTTGAATGTGTTCTCCCATTCATTTAAACGGTTTCTCCTCAGTTTGGATGTGTCCACTTGATATACAAACAAATGCTAATAGCATTCAATTTCTTTGTAAACAAAGCATTTTCCTGTGGTCATCTGGAACCACAATCGATTGACAGTTTTGAGTGCTTAGCAAATAAAGTTCCTTTGCTCATGCTGGCAGTTTCAAGCACTTGATCTTAGAGTCAGCATTGTAGAACGTTCTGTAAATAGGCATCAATTGTCCTGCTGCAAGGCAGGAGGGGGAAACTCCCCTTTGATTGACAGATTTGACTGCCATTGAACCTTTCTTCACAGACACACACACACAAGCGGTTTCCAAGTCATTTTGCTTTTGGCCATGTGGCCTGACGGCCATCTTTGATCCTGGTAATCTTTTAAAGGCACATCACCCAGGGGTTCTTTAATCAAAGAAATTAATCTTTGTAGCTGTAAATTATTGCAAAATCTTACATTTTGGCAGATAGACCTGTCAATAGTATGAATGAAAACCACTCCAAAAACACATCAAAACATTAAATGCATTTTTTTAAATCACATTTTTAAAATGAGTTGAAATTACATTAAATTAAATATTTTAAACAAAAATTAAATTTTTTGAAAAAAATAATTGAAGTTTTTTGCGGGGCTAAAAATAAACATAGAAACATAGAAGATAGGAGCAGGAGTAGGCCATTCGGCCCTTCGAGCCTGCTCCGCCATTCAATGAGATCATGGCTGATCATTCAAATTCAGTACCCTGTCCCTGCCTTCTCCCCATATCCCTTGATCCCTTTAGCCTTAAGAAATATATCCAACTCTTTCTTGAATATATTTAATGAACTGGCCTCCACCACCCTCTGTGGCAGATAATTCCACAGGTTCACCACTCTTTGGGTGAAGAAATTCCTCCACATTTCAGTCCTAAATGTCCTACCCCTTATCCTTAGACTATGACCCCTGGTTCTGGACTCCCCGACCATCGGGAACATCCTTCCAGCATCTAGTCTGTCCAGGCTTGACAGAATTTTATAGGTTTCGATGAGACCCCCTCTCAATCTTCTAAACTCCAGTGAGTATAAGCCCAATCGACACAATCTCTCCTCATACGTCATTCCTGCCATCCCAGGTATGAGCCTGGTGAATCTTCGCTACACTCCTTCCATGGCAAGAACGTCCTTCCTCAGATAAGGCGACCAAAACTGCACACAAGACTCAAGGTGCGGTCTCACCAAGGCCCTGTACAACTGTAGCAAGACATCCTTGTTCCTGTACTCGAACCCTCTTGCTATGAAGGCCAACATACCATTTGCCTTCTTAACCGCCTGCTGCACCTGCATGCTTACGTTCAGCGACTGGTGCACAAGAACACCCAGGTCTCTTTGCACTTCCCCTTATCCCAATCTATTGCCATTCAAATAATAATCTGCCTTCCTGTTTTTGCCACCAAAGTGGATAACCTCACATTTATCCACATTATAATGCATTTGCCATGTTTCTGCCCAATCACCTAACCTGTCCAAATCGTACTGGAGTTTCATGACATCCTCCTCACAGCATACCCTCCCACCCAGCTTTGTGTTGTCTGCAAGTTTGGAGATATTACATCCAATTCCCTCATCCGGATCATTAATATATATTGTGAACTTACCTTTTTAAAAGCATTTTTAAATTATAAATGAGTGAAAACTTTTTTTTAAACTTTTTTAAACTCTTATGTTGGTAAAAGCAGGCCTTTTGCCTGCTTTTACCAGGCGTAAGATTTTTAAGTAATTTCAGTGCGTGGAAGTTCTACAGAAAGCCGAACTCACCACCCGCAGAGGCCCTTCTCTAGGGCAGTCTTCTGATCTGTCAAGAGGATTCTTGACAGATTGGAAATGCCGGTTTTCAGCGCATGCGCTTGGCATGCCTGAAACAGGCATTTCCGTTGTCCCTATGGGTGTGTACACAGCTCGTACACACCTGTAGGCATCAGAAAATATGGGCCATTAATGCTTCAATCCACTGAGTATTGCAGTGCAGGATGTGATGAACATTCAAGTGAGTGAGTAAGGATCCTTATATGGACACTTTCAAGTTGGGGTGAAGGCATAATTACTAGTCTTAGCCCCTTTAGGGCTACCCCAGATCAGGCGTTCACTTTCAACTAAAGTTTGAGGTAGCCGAATCCTAAAGACGCATAATTGGGTCTAAAGGTCTGGACCATCTCTCCCTAGAGGAAAGGAACAACCTGAAAATGTTACCGTCCTCCAGATAGCACTTTTACTAAGTTTAGCTAGACTGTAACATTCTGGATATTATGGGCTGGATTTTGAAACTGGAGTCGTGTAGGAGGTGGGACTGCAACTTTCGGGGTTGTAGTCCCGCCTCCATCGAGTTGTGGCCAACCCATGCGATTTTCACTTGATTGACCTTGTTGAGCCCACCCAGTGGGCTCAGCAGGCCAATTAAGGGTCACCCAGCAACAGGTGACGTCACAGATTGACATTTCATCTGTCAAGAGCTTTTGACAGATGAAATATCAGTGTTTGACAGCTCTTTGAAGCTGTCAAACACTGAATCTGTACTCCAAGTTAATTCCTTCCTCTCAGGCTGATTTAGAGATCTCTCCAGAACAGAAAGCTGAATGCTGCAACTTTTGACAGCTCACGGCCATTCTGCTTTCTGTGCTGGTGAGATGAGGGACTCCCGAGACCTGAAGGAAGGAAGGCTGTAAAGGTAAGTAAAGGTAAGTAAACTTCTTTAAACACTTTACACACTTAACTCTGCACTCATGCACCCATCACTCACCTGAACACCGGACATCTCGAACCCTCCAAGCCCTTCAGCCCGATGGTCAACCTTGCTAACTTGGTGTGGTTTGGAGCCGTCGGGAATCCCACACTTCAGGAATAAAAATAGGGATTAGGCTAAAAACTGCCTGTTAACAGGCAGTTAATTGGCACTAATCCCCTTCCCGCCTCAGGGAGGCGGGTCCCAGCACAGGTCGGGTATCCACCTCCTTTGAAACTGGCATGGAGGAGGTTTGGGGGCGGGATGGGTTTGTGCCCCCCGATTTTGAGATTTTAACCCCCCATACGCCTTCAATCCCGCCTCCACGGCCCAATGAAAATCCTGCCCTATGAGGGTGCGGAAAACTCCCCCAGAATTCTGCAACTCCTCACCAGAGTGTACAGAAATTGAGTTTACGAGTTTGATACAGAAGTATTATGTGAGACAATTCTAAAAATATATAGATTATTAAAGAACCAACGTGTAATTTGCAGTTGGTGAGTCAATCACAACATTAACAGTTCCAAAAAGAGATAGCTTTACAATCTTATTATCAGAGATCCTTATTCTCAATTCTTAACTTCGCTACAGTTTTGTAGTTGTTAGTTTTATTCAGGATATCCACCAAAATCAAATACAGTACCTTTGATCCCTGAGGTACAAAGAGTTGTTGACTTACAGAGCCCGCCTCTGAAGCTGAGAATCGCTTTGCCCCTTTACAGCGAGTCTATTATCCCATTTGAGAGTTCAATATTTATACACTTTTTCAGTGGTATTTCCTTTAAGGTTTTCTGTTGATGTAAGCTAATTAACTCTAGTCATTTTACTGCTGACTTCTGCAATTCATAGTCACCTCAGCTGGTAGCATTACAGAATCATGGCCCCGATTTTCTGCCAGCCATCGGGCGGGTTTTCATGCGGGCGGGGGCCGAAAATTGCCGAAATAGGGGGTCTCGAACCCCCCCACCTGATTCCCCACCCCGTCCGACTTTCGGACCGCCGTTTCTCCGCGACCCGAATCAGTCCCGCCCGCCGCTGGTGGGACTGGCCATCGGGACCCTGATCACCAATTATTGGCATGTTTAATGCCATTTTAGGGTGCCGTTGCGATTTTCAGGGGTTCCCCACGCTAAACACGCCTGCGGGGAACCCCGCTGATGAAACCTGTCGTGAAGCTTGCTGGCTTGCTTGCTCTCAGCTGCAGGTCACTCAGGAAAGCTGTGATTTAAAGGGACAGCATTTGTATGTTGAAGGACCTTGTTGCTGCAGGCTTGGGGCTACTTCTTCAAGGCTTAGGCACAGCTGTGGAAGGTTGCAGCCTCACACACTTCTCCAATGCGATCTCCTGGGAAGCACTGCTCGGCCCCCTCACTCAGCGCTTCCTCAGCGGAGGCATCTACCAGAAGCATGGGACACATTTTCTTCCTTCCCTTCTTGCCATTAGAGGATCTCCAGCAGCAGAGGTGGCAGCAGCAGAACCAGGAACAGCAGGATGAGCACCAGGAGCACCAGGCTGCTGCTCACTCACCTGAAGCTGCACAGCCCAGAAGGGGCCAGCGCTTGGAAGTGGCTTGAGAGCACCTTGCTGTGCTTTAGGGGGCCATGGGGACCCGTATCTGCACTGGCAGTCCTTCTCAGAAGGACTTCCATGAAGGTCTGGTTTCCCTGTTCAATAGATGGCCAACGCTCCTCAAGAGATGTCATTCTCTTATGAGCACTCACCATGTTTTCCGTACCCTGGCAAATTATCTCCTCCATGGAGGTTGCCAACCTTTCCATGGTGATGCGTTCCTGCACCAATGACTCCACAAAGGCTCTGCTCTTGCTCGCTGTGGACTCCTCCATTTGCTCCACACTCGCAGCGACCCTGGAGACAAACCTGCCAGAGACTCCTGCATCTGTGCATGGAGATCCATCACCCCTTCTCTTGCGGATGGACCCAGAGGCAGAGGGTCGACATGCAGCGCAGCTGAGCTGAGCTGGCAGAGTCCTGCGCCCTCCGACGAGGACTCTCCACTGCTGTCCCTGTCTCCAGAATCTGCTGAGGCTCACTTGTGAGCTGTGAAACACCAGGTGACAACACTACTCTATGTCCCGAAGGTCCCCCCGAAGTGTGAGTGTCTGCGCTGGTGCTGGGTGCGCTTACTTCTGCTGATGCTGTGCCCTCAGAGGTTGGAGCTTCCTCTGAGGAGTCTGGCTGCACAGCCTCTTCCTCCTCCACAGTGGGGACGGGGGCTCTGGATGGTCCTGTGGGGGAGTAGAGGAAGGAGTTAGAGATTTGATGCCAAGGTTACATGCACATTCGAGTTGACATCTGCTGACACCTGCATCCATGCAGCCTTGGTCTCAGTGGGAGGCCTCTTCCTGCCTGACCTAGGGAAGAGGAACTCCCTGTGGGCATTAACCCCATCCAATAATGCCTGCAGTGAAGCTTCGTCGAATTTGGAGGCAGCTCGGGGTCTGGCACTGGCCACAGCTGCTGCAGGCTCCTCTGCCATCCTGCATGGTTTGTTTGGAAGCCAACAGAGGAAGCAATGCTTGCTGTGGACCCTGAAAGCACTATGAATGATGACATCATACTGTGGGGCTTCCTGACTGGAAATGGACAATTAGCAAGGCTGCCCACATGCTGGAAATTAATTGGCCAGTTGAGGAAAAATTGCGTGCAGCTGGCTGACCCATTTTTTTGTGTGTCGGAACACCACATTCAGGGGAATCAGACCATTTCCCACACAATCCACAAAATTGGGCCCCATGTCTCTCCTCCAGCTGCCCCAAGCTTACCATAAAAAATGGTGTAACAGCAGGTGCACTTTATTTGATGTCATTTTACTAAGGCAGATATTTGTGTTTCTTTATGAAGTGTAAATTAGAACACCTTGTACAGGGTGAACTATTGTCTTGTTCCGAAAGGTTCAGACCATCAGGAGCCTTTAACCTTCTGTTTCAATAAGGTTATTGATTCAGTGTCAACAACTATCTTATCTCTATGGCCAGAATGTTTTCACAGTTTTTCCAGTTCGGTTTCTAGATTTCCAGACCCAGTTTGTCATGTTTTAATAAGGCCAGAACTCTTTCATGGAATGGTGTATTTTTCTGACTAGGTCATGTGACTGATTCCTTCACGGGGCATGCAGACATATTACACAGTGTTACATAAAACTTACAGCACAGCAACTGGCCATTCGGCCCAACAGGTTCATGCTGGCGTTTATGCTGCACATGAGCCTTCTTCATCTAACCCCATCAACATATTTATGGCCCCTAGTTCTGGTCTCCTCCGCAAGTGGAAATATCTTCTCTATGTCTACCCTATCAAACCCTTTCATAATCTTAATGACCTCGATTAGGTCACCCCTCAATCTTCCCTTTTCTAGAGGAAAGTGCCCCATTCTGTTCAATCTTTCCTGATGTGTATAACCTATCAGTTCTGGTATCATTCTAGTAAATCTTTAGTGCACTTTCACCAGTGCTTCCATATCCTTTTTAGAATATTGAGACCAGAACTGTTCACAGTTCTCCAAGAATGGTCTAACCAAGGTTCTATACAAGTTTAACATAACTTCCCTGCTTTTAAATGCTATCCCTCTAGAAATGAACCTCAGTGCTTCGTTTGCTTTTTTTATATGTGCAAGATCATTGGCATGTGCTGAAAGCTGAGAGGGGAAACGTGGGAAGTATTGAGGACTTTTCATGGTGTCTGTATTATCCAGTGGCTTAGTAATGGGAAGTCAGTATACATAGTGGCATAAATGTTTATGCTGTGCTCATGGGCCCAGACTAGCCTTGTCTAACAGTCATAAAATTGTTTGTGGCACTGAACTGCTGACCAAGGAGTCATGGATGTGGCATTTAAAGCCATTTGACACTTCCTTCCACCAGGCTGCACCCTTTGCTCCTTCCCTCCAAATGTCTCAACAAACTCCTACTAAGGAGTTTGAACACAGCCTCGTTGTTCTTCCTATTCCTCTTCCTCCAACTGTAACCACAAACCATCAAACCCCTCCACAGATGATCACAGTCCTAGTTGAAGCAGCAGGCTTTACATCCTGCTGCACAAAATAAGTTCCACCTCCCTGAGTATCTGTGCCCAATCATGGGCAGATCTCCATCGGGAGCCCACTCTTTCTCATGCAATTAAACTAACCTCAGAAATCGCATTGCAGCTAACGACACGCGTGTGTGTTGCAGGCAGGATTGCCCTCACGCTGAGGTTCCACCAGCACAATGGCCTAGCGGAAAGCCTAGACAATAGTTTCTAGATTGTTGCCAGCCATTGCGAGGTTGTCAGAAAGAAATGACCAGATCATTGGTTTTAATGACTGGCTGTCAACATTGAGTAAAAGATAATGCCTTATGCTTGTGGGTAATTGGATGACATTTTCTGGGAGGATAAATTTTTCATGAAGGATGGGTTTCATCTGAATAGTCTGAGGGCTATAAGGCTAGCTGAAAGTGTATAATATACCAGTGAGAAATATCTAAATTGGTTAGGACAGAAGATACCACAACTCAAAGTGTATGTAGTTTCACTGGGGCTGGGGAGCCATGGGGCAGCTGATGGTAGTAGTATCACTGCAATAAATTTGAATTACAGTACTAGGATAGTTTAAATGAGATGAACCATGTGAAGCATACACAAAATTCCTTGAAATGTTTTTATGTTAAATCTAGAAGTTTTCACAAATAAAATGTTAGACTTACAGATATATGCTCTAAAAATTTGTTGGATAAAAATGATGGATCTGAAGTGCAGTTAAAAGAGTTCAAGGGATTCTGAAAAAATAGGTTGACTCACAAAGGAGGTGATGTAGCTTTAGTTCTACAAGCGGATATAAACATAAGAATATAGGAAATAGGAGCAGGAGTAGGCCAATCGGCCCCTCGAGCCTGCTCCGCCATTCAATAAGATCATGGCTGATCTGATCCTAACCGCCAATCTACTATCACAGAACCATCTCCTGAATCTAACAGAATTAGACACATGAAATAGGAGCAGGATCATGCTACGCGGCCCCTGGGCCCGCTCCGCTACCCACAGGGCCATGTCCGATCCGAACCTAGATTATGTCCAAATTCCTGCCCGCTCCCCGTAACCCTTAATTCCCTTTACTTCTAGAAAACTGTCTATTTCTGTTTTAAATTTATGTAATGATGTAGCTTCTACAGCTTTTTGGGGCAGCATATTCCATGGACCTACCACCCACTGAGGGAAGTAGTTCCTCCTCATCTCAGTTTTGAAAGAGCAGCCCCTTATTCTAAGACTATGCCCCCTAGTTCTAGTTTCACCCATCATCGGGAACATCCTCCCCGCATCCACCCGCTCCAACCCCTTCACAATCTTATATGTTTCAATAAGATCGCCTCTCATTCATCTGAACTCCAATGAGCAGAGTCCCAATCTACTCAACCTCTCCTCATATGTCTATCCCCTCATCCCTGGGATTAACCGAGTGAACCTTCTTTGTACTGACTCGAGAGCAAGTATGTCTTTTCTTAAGTATGGACACCAAAACTGTATGCAGTATTCCAGGTGCGGTCTCACCAATACCTTGTACAACTGAAGCAATACCTCCCTATTTTTATATTCTATCCCCCTAGCAATGAAAGCCAACATTCCATTGGCCTTCTTAATCACTTGCTGCACCTGCATACTAACCTTTTGAGTTTTGTGCACCAGGAACCCCAGATCCCTTTGTACTTCAGTACTTTCCAGTTTCTTGCCATTAAGATAATAACTTGCTCTACGATTTTTCGTGCCAAAGTGCATAACCTCACACTTTCCAGTATTGTATTCCATCTGCCAAATCTCTGCCCACTTACTTAGCCTGTCTATGTCCCCTTGCAGGTTTTTTATGTCCTCCTCACTCACTACTTTCCCTCCCATCTTAGTATCATCTGCAAACTTTGATATGTTACACTCGGTCCCCTCCTCCAAATCGTTAATATAGATTGTAAAGAGTTGGGGACCCAGCACTGACCCCTGCGGAACACCACTAGTTACTGATTGCCAGTCTGAGAATGAACCATTTATCCCAACTCTCTGCCTTCTGTTAGATAGCCAATCCTCTATCCATGCCAGAATATTACCCCCAATCCCGTGATTTTTTATCCTAACTGATAGAGAAGGAGGATATTGGTCAGCAGGAGGGAGTTGAACTGATTTGTGTGCAGCTGGATCATGGAGCTGGTCCAAAGTTGAGTTATTTGTCGATGCTGCCAGTGATTGCTTCCTTATTCAAAATGTCAGGGGAAACATTAGAGAGGACAACTTAATAGATTTAGTACCTTGCAATGATCCTGAGATAATATCAAATATCTAGATGAGGAGCATCTAGGCAGGAGTGATTATTGTACTGCTAAATTTTGGTTGATGAGGCAACTTAATGCTGCTAATAATTTAACGGTAGATATCAATTTCAGGAGAGCTAAATTTTCAGTTGTGAGGAAAGATTGGGAAAAGTACATTGAGGTATGTAGTTAGGTAAGAAGAAATGTGAAACCAAAGATAAATGGAATGTACTTAAATCTATGCCGACGATCAAAGACGGTTTGTCTGTCCCTAACATAAAAGAAGTGTTCAAGGTAAACCTTAAATGGTTAAAAGGTGAGCTTTGTAGGGAAATTAGCCCAAAGAGAAGTATTTTACGATGTATAACAGGTATAATCATCAGGCACATAATCACAATTATAAATAAAAGATAAGAATAGTTAAAGCCAGTATTAGGAATACTAAAAAGACAATACAATACAAGAATAGTGGACAGTTGTAGTCGGGATGGCAAGTGTTTTTCCCCTTGTGTTAGAAGCCAGGAAATAATTGAACACTACATTAGTCTTTGAGGGATTTTTTAAATATTTGATTTCAGGATGAGGGAAACACTGGCAAAGCTACATTTATTGATCATACATAGTTGACCTTGAGAAGGTGATGTTGGACCTGCTGCTTGAATCACTGCAGTCCTTGTGTTGAAAATGCTCCCTCAATGGTGTTAGTTCATAGAATCATAGAATCATAGAGTGTGTCATAAATCGAAACTTCTACAAGGAAGTACAACTGAATGGCCAGCTGAGGGCACCACCTGAGGAGTATAAACACTAGGGTGTGGGCCCAGCTTGGCCAGAGACAGTCTGGAAACAGGAAGCTAGTGGCTACTAACGAGACCTCCATGTTTTGATACAAGTCGATTAAAGTCTTGCTTTATGTACAACCAAGTGCGTAGTGAGTCTTTATTACGTCAATTTAATCAACTTGTTATCGTCTCCACGCCTTGGGTGATTCGGAACAATCAGCTGCAACTCGAACCGCAGAAAGGAACCTGGGCAAGAAACTGATCCATCATGGAAAAACTCCTTAGACCTGCTTGTAATGTATATACCTTTAAGGGGGGAGCTATGTTTTACAGCTCATGTATACTGCAGTACTGACAGTGACCACACCTGTATATAGCACTGAGTAGTAATCTGTACAGATCAGTTGCAGTGTGAGCCACGTTGAGTAAACATCTGTTGTACCGTTCTCCGCAGTCTGTGTCTTATTATACACGGACGCAACATTGGCGACAAGGCAGGTTCGAACCTACCTGCAACTCTGCATCACCTCCCGGGGATTCGTTCCTGGAGATCAGTGGATTGGAGGTCAAGGCCAGAGACTTGGGCATCGACCACGGGCAACCACCCAGTCATCCAGCAGAGACTCGAGAATTGCGGGGGAGGCTGTCGAGAGCCAGGCTTGGCTTTCCAGTCGAGGTGGTCCAGTGAAACGGGCTGGCAACAGGTAGTGCGCAGACCCTTCCCGGACAGCGGCAGGCTAGAGCCTGACCGAGCAGCACAGCAAAGGGCCGAGCAGCATCGACGGGGGAGAGAGAGAGAGGGCAGAGCACACAGGGCGCAGCCGGTGTTCAGGGGCCGAGCAGCGTCGGAGAGAGGGAGAGAGAGATGCGCAGAAACCCGCGAGGCGCCACCGTTGCCACGAGGACCGCCGAGAGCGGCATTGGCAGCAGCGCAGGAGAAGTGCGCGAAACCTACAGGGCGCCGCCATTGCCACGAGAACCGCCGGGAGCGGTGTTGGCAGCAGCGGGGGAGGAAGGAAAGCGCGGGAGACACCATTTTAAGCCATTGGGAGACGCCATTTTAAACCACACCCGAAATGCCGAAGAGTGGCAGTATCACCGCATTTGACAATGAAGTCGAAGATTGGACTACATATATCGAACGAATAGAGGTGTACTGCAAGGCAAATGAGGTGTCAGATGACAAGAAAGCATCGGTATTGTTAAATTTAATGGGTGCAAAGACATATGGTTTATTACGAAATCTATTAACCCCAACGAAGCCAATGGAAAAGAGTTTTGAAGACATAGTAACGATACTGAAGGAACATTTAAACCCCACACCGCTGCTGACAGCAGAAAGATTCAAGTTTCACAAACGGAACCAGCATAAGGATGAAAGCAATGCTGATCATTTAACAGAACTGCGCAAACTATCGAAACACTGCCAGTTTGGAGCGGGACTGGCAGATACCTTAAGGGACAAGTTAGTGTGTGGGCTTCAAAGTGAAGGAACCCAGAAACGGCTTTTATCTGAAAAGGACCTTACGCTGGAAAAGGCATTCAGCATTGCGGTATCATATGAAGCAGCAGCACGGGGCGTTGCAGAGATACAACAGAGACCGCAAGAATATGGCACAAACGAAATGTCATATGGAACAGAGAAGTGCTATCACTGTGGCAGAACAACACTGAATGATTGCTGGTTCAAAGACAAAGTGTGCAGACAGTGTGGAAAAGTAGAACACATAGCACGAGTCTGCAGGTCGGGAAAGAAAACCAGCAATAAGAAACCTACCAAAGGAAAGTACAAGAAGGTACATAAGATAACGGAAAATAGTTCAGACGAACAAAAGAGTGATAACGACTCCGAAAGCAGGGAACAGAGTTGTCTGAAACTACACAATGTGATCACAACGGAGGATCACCAAACCATTTGGGTCACTCTCAAGTTAGCAGGAGTCCAGGTAAAGATGGAATTGGACACAGGATCAGCCCTAACAGTCATAAACCGATGGGACTATGAGCGGCTATTCTCACACATACCCTTGAGAGACACAAAAATTATTTTTAAGACGTACACGGGGCAAAAAGTCTACCCCAAAGGAAAAATAAGGGTGACCGTTATATATAACGGTAAGGAAACACCAAAACTAGACCTGTATGTATTGCAAGATGGAGGACCACCATTACTGGGACGTGAATGGATCCGGAAAATACAACTGGATTGGCATTCCATACAGGCACTGACTGTGGCTGACAAAAAGGATGACAACGTCACACCTGGGCGACTGTCAAATATCAGTTTATTTGTATTATTTGAATGGAAATAGATTGGGAGAAGGGGAAGTGCAAAGAGACCTGGGTGTTCTTGTGCACCAGTCGCTGAAGGTAAGCATGCAGGTGCAGCAGGAGGTTAAGAAGGCAAATGGTATGTTGGCCTTTGTAGCAAGAGGGTTCGAGTACAGGAACAAGGATGTCTTGCTACAGTTGTACAGGGCCTTGGTGAGACCGCACCTTGAGTATTGTGTGCAGTTTTGGTCGCCTTACCTGAGGAAGGATGTTCTTGCCATGGAAGGAGTGCAACGAAGATTCACCAGGCTGATACCTGGGATGGCAGGAATGACGTATGAGGAGAGATTGTGTCGATTGGGATTATACTCACTGGAGTTTAGAAGATTGAGAGGGGATCTCATCGAAACCTATAAAGTTCTGTCAGGCCTGGACAGGCTAGATGCAGGAAGGATGTTTATGATGGCCGGGGAGTCCAGAACCAGGGGTCATAGCCTAAGGATAAGGGGTAAGCCATTTAGGACTGAAATGAGGAGGAATTTCTTCACCCAGTGAGTGGTGAACCTATGGAATTCTCTGCCACAGAGGGCGGTGGAGGCCAGTTCATTAAATATATTCAATAAAGAGTTGCATATATTTCTTAAGGCTAAAGGGATCAAGGGATATGGGGAGAAGGCAGGGACAGGGTACTGAATTTGGATGATCAGTCACGATCTCATTGATCTTCCATGTTTCTATGTTTCTATCCTAACTGACGCAAAAGAACTGTTCCAGCAAGGACTCGGAACACTAAAAGGCATGACAGCGACGATTAAAATTGAAGAAAACGCAAACCCCAAATTTTTTAAGGCCAGACCGGTACCTTATGCGATCCGCCCAGCCGTCGAAGCAGAGCTGGAGAGTCTGGAACATTCAGGTGTACTGTCCAAGGTAGACTGGAGTGAGTGGGCTACACTCATCGTCCCTGTGATGAAAAAGTCATTGAGCAGCACGCCTGGGGAACCAAGGAACGTTCTCATCTGTGGGGACTTTAAGGTGACAGTGAACCCAGTCCTTCACACCGTACAATATCCACTTCCGCGGATTGAAGATATTTTCGCCTCGCTATCTGGAGGGAAACGCTTCACTAAGATTGATCTGGCCCAGGCGTATCTGCAAATGGAGGTAGAAGAAGCATCAAAAAAATACCTCACAATCAACACCCATAAAGGTCTCTACCAATACAACCGGCTGGTATTCGGGGTAGCATCAGCTCCGGCTATTTGGCAGAGGGCAATGGAACAAGTCCTGCAAGGGATCCCAGGGACCCAGTGTTATTTGGACGACATCCTGGTCACGGGCGAAAATGACAGTGATCACCTTGCCAACCTGGAGCAGGTGCTCACTAGATTGCAGGAATATGGGATCCGAGCTAACCGCCCCAAATGCGAGTTTTTTAGAAAACAGATCTCGTATTGTGGCCACGTTATCGATAAAGAGGGGTTACATAAGTCCCCAGAGAAGATTGAGGCAGTAGTCAAGGCTCCAGCACCGGAAAATGTGTCACAACTGAGGTCGTTCCTCAGGCTGGTAAACTACTACCATAACTTCTTGCCAAATTTGTCCACAATACCCACTGAACACCGTACTGCAAACTGGGGTGCCATGGAAGTGGCGTGACGAATGTAGATGAGCTTTCCAGAAGAGCAAAACACTAATCACATCGAAAGAGGTATTGGCCCATTACAACCCAGCATTACCAATTCGGTTGGCATGTGATGCGTCACCCTACGGCATTGGAGTGGTGCTGTCGCACAAATTCTCGGATGGCTCAGAGAGGCCAATAGCCTTTGCGTCACGATCACTAACCTCAGCCGAGCGTAAATACACCCAGATTGACAGGGAGGCCCTCAGCCTAGTGTGGGGAGTGAAAAAGTTCAATCACTATCTGCGCAGGCAGAATTTCACCTTGCTGACTGATCACCAGCCTCTTGTCTCCATTTTTAATCCGAAGAAGGGCGTTCCAGTGATGACTGCGCAACGACTACAAAGATGGTCACTTTTTCTAGGGGCGCACCACTATGAGATTGATTATAAGGGCACGAAACAGCATGAAAATGCTGATGGGCTATCACGCTTGCCACTGCCTACTCAGAGGAAGCACCAGCAGTGGATCCTGTCGAAATATTCCATTCGACTATAGTTGAATACCTACCAGTAACTAACGCTTGTATCGAAAAGGAAACCCGAAATGACCCGACACTGTTTCGGGTATATGATTGGACGGTGAAGGGATGGCCAGCACATGGCGACTCACTGTTGCCAGCATTCTCAACAAGGAGAGAACAGCTGTCAGTGTGCCGGGGTACCTTGATGTGTGGAACCCGAGTGGTAATTCCACCCAAGTTAAGGGATAGAGTGCTCAATGAGCTCCATGAGGGTCATCTGGGAGGGGTAAAAATGAAAAGCCTAGCCAGGGCTTATGTGTGGTGGCCGGGAATCGATAAACAAATCGAGGACCTGACCAAGAGCTGCTCAGGATGCCAGAAAGTCCAAAATGCACCACCACAGGCCCCTCTACACCCATGGGAGTGGCCCTCATCTCCATGGCAACGGGCGCATATTGATTTTACTGGTTCATTCATGGACTCAATGTTTTTAATAGCCGTGGATGCGCACTCGAAACGGCCTGAGGTCATCAAAATGTCCTCCACCACCACGGAGAAAACTATTGCAGTCCTACGGACCATTTTTGCCAGCAATGGCTTGCTAGAACAGATTTGCCCTGACAACGGACCACAGTTTGTGTCCGAAGAGTTCCGGAGGTTCTTGAAAAAGAATGGGGTAAGGCATTACACATCCGCCCCGTATCATCCAGCCACAAATGGATTGGCTGAGAGGTTCGTACAAAACTTTAAGAAGGCAATAAAGGCTATGTACAATGACAACATTCCGCTGCAGCACAAAGTGGACAATTTCCTGTTCGCCTACCGGAATGCGACACATGCAGTCACCAACCAGGCCCCAGCCATAATGTTCTTTAACCGAAGGTTAAGATCTCGCCTGGATTTGCTCAGACCAAACGTATGACGAGATGTTGAGAGTATGCAATTCCAGCACATCCATGAGAAGCCAACAAGGAGCTTCAATGTAGGGCAACCAGTCTTGGCCCGCGACTTCCGAACAGAAAAATGGCAGCCAGGAACGATATGCACACGGCAGGGCCCACTAATGTACACAGTGGACGTTGGGGAGAGCATCGTGAGACGCCATGCTGACCAGATCCTAGAGTCACAGGAACAAGTCAACCCCATGCCTTGCCCATACGTACCTGGTGATGAACCTGACGTACAGGTCGCATCTACCCCAGAAACAGTAGCATCGGAAGCTGATGAACCAACCGATGACAGGGGGCCAGAATCGCCTCCGCACCAAGAGCAAGACACTCAGGAAAGGCGCTATCGAGAAAGGATCAGGAAGCCTCCCCAAAGACTGAATATATAAATAGACTATTTTCAGCTAATGTTGCATGTTAAAAGTGTTAATTGTAATTAGTTTGATATTTAATTGTTAAATGAGTGTTATGGTACTGTTAATCTAAAAGGGGAGGAATTGTAACGTATATACCTTTAAGGGGGGATCTATCTTTTACAGTTCATGTATACTATAGTACCGGCAGTGACCACACCTGTATATAGCACTGAGTAGTAATCTGTACAGATCAGTTGCAGTGTGAGCCACATTGAGTAAACACCTGTTGTACCGTTCTCCGCAGTCTGTGTCTTATTATACACGGACGCAACACTGCTCGTCTCGACCTGGACCCAAATGCACCTGCGGCAGCGAAGGTATGGAAGCATTGGTTTCGTTCTTTAGCAACTTTCTTGAAGAATGTGGGGCGGGTGCCTCTAATAAGTTACGAATGCTTATTAACTACGTAGCCCTCATGTGTATGAGTATATTGAGGACTGTATAGACTACAACGCTGCTAACCAAATTTTACAGCAGCTATTTGTCAAGTCCCCGAATGAAATCTTTGCTCGACACCTACTGGCCACAACTCGGCAGCAGCCTGGGGAATCACTCGATGAATTCCTCCAGAAACTTCGCAGGCTCAGCAAAGATTGTAAGCTTAAAGCGTTTACAGCTGAACAGTATGAAGAGGAACTAATCCGCGATTCCTTTATCAATGGGATTGCATCCCCTTTTATACGTCAGCGCCTGCTGGAAAATAAAACCCTCAATTTACGGGCTGCTTATGACCAGGCGTGTTCCCTGGACTTGGCCAAGAAGAATGCAGGCACTTATCTCCCACCACGTGCACGGGCGGCGGCTATCACCCTTAATAAGTCTTTCGATAGGTCTCCGGTGAATGCCCCCGCTGATGATGACTCTACTCTAACGGACGACGACCCTACCCTGGAGGCCTTTGCTGATGATGACCCCGCCCTAGCAGCATCCTGGCAATCAGGAAGAAAGTGTTTCTTTTGTGGAGGTATGTTCCATTACAGAAAATTTTGCCCGGCTCGTAATGCGACCTGCAATCATTGCAGCAAGAAAGAACACTTTTCCAAGGTATGCCAGTCACGGGCCTCTGCTAACAAGAAAGGCCGCTCCTCTAAAGTATACCGGTCGAGAGCTCCTGTGAGCTTCACAGCTGCTATCTATGGAGCTGCTCCTCCCCCAAGAACCACTGCTAAGGCTACAGCTGCCGAAGGAAAAATTACCCCTCCTCCCATCACAGCTGTTTTTCCCCAAAGTTTGTCCCATGCAGCTACGAAGGTTTCAGTAAATGGGCACACTCTAAGCGCGTTAATCGACTCCTGCAGCTCTGACTGCTTCATTAGTAAGCGGGCTGTCAGCAGGTTAAAACTGCGCATTTATCCCTCGGACAGGGAGATTGCAATGGCTCTGACGACTCTGACCACCAATTCTTCTGGCTTCTGTCTTGTCAACCTCATCCTCAATGGTCGCACGTATCCCTCCACCCGGCTCGGAGTACTCGAAAACTTATGTAGCGAAGTGCTTCTGGGACAGGACTTCCAGAAGCAGCATAAAAGTCTCACTTTTGAGTTTGGAGGGTTGAAGCCGGAGCTTACCATTTCTAAGGTGCCGTTTTGTGCGCTCTCGGCGGCCTTACGCGGTGAGCCCTCCCTGTTTGCCAATCTCTCCCCCCGCTGTAAACCCATAGCCGCCAAATCGCAGCGCTTTAGCCAAGACGACCGAGCATTTATCGAGGCAGAAATCCCTCGCCTTTTAGCTGACGGTATTATCGAGCTGTGTTCATCCCCCTGGCGGGCTCAAGTCGTCATTGTGAAAAACCCTTTAAAACAACATAAGAAACGTCTGTGTATTGATTATTCGCAGACTATTAATCAATATACTGATCTGGATGCCTACCCACTACCACACATAGATGACATGGTCAACAACCTTGCCAAATACAAGGCATTTTCAACCTTCGATTTAAAGAGCGCGTACCATCAGGTACCGCTGAAAGACTCTGACAAAAAGTATACGGCCTTTGAGGCCAATGGTCGGCGTTATCAGTTTTGTCATCTTCCATTTGGGGTCACCAATGGGGTGGCTGTCTTCCAACGGGCAATGGATGGCCAAGTCTGGCAAGAGAACTTGACAGATACCTTTCCGTATTTAGACAACATCACTATTGCTGGCCATGATCAAAAGGAGAATGACGCCAATCTTCAGAGATTTTTTGACGTTCTCCGTCGTCGCCACTTAACGTTAAACGAATCCAAATCGGTGAAATCGGTGCCATCAGTGAACATTCTCGGCTACTGGGTGGGCAACGGTGTTATTAAACCGGACCCAGAGCGACTTCGCCCACTTCAGGAGCTCCCTCCCCCTACAAATCTCGGCTCTCTTTGTCGAGCATTTGGCATGTTTGCTTATTATGCAAAGTGGATACCTCACTTCTCCGATAAAATACAGCCCCTGCTTCATGCGAAGTCTTTTCCATTAGAAGCAACGGCTATTTCTGCCTTCAACCTCCTCAAACGACAGCTGGAGAAAGCTATGCTTCGCTCCATTGACGAAAACCTTCCTTTTGTGGTCGGATGCGATGCATCGGAGGTGGCGAAATCGGCTACCTTGAATCAAGGTGGTCGGCCCGTGGCATGGAGTTAGGTTGCAGATCAGCCATGGTCTCGTTGAATGGCAGAACAGGCTCGAGGGGCTCAAGGCCCTACTCCCGTTCTTGTGTTCCTCAGGTACTGTCCACCTCGCTTTTAAACCACTGTCATCACCACTTCAGAAAACCCACCGGCGTTTTTACAAGCTACCACTCATCATCAACCTCCCTTTCATCTCCAAAGCCCTTCTTCCTCCGAAATATGTGCTTCTGTTTTTTGCAACTCCATGTTTGAATCTCTCCAATCGGATTTTTGCCCTTGCACCAAAACAGCCCTACGCACAATTACAAATGACATCCTGTGTGACTGTGGTGCATTATCTTCCCTCAACCTCCTTGACCTCTCTGCACCCTTTGACATGGTTGATTACACCATCCTCCTGCAACACCTTTCATCCATTGTCCCTCTCAGTCGACTGCCCTCGCTTGGTTCCAGGTTTACCTATCTGATCATAGCCAGAGCATCTCCAGCAATGGTTTCCCTTCTTGCCCCTGTGCCATTACCTCTGGAGGCTCCCAAGGATCTATCCCTGACTGCCTCCAAATCCTCATCTACAAGCTTCCCCGTGGCGACATCGTCCCCTCCAATGCCTCTGTGTTATACAAAATGCGAACATACAAACAGTGACGTACAGGAAAAGAGCCTGTGGTCGACCCAGCCTGTCTCACACAATTGTTATGCAGGTAGACTATCCTTTATCCGCACTTCTGAAAACCGAAAACCTCTAAAAACCGAAAGTTTTTTTGTGGAGCGTAAGTCGTGCGCACGACATGACCCGAGTGGCGGCAAACATGACAGGAGTGGTCCGGGAGCTCTGCCTTTCCCTGTGAGCAGGGCAGAGGGTCACAGAGTTCCCTCCTGGGTAGGAGATTGCTGGCCAAGCCGGGCAGTGTGAAGGAGGTACCGGGAGAGTGAACCCAACAATACAGCGGCCCGTCCGATAGCTGCAGCGGCCCGTCCGATAGTCTTTTCTTCCCCCCACCACCCCCCCCGACCTGATTTGCGGGCCAGCTTAGTGTAGGAGTCAGCCGATATCCGGCTTTCCCACAACTGGTGGCGGCAGTCAAGCCCCAGACCCCCGCTAAGTCAAGAAATTCAGATATGGAGCAGGGGGAGCCGGAAACCTCGATCTAACGGCAGAAATCAGCAGCTGTTTTGTTAGTTTTTTTTCTTCCCCTAGCATTTTTTTAAACAGTCAGGCTGTGGAAAGAGTCTCTGTAGCTTAGCAACAGCTTCAGAGACGCTTCCAAGGCAGGGCCCGAGTGTTTACAAGCTGTTGCTAAGCAACAGTGTTTGTTGTCAGATACGGAGCTGAAAACCTTCTGAAATCCGAAAAATTCCGAAATCCGAAACACAGCTGGTCCCAAGGTTTTCGGATTAAGGATAGTCTACCTGTACCTTGTGTATCATAATATATAAACCCTCCACCCCAACCAAAAAACATGTCTCCTGGGAGAGACCAAAAATCATGTAAATACCCAGGCTAAACTAGAGAAACAAATCTGGGGAATTCCTTTCTGACCCCCCGAAGTCGATTGAAACTAGTCCAGGAGATCACTCTGATTATCAGTCTACCTGTCCGACATTTGGTCTTGGATGAGCCGCAGTTTACTCAGGTAAACATTGGGAAGAGCAAAGCCACCATCTTTGGCTTCCCAGCACAAATTCCATACACTTGCCACCGATTCAATCCTGCTTACTGGTCATCATCTCAGGCTAAATCAGACTGTTTGCAACCTCATACATTCTATTTGACCCCATGCTGAGCTATTGACCCCATAGCTTCTCCCTCACAAAGACCACCTACTTCCAGCATCATAACATCGCCCACCTCTGCCCTATGTTAGCTGATCTACTGTTGAAACCCTCATCCATGCCTTTATCACCTTCAGGCTCAGCTGGTCCAATGTTCCCCTGGCCACCCTCCCATCCTCAACCTTAGTAAACCTCAGCTCATCCCAAATTCTGCTGCCCATAACCTATCCAGCACCAAATGGATCCCCACATATCAATCCTGTTCATGCTGAACTACATTGGAAACGGTCCCACAGCGCTTCCAATTTAAAATTGTCATCCTCATGTGTAAATCCTTTCATGGTGTCGCTTAACTCTATTTCTGTAACCTCCTCCAGCCCTACAACCCTCCTCCAGAAACTCTTTGTTCTTTTGTGCAGCCCCCCCACAACTTCCTCCCACCAATGGTGACAGTGCCTCAAATGTTCCAAAGCTCTATGCTCTGGAATTCCTGGCCTAAGCTCCTCTGCCTCTCAACCTCCTTCTCCTCCTTTAGGATCCTCCTTAAAGCTCATCTCTTTTCACCTTTCATAATATCTCATTCTTTGACATGGTGTCCATTAATTTCAGATTACGCCTCTGTGAAGCGCCTTGGAGCCTTTTCTGTACAAAAGTTATATAAATGCAGGTTATTGTTTGTTGTTGTTGATTCACAAGGCTGGATTTTTTCATGGGGTGGGCTGGGGGTGGGTCAGGTGGTCGTCGTGTCCGGACCACGCCTTTGATGTGAGGCAGGACAAATCAACAATTTTGCCCTAATTGGGCACTTGATTTCCAGCGTGTGGGAACCTCTGGCCCATTGAGTATTTTGATGGTGAAACTCGCCTCCGATGACATCATCTATGTAGCTGCATTTAAGACCTGCAATCAGCCTTGATTCTTTTTCAGCCTTACAATTTGAGCATAATACTTCTGAGGGATTCGTGCAAAAACCATGTCAGGCACCAGACCAAAGTGTGCACCCCGATTCGATGACAAATCCCTCCAAGCTCTGGTGGAGGGAGAAAGAGCAAATAAGGAAGTGCTGTTTCCTTCATCAGGGAGGAAAAAACCTCCACAACAGAGCAAAGCTGTGTGGCTGCAAGTGGCACAGGAGGTGAATGCGATTTCAATGTGCAGCAGAACCTGGCTGCAGTGCAGAAAGCGGTTTCATGACGTTCTCCGCACAGGAAAATAGAGTATTCCATCCCCATGACCCTCAATTTGATCCCCATCGCCTCTCATCACCAGCACTCTGCTTTGTCAACCTCTTCCTCCACATCCCACTTGACCCTTACTTCCCTGCACCCTTAACCATTCCCTCTCTCTGTATGTTAATATTCACTTAAATATTCAACTATGCAGCCCTCACACTCGCTATCACTATGATGCAATTACAACACACAGGGAGGACCCTTGTTCTTGGCACTTCACTCCATCATTGTGTCCTTCGAAGCATCTATGCTATGGATTCTCAGCACTGACTCCTTCATTCTCACTCAAACTCCACTTGTGTCCCTCATTGCCGGAAAAGAGGGCCGACAATAAGAGGGTGAGTGCGAGGACAGGAGGACGGCCACCCTCAATAGCACAGCTCACCACTGCAGAGGAGTCAGCTCTGGAGATCGTGGGAGTGAAAGAGGATGCACAAGTGGGGGAAGGACAGATGGGCACAGGGGAAGCTGCAACATCTGAGGGCGCAGCGTTAGCAGAATTAAGCACATACAGCACCAGTGCAGGTACTCACACCTCAGTGGGACCTTCAGGACATAGAGTAGTGTTGTCATCTGGTGCATCACAGCTCACAAGTGAGCATCAGCTGATGGTGGAGACAGGGAGAGCAGTGGAGAGTCCTCATCGGAGGGCGCAGGACTCTCCCAGCTCAGCTCTGCTGCATGTTGAACCTGTGCCTCCGGGTCCATCCAGAAGGAGAGCGGTGCTGGAACTCCAGGAACAGGTGCAGGAGTCGCTGGCAGGTTTTGTCTCCAGGGTCACTGCGAGTGTGGAGCGAATGGAGGAGTCCATCGCTAACATGAGCGCGTCCTTTGTGGAGGCATTGGCGAATGAACGCATCACCACGGAAAGGATGGCAACCTCCGTGGTAAGGCTGGCTACCGTAGAGGAGAGGATGGATATGGAAGAGGAGAGGATGGCTACGGCCATGGAGGAGCTTAGCCGCCAGGGTCTTGAAAACATGGTCATTGTTCAGAATAGACTGACATCTCTTGAGGAGCGATGGTCAGCTCTTGAGCAGAGAAACCAGCCCTTCATGGAAGCCCTCTGGAGTATGACATCTAGTGCAGAAACAGGTCCTCATGGCCCCCCTGAAGTGCAGCAAGGTGCTGTCAAGCCACTTGCTAGCTCGGAAGTGGGGCTGACCCATGAGAGGGATGTTGGTGACAGAGAACAAGGAAGTGGGGGCTCCTCTCCAAGTGCTCACACGACCATGCCACTGCAAAGCCCTCAGTCAGAGACCCACCAGAGTCCTCACCCAACTGAGATGGTTGTCTCAGCCCCTGCACAGCCGCAGGAGCAGCAGACTGTTGCTGAGCCCTCACAGGCTCGCAACCCCAGAGGATGCCCACCAAAGGTGTCGAGACAGGAGCAGCAAGAAAGTGAGCAAAGGGCCTCCACATCTGCTGAAGCCACAGGGGAAGTGTAGGGGGTTTTGCACAGGCATGTTCGGGTCAGTCAGCTTTGCCTCTGACTACCTTCCTTGAGCGGTTCAAATCGCTCGCCCCCTGGGTTCTGGACCCTGGAATTAGATACAGGCAGCAATACAGAGAAGACTCGAGTAGACAGGTGATTGGATGCAAACAAAACCAAGATTTTATTGAAGAGGAAAACTTGATACTATCTTATGGAAAATTATTAGTGTACACTTCTACAGGCAAAAATTACAAGAGAGTCATCACAATATGTAAGGGGTTTTCTCTCTGAGGTCGCAGAGGTTTCTCTCGCCAGAGGCCTCTCTCTCTCTTTTGCACAGTAAAACCTTCAGTGGTTTGACCCACTCACCCCTTAGGTTCTAGACACTGGACTTAGATGCAGGAACTACAATGCAGAGAATACTCTTATAGACCAAGTTTAATGAAACGAAATGAAATTTCATTGCATAAGGAAAAACAAATCAAATGCAAGCAAATAAGAGGGTACATGGGAGGGAAAAACAAATCATAACAATACAGTACTAGCTAAAATAGATACAGGCATAATTATACTTTACAAAAGTCATCATGAAATGGGGCAACACACGGAACATCGAGGGACAACAACTCATGTTAATTAAACCCAAAATGCCCACCCCTTTAAACCTATCTAGATCCGATTATGAAGGGCCAGAAACATGCTCACCAATCCAGCTAGGAATTGTAAGGTTTTGAAACAGGTCTGCGTTTTGGCCCTTTCAGGCGTCCTGTCTCCTCGTGGTCAGCGCTGCGGGCTGCGAGCTGCGACGCGCCTTCTCTTCCTCGAGGTGAAGGTCACGGACAGGCTGGATCTCAGCGGGCCTGGGCGTCGATATGAAGGAAGGTCAACTGTTTGACCACTTTCAAGAGGTCTCTTCTAGCCAGTTACCATTTTCACATAGGTTTTCCCTGTAGGGCTGCTGCCCTCTTGTCTTGTCAATGGCCCAGGGTTTGTCGACGATCTCCCGATGGTTACCCTGGGGTGAGACGCAGGCTCGAATTGCCTTCTTGATGGCTGCTTCGTCTTCTTCAACGGTTAATCGCTGATCTCTCTGCTGATGGCTAATCGCTGCGATGGCTACGATGGCTACCGATCGCAACCCCGGGTGTCTCCAATTATACTTCTCAGGAGAAGCCTTTATCTCCCGCCAAATCAAGGTTAGTCTTTGGTTAACTTTTGGCGGGCTTGTTGCACAGCGGGGTAGTTATTATATTTAAACTGCTTTCGGGATGGCCGGTGATGGCCATCTCTGGTCTGGAATGACCTGCATTGTTGCGAATGTCTTCATAATGTCTTTAATGGATCTTTGATGCTCCCCTTATGAATAAGAAACTGTTTCCCTTTGTCTGGGTAAACATTTAGATGGCCTTTATCTACAGGCCAATCTGACTGGATCTGCATCCAGTCTTTATGTATGTGTTAATGTTTGGTTTCGTTTTCTCAGAAATGGCTTCCAGAACTTACTGTGGGTTGAATCCACAAAGGCTGTCTGGGGACTGCAGGAACCATTTTAAAATGTCCCAATAAGTCGGTCGCAGGGTCTGGTGGCCATTTTATATGCCCCTTTTTCTGGGCTTCTTTTAAAACAGTCTTTTAAAATCAAGGCCTCTTCTGCCAAAGGACATTTATAGTACAATATTAATTTTGCGGATCTTACAAATACTATACTTATACAGGGAATGGGGAACACATGTCACATCGAGGGAGAACAAGTATCATAACAATCCCCTTATCCTTAACCCACCCCCTATACCTAACTAGGTTAATCTATGAGGGGTCAGATTTCATGCTCACCAATCAAAAGGGTTTGTTAGACTCAAAACAGTGGTTGGGTTCGGGGTTCGTTCTTGGTGTTCTCTGGAGCCTACCATCGTCACGTGGGCTCCGGGTGCTGCAAGGGCATTGTCCAGGTTCGAGTACCCCAAAGTTACAGTCTCTGCTTGGGTACTTTACCTTGCAGGGGTGATTCTTCGCCGACAGCTTGAGTTCGCATGAAGATACTCGCAAGTCGGCTGAGGCTGAAGGCCCGATGATTTGAAGCCTACCCTCAGTTGGCCTTCCCCGGGTGGTCTTCCCTCCTCCTCCCCTCATCGCGTCCCGCTTCGCCTGGCCTGAATTGCCCGTGTTCGCCCGACCCGGTGTCGGGGCGAGTCCAGAGGAGTTGGAGAGGGCATGGGCAAAGGCCAGGGGGTAAGTGTGGGATGGGGGAAGAGCAGCAGCCACGAGGGCGAAGGGCCAAAGAACCGGGGAGCGGCAGTACCGACAGCAGCTGAGCAGGAGTTCCTTCTTCTTCTTCCGATTGCTACCTGGAGGCCTTTGTCGAAAAACCCTTATCTGCCCGCCAAACCAGGTTAGTTCTTTGTTTTAATTTTGGTGGGCTAATTAAAATAATGGTTGCAAGCTATACTGACGGTTTTTTAGATGGCCATTAATTGACTTGTATTGTCCTGAAAGTCCTTGATGGGCTTGTCCAGCCTCGATGGATGTGTTTAATCTGTTTCTGATTATGTATGCAGACTGTTTGATGGCTTTAACTGTAGGCCTCATTGAATTTAGATCTGCCTCTAATTCGGCCTAATACATAATTCACACTTTGTCTGCGTCCCAAAACACAAAGTTCTTTTCACAGGAATCCTGCAGCCTTAGTTTCAATTTACCTCAAACTGCCTGGGCTGCAGAATCCATTTTGGAGACCCATAGGCTTTCTGCCATGAGGCACGGATGCCATCTTGGGTACTGTAAAGTCCGCGCCTCAATAATACACGGACTTCGGGAGAACAGTTTCACAGGTACTTTACTGAACAGGAGGGCAACGTCAGACTGAAATACAGAAGCCTGCTAGGGCCAAATATACAGGGGTGGTCACTGCCGGTACTGCAGTCTAAAACCAGTTCTTCCCTTAAAGGTACATACACAACAATTCCTCCCCTTTTAGATAAACAGTACATAACATTCATTTAACAACTAAATAATAACTAATTACAACTTTCTGGATATTATATACATCAACTGAAATAATCATTTATAAGTTCAGTCTTTGAGGAGGCTTCCTGATCCTGACTGGATAGCGCCTTTCTCGAGTATCCTGTTCTTGCGGCGAAGCTGATTCTGGTTCATGGTCACTGGTTGGTTCGTCAGCTTCCAATACCACTGCTTCTGAGGTAGACGCAATCTGTACTTCAGGTTGATTACCAGGTGCACCTTCTCGTGGCACGGGTTTGGCTTGTTCCTGTGACTCTAGAATCTGGTCAGCATAGCGCCTCACAATGCTCTCTCCAACGTCCACTGTGTACATTAGTGGTCCCTGCTGTGTGCATATCGTTCCTGGCTGCCATTTTTCTGTTCGGTAGTCGCGGGCCAAGACTGGTTGCCCTACCTTGAAGCTCCGGGTTGGCTTCTCATTTATGTGCTGGAATTGCTTATCCTCAACATCTCGTCTTATGTTTGGTTTGAGCAAATCCAGGCGACATCTTTGCCTTCGGTTGAAGAACAGTACGGCTGGAGCTTGGTTGGTTACTGCATGTGTCGCATTCCGGTAAGCAAACAAGAAACTATCCACCTTGTGTTGTAGTGGTATGTCGTCATTATACATTGCCTTTATGGCCTTTTTAAAGGTCTGAACAAACCTCTCTGCCAATCCATTTGTGGCTGGATGATATGGGGCAGATGTGTAATGTTTCACCCCATTATTCTTCAGGAACCTCCGGAAATCCTCAGACACAAACTATGGCCCATTGTCGGAGCAAATCTGTTCTGGCAACCCATTCCTGGCGAAGATGGTCCTTCGTACTGCGATAGTTTTCTCCGTGGTGGTGGAGGACATTTTAATGACCTCTGGCCATTTCGAATGGGCGTCCACAGCAATTAGAAACATTGAGTCCATAAATGGACCAGCAAAATCAATGTGTACCCATTGCCATGGAGATGAGGGCCACTCCCATGGATGTAGCGGGGCCTGTGGTGGAGCGTTTTGGACTTTCTGGCATCCTGTGCATTTCTTGGTCATATCCTCGATTTCTTTGTCGATTCCCGGCCACCACACAAATGCCCTGGCTAGGCTCTTCATTTTTACCCCTCCCAGATGACCCTCATGAAGCTCATTGAGCACTCTATCTCTCAACTTGGGTGGAATTACCACTCGAGATCCACACATCAAGGTTCCCCGGCACACTGACAGCTGTTCTCTCCTTGGCGAGAATGCTGGCAACAGTGAGTCGCCATATGCTGGCCATCCCTTCACCGTCAAATCGTAGACCCGAGAGAGTGTCGGGTCATTTCGGGTTTCCTTCTCTATACTCGAGTTTGTAACAGGCAAACATTCGACTATGGTCACATGGAATATCTCAACAGGGTCCACTGCAGGTGTTTCTTCTACCGTAGGCAACAGTAGGCGCGACAGCCCATCAGCGTTTCCATGCTGTTTCGTACCCTTGTACTCTATGTCGTACTGATGTGCCCCTAGAAAAAGTGACCATCTTTGCAGTCATTGCGCCGTCATCACCGGAACGCCCTTCTTTGGGTTAAAAATGGAGACCAGGGGCTGATGATCAGTTAGTAGAGTGAATTTCTGCCCGTGCAGATAGTGATTGAATTTCTTCACCCCCCACACCAGGCTGAGGGCCTCCCTGTCAATCTGGGCGTAGTTACGCTCGGCTGAGGTTAGCGAGCGCGACGCAAAGGCTATTGGCCTCTCTGAACCATCACGGGATTTGTGTGACAGTACCGCTCCAATGCCGTAGGGTGACGCATCACATGCCAACCGAATCAGTAGTGTTGGGTTGTAGTGGGCCAATAATTCTTTTGAAGTGATTAGGCATTTACATTCCTGAAAGGCACGCTTACACTCATCACTCCATTTCCATGTCACTCCAGTTTGCAGCAGGGCGTTCAGTGGGTGCAGAATTGTAGATAAATTCAGCAAGAACTTATGGTAGTAGTTCACCAACCCGAGGAACGACCTCAGTTGCGACACTTTTTCCGGTGCTGGAGCCTTGACTACAGCCTCAATCTTGTCCGGCGACTTATGCAACCCTTCCTCATCAATCATGTGGCCACAATACGAGATTTGTCTCCTGAAGAACTCGCATTTGGGGCGGTTGGCTCGTAGCCCATATTCCTGTAATCTCGTGAGCACCTGCTCCAGGTTGGCAAGGTGTTCATTGTCATTTTCGCCCGTAACCAGGATGTCGTCCAATTAACACTGGGTCCCCGGGATCCCTTGCAGGACTTGTTCCATTGCCCTCTGCCAAATAGCCGGGGCCGATGCTACCCCGAATACCAGTCGATTGTACTGGTAAAGGCCTTTGTGAGTGTTTATCGTGAGGTATTTTCTAGATGCTTCTTCCACCTCCATTTGTAGATATGCTTGGGCCAGATCAATCTTTGTAAAACGTTTCCCTCCAGATAGTGAGGTGAAAATATCATCTATCCGCGGAAGTGGATACTGTACTGTGTGCAGGACTGGGTTCACAGTCACCTTGAAGTCCCCACAGATGTGCACCTTCTTTGGCTCCCCAGGCGTGCTGCTCAATACTTTCTTCATTGCAGGAATGATGGGTGTGGCCCACTCGCTCCAGTCCACCTTGGACAGTACACCCGAACACTCCAGACTCTCCAGTTCAGCTTCAACGGCTGGGCGGATCGCGTATGGCACCGGTCTGGCCATGAAAAATTTTGGGTTTGCGTTATCCTCAATCTTTATGGTTGCCTTTACTCCTTTTAGAGTCCCAAGTCTTTGTTGGAACACCTCTTCCGCGTCTGATAGAATTTGTGACAGACGTCCAGGTGCGACGTCATCATCCTTTTTGTCAGTCACAGTTAGCGCCAGAATGGAATGCCAATCCAATTGTATCTTTCGGATCCATTCACGTCCCAATAATGGTGGTCCTCCATCTCGTAGTATATACATATATAGTTTCTGTGTTTCCTTGCTGTCATATTTAACTGGCACCCTTATTTTTCCTCTGGGGTAGACCTTTTGCCCCGTGTATGTCTTCAATACAATGGACGTGTCCTTTAAGGGTATGTGTGAGAATAGCCGCTCATAGTCTTGTCGATTCATGACAGTTAGGGCTGATCCTGTGTCCAATTCCATCTTTACTGGGGACCCTGCTTTCATGAGGGTGACCCAAATGGTTCGGTGATCTTCCTTTGCGATCACGTTGTGTAACTTTAGACAACTTAGTCCCCTGCTCCCGGAGTCCTTATCACTCTCCTGATCTTCCGAACTACTGTCTGTCAGTTGCTTTACTTTCCTGTACTGTTCCTTAGTAGTTCCTGTCGTGTTGGTTTTCTTCCCCGACCTGCAGACTCTTGCTATATGTCCCATTTTTCCGCATTGCCTACATACTTTGTCCTTAAACCAGCAGTCCTTCTGCTCATGGGTTGTTCTGCCACAGCGATAGCACTTTGCTGCTCCATACGCCATTTCGTTAGCGCTGTATTCTTGTGGTTTCTGTTGTATTTCCGCAGCTCCCCGTGCTTCTGCTTCGTAGGATACTGCCACACTGAAAGCCTATTCTAGCGTCAGGTCCTTTTTTGAAAGTAGTCATTTCTGGGTTCCTTCACTCTGGAGCCCGCAGACAATCTTATCCCGTAAGGTGTCTGCCAGTCCTGCTCCGAACTGGCAGTGCTTCGATAACTTGCGTAGTTCCGTAAGGTAGTCAGCATTGTTCACATCTTTCACAGAATCACAGAATCACAGAAACCCCACAGTGCAGATAGAGGCCATTTCGGCCCATCGAGCCTGCACCGACACATATCCCACCCGATCCCTGTAACCCCTACACCAACACATATCCCACCCTATCCCCGTAACCCCACGTATTTAATCCCCCTAACACTAAGGGTCAATTTATCATAGCCAATCATCCTAACCTGCACATCTTTGGACTGTGGGAGGAAACCGGAGCACCCGGAGGAAACCCACGCAAACACGGGGAGAATGTGCAAACTCCACACAGACAGCCACCCGAGGCTGGATTCGAACCCGGGTCCCTGGCGCTGTGAGGCAACAGTGCTGGTTTCTTTTATGGAACTTGAATCTTTCTGCTATCAGCAGCGGCGTAGGGTTTAGGTGTTCCTGTAATATATTAACAATTTCCTCAAAACTTTTCTCCATTGGTTTAGCTGGGGTAATTAAATTTTGCAATAGGCCGTATGTACTCGCGCCCATCAAATTCAATAATACCGACACCCTCTTCCCATCAGCCACCTCATTTGCCTCGCAGTACACTTCAATTCTTTCCACATACAGGTAGACTATCCTTTATCCGAAAACCTCGGGACCAGCCGTGTTTCGGTTTTTGGAAAATTTCGGATTTCAGAAGGTATTTTATAAGGCTGGGAAATTTGTCGGGGGTGGGGGTCGGCCGGGGGGTCGGCGTCGGTGGGGGGGTCGGGGGTGGGTGTCGGCGGGGGTCGGCGTCGGCAGGGTGGTCGGCGGGGGGTCGGGGCGGGGATCGGCGGGGGGTCGGGGCGGGGGTCGGCGTCGGCGGGGGGGTCGGCGGGGAGTCGGGGGTGGGGGTCGGCAGGGGTCGGCGTTGGCGGTGGGGGTCGGCGGGGGTCGGCGTCGGCGGGGGGGTCGGCGGGGGTCGGCGGGGGGTCAGGGTGGGGGTCGGCGGGGGTCGGCGGGGGTCGGCGTCGGCGGGGGGGTCGGCGGGGGGTCGGCAGGGGGTCGGGGGCGGGGGTTGGCGTCGTGCGCACGACTTACGCTGAACGAAAAAACTTTCGGTTTTTAGAGGTTTTTGGTTTTCGGAAGTTCGGATAAAGGATAGTCTGCCTGTACGTGGTCCAGTCTTCTACCTCGTTGTCGAAAGCAGTGATACTGCCACTTTTCGGCATCTTGGGTGATTTAAAATGGCGCCTCCCGCGCTTTTTCTTCTTCCCCAATGGAATAAAATGGCGCCTCCCGCGCTTTTCCTTCTTCCCCAATGGGATAAAATGGCGCCTCCCGCGCTTTTCCTTCTTCCCCTTGCTGCCGCGCTGCTCCTAGCATTCTACGGGGCAATGGCGGTGACTCGCGGCTTCGGCGCGTCTCGCTTTCCTTCCCCCCCCATTTATTTTCACTCCGCTGCCCGGTTCTTGAGCACCGACCCCGCCCTGTGCGCGCCATCCTCTCTCTCTCTTGTTTTCTTTTCCCGGCGATGCTGCGCGGCTCGTTTTGTAGAGCCGCTCGATTGAGCTTGAGCCCGCCACAGTCCGGAAGGGTCAGCGCACTACCTGCTACCAGCACGATTTGCTGGAACACCTTAACTGGGGAGCCAAGCACAGCTCTCCACAGTCTCTCCCGCAATTCTCCAAACATCGATGAATTCTTTGGGCGGTTGCCCGTGGTCGACGCCCGTTGCTCAGACTACGACCTCCAAGAAACCTCCTCTCAGGGCAAGATCCCCGTGAGATGATGCCACACTGCAGGTGAGTTCGAACTTACTCGTCGCCACTGTAAAGTCCGCGCCTCAGTAATACACGGACTTCAGGAGAACAGTTTAACAGGTACTTTACTGAACAGGAGGGCAACGTCAGACTGAAATACAGAAGCCTGCTAGGGCCTTTTATACAGGGGTGGTCACTGCCGGTACTGCAGTCTAAAACCAGTTCTTCCCTTAAAGGAACATACAGAACCCTTTTTCATTTCAAAGGAAATGTCCACGCAGGGTCCCTTTTATCGAAAATAACCTTCGGGGAAATGTACAAATTTTGCAAATCTTACATTCACTCCTGTGATACTAAAACTTACTTGAAGTATCATACTTTTCAAGGTGAGCAAAATGTTTCTGACCCTCCATAGTCAGCCTTCCCCTGTAATTATCTATCTAATATACCCACGACACATGCACTTCCCATTCCATGAAGATGTAGTGTACATCAGCATACAAAGAGTAAAATCACAGGCTTTACACACACATCCAAGCATGGAGGGAGTCCTGCACCCCTGCACCACTTGGTACACATATCTATATTAAACCACGTCGCAAAAGAAAACTGCAAAAGAAAAAAACCTTTAATTGAAAATAACAAACACAAAGAAACAACAATTCTATAGTTGCAATACAGGGAAAAACTTAAACTGGCGTATCTTCCTCCACCTTTACATAATGGCCAAGTAATTCCGGGCCCAACGCGTGAGTAAGGATGGGGTACTCACGCGTGTGCCCGGAGGAATTGCCGGTTTTCAGCATGCACAGCGGATGCGCTGAAAGCCGGCATTTCCTGTCCTCTGACCCAAGGGGTTAAGAGGCTGAACACGTGCGCGGTATCGGGCAGCACGTGCGACTTGGATTTCCTCTATTTTTAGAGAGTTGCGTGTGTGTAAAGGCCTCCGGTATTTACGCGTTGAAAAACCACACGTAAGTACTTCGTTTTTTAGGTAAGTGGTCTATTAATACAATTGAGAAATGTTTTTTCCACAGGTTTGTTATTTTTAAAGAATTTACAGTAAGGTAAGTTTAGTTTTAGCCCCGATTTTTTATATAAATTTTTTTTTCAAATTGTAAAATTATTGTTTAAAATAGTTTTTCAGAGTTCTTTATGGTTCATTTAAGTAGTGCAATGTTTTTTTTAATTTTCTTTCAGGTTTAAGTAGTGTTTTGGGGCCAGGAGTTTTCATGAGTTTGACAGCTCTTACTGTCAAACTCATGAATGAACTTTTGCAACCTCCCATTGGTTGCCCTGTGCTCACGTGATCCCAGCCGGCTCATCGCACTAAGTACGCCGCTGGGTCACGCACGCACAGTGTGGCAGGACCTCAAGCGGGCCAGTGAGAGGAAATGCAATGCGGGCCAGAATTAAAATGTCAGCGCGCCGGGTAAGTGAACATCGGGGGCTTGCACGCGCGGCAAGCTCCCGATCCTAATTTCAGGGCCATAGTTCTTTCCAAAAGCTCTGGTTTTGGAATTCTGACCGCTGACCTTTTCCCTTACACTGGATGCAAACAAAATACAGCACTATTCCTAACTGGCAAACCACAAGAATGTGAGAAGCCAGTCTGATCCACGAAGGGACCTCTATATTATTGAAAAGGTTCCACCAGGGTGGAGTCACAATATCCAATATCTTAGTCCCTAGCTCTACTGTTTTCTGCTCGAGAGTGTAGAAATGTTTCTGTGAAACTATAATGGCTTTTAGAATTTTGGTCAAATATTCAGGGAGAGGGGGAATTTCGTAGCCAAAGTGCGCTACATATTTCTGCAAGTTCGGAAAATTCTCCTTCACAGTGTGGTGAACAGTGGAGGGTTCAGGGATGGGAGCAATTCGCTTCTGGGCCACTCAAACTTCTGCCTTGGGTTTAAAACAGAAACTGCTGTCACTAACTGGGCACCAGCTGTGCTGTCTGTGCTGGTAGTGGGACGCGCTGGTGGTGAGACGATATGTCCCACCCCCTATATATGCTACCTGCGGGGGAGCATAGCCTTGTGCCATCGCCTCCATGGTGCAATTTATAGGCTTCGCGTCAGCACCTCTGAACCCGCACTGCGGTCTTGAGAAGGCATTCAAGTACTGGGGGCACAGGATTATGCGTGCTCCCTGGCTCTGGTACCCTGAGAGGTCAGTACCTGTCATAGCGTGCTCCCACTTAATGAAGTAAGGCAGGACCACTGTGAACCAAATGTGTGCACCCCCTTGAATGACTCCAATGTTCTCTACCCTGTATACCGGGGCAGGTCAGGCTGTCCTACCCATGACCGGCATCCTAACTACTACTCCCATGATTGTGTGGTTGGACCAGCCACAATCCACGGGGACTGGATAGGCTTCAGAGGCTAGCCGGAGTTGGCAAGAGAAGGCTGGTGGAAGCTGGTGTTTGTAGGACAGCTGCTTCTCTGAGATAAGAGTCACCTCAGATCTCTAAGGCTCCAGGGGAACCATGCCAGCCACACACCACTCAACATCAGCTAACTCAGGGAGCACGTCATAGAAGTAGTAGATTAGCAGCACAAGCAAGTAAGTTAGCTGGCACAAAGGGTAGACATGATGTTAAGAAGAAGTTGTAGATGGGAATATTTTGATCTTTTTTGGTGAATATGTTGGCCTCTAAAGCAAACATAGCTTATGATATAGAATACTGAGTTCATTAGAATAAAACCAGATGGGCCACTCAGCATCAACCTAGGCATCGAATCAGGACAGAGGAGTGCTAGCAGCAGCGAGTGCCTTTTGAGAGTTTGGGTAAGTGAGAGAGTTAGGGTAAGTGGGGTGTGAGGTGCTGTTTTTTGTTTTGTTTTTGTCTTGATTTTCCTGCCAGTCTCAGGATTAGCAGACATCATGGAGGCGGAGCAGCGAGGTGAGGCCCAGTCGAGGCAGCCAGGAGCAGCAGCAGGTGTCAAGCCGGAGCAGCGAGGCGAGGCAGCCTAAACAGGCTCCACAGGCAACATTCCAAAGGGAGGTCAGAATTCAAAAGTGACATCACAGCCAAGCTGGTAGGTGATTGGCTGGTTGGTGAGTACTTTTCCTTCCCTTTTAAACCTTTATAAGTTGGTAAGTTCAATTAAATAGAGGTGTGATATTCATCATCTAGAATTGGGGCAGAGGGTATTTAAAAATAATAATAATAAATTTAATTAATTAGATAGAATGGCAGAGCAGATGATGTGTTACTGCTGCAATATGTGGGAGCTGGTGGATACCATTGATGCTCATGGTGATCACATTTGCAGTAAGTGTTGGCTGCTCAAGGAACGCTGGCTCCGTGTTGATGAGCTGGAGTCCGCGCTTCAAACACTGCGACACATCAGGGAGGGGGAGAGTTACCTGGACTCTGTGTTCCAGGAAGTAGTCACACCAATTAGATTAACTAATTCAGATGTATTCCGTGGTCAGGGACAGGAGGGGGTGACTATGAGTGAGGCAGGTACGGGGATCCAGGAGGTAGTGTTGGAAGAGCCGCAGTCCAACAGTTTCGAGGCTCTTACTCCCTGTGAGGACAGGAACAGGGACAGCAGGGAGGATGAGCAACCTGGCCACAGCACCGTGGAACGAGGGGCCATTCAAGTGGGGGGAGTAAAAAGAAATGTTGCAGTGGTAGGAGATAGTATCATTAGGGGGATTGATAGGGTTCTTTGCAGCCAAGAGCGAGAGTCCCAAAGGCTGTGTTGCCTGCCCGGTGCCAGGGTTAAGGACATCTCTTCTGGGCTGGAGAGAAACTTGGAGTGGGAGGGGGAAGATCCAGTTGTCGTGGTCCATGTTGGTACCAACGACATAGATAGGACAAGGAAAGAGGCTCTGCTGAGGGAGTATGAGCCGCTAGGGGCCAAATTAAAAAGCAGAACCACAAGGGTAATAATCTCTGGATTACTACCTGAGCCACGGGCAAATTTGGCTAGGGTAAATAAAATCAGAGAGTTAAATGCGTGGCTCAAAGACTGGTGTGGGAGAAATGGGTGTTGCTTCTTGGGACACTGGCACCATTACTGGGACGGGAGAGAGCTGTTCCGTTGGGACGGACTTCACTTGGCCAGTGCTGGGACAAGAATCCTGCCGAATCGAATAGCTAGGGCTGTAGAGAGGGCTTTAAACTAATTAGTGGGGGGGGAGGTTTCAAGAGAGCGAAAAATAAAAATGTCAGCGGAGAAGGCAATAGAGCAAGGTAGCAGTGGGGGAATTAAAAACCAGAGAGTGTCAGTAAGGGACAGAATGTATATAAAGATAAAGGTAGAGTAGTAAAGGGGGTAAAAGCAGGAATAAATTGTCACAAAACATATTGAAAAGTTCTTTATCTGAATGCACGCAGCATTCGTAACAAAATAGGTGAGTTGTCGGTACAAATAACTACACATGAGTATGATCTGGTGGCCATTACAGAAACATGGCTACAAGGTGACCATGACTGGGAACTAAACATCCAGGGGTATTTGACAATTAGGAAGGACAGACAGGAAGGAAAGGGAGGTGGGATGGCTATGTTAATAAAGGATGGAATCACTGCAATAGTGAGAAATGATATTGGGTCAAAGGATCAGGATAGTGAAACAGTTTGGGTGGAGATAAGGAATAAGGGGACAAAGTCACTAGTGGGCGTAGTCTATAGGCCTGCTAACAGTTGCAACTCTGTTACTCGGAGTATAAATCAGTAAATAGTTGGGGCTTGTAATAAGAGAACAGCTATAATCATGGGGGATTTTAACTTTCATATTGACTGGACAAATCAAATTGGGCAGGGCAGCCTTGAGGAAGAGTTCATAGAGTGCATTAGGGATGGGTTCCTTGAGCAGTATGTAACTGAACCAACCAGGGGGCAGGCAATCTTAGATCTGGTCCTGTGTAATGAGACAGGATTAATAAAAAATGTCCTAGTAAAGGATCCCCTTGGAATGAGTGACCATAACATGGTTGAATTCCAAATTCAGTTGGAGGGTGAGAGAGTTGGATCGTAAACCAGCATATTAAGCTTAAATAAAGGAGACTATGAAGGTATGAGAGCAGAGTTGACTAAAGTGGACTGGGAAAATAGATTAAAGTGTAAGACGGTACATGAGCAGTGGTGTACATGCAAGGAGATATTTCACAACTTTCAAGAAAAATATATTCCAGTGAGGAAAAAGGGGCGTAAAAGAAAAGACAGCCATCCGTGGCTAAGTAAAGTCATAAAGGATAGTATCTGACTAAAAACAAGGGCACATAATGTAGCCAAATCTAGTGGGAGGATAGAAGGTTGGGAAGCATTTAAAAGCCAGCAAAGAATAACTAAAAGATTAATTAAGAAAGGAAAGATAGATTATGAAAGTAAACTAGCAAAAAATATAAAAACAGATAGCAAGAGTTTCTACAGTTATATAAAAAGAAAAAGGGTGGCTAAAGTGAATGTTGGTCCCTTAGAGGACGAGACAGGGAAATTAGTGGTGGGGAACATGGAGATGGCAAAAACACTGAACAAATATTTTGTATCAGTCTTTACAGTAGAGGACACTAAAAGTATCCCAACACTGTACAAGCAGGGGGCTATAAGGGGGAGGAGCTAAGCAAGATTAAAATCACTAAGGAGGTGGTACTCGGTAAGTTAATGGGACTGAAGGCGGATAAATCCCCTGGACCTGATGGCTTACATCCTAGGGTCTTGAAAGAAGTAGCAGTAGGGATTGTGGATGCATTGGCGGTAATTTTCCAAAACTCCCTGGATTTAGGAAAGGTCCCAGCAGATTGGAAAACTGCTAATGTAACGGCCTTATTTAAAAAAGGGAGACAGGCAAAAGGCTGGAAACTATAGACCAGTTAGCCTAACATCTGTGGTTGGTAAAATGTTGGAGTCCATTATTAAGGAAGCAGTAACAGGACATTTGGATAGGCATAATTTAATCGGACAGAGTCAGCATGGTTTTACGAAGGGGAAGTCATGTTTGACAAATTTGCTCGAATTCTTTGAGGACATAACAAACAGGGTGGATAAAGGGGAACCAGTGGATGTGGTGTATTTGGACTTCCAAAAGGCATTTCACAAGGTGCCACACAAAAGATTACTGCACAAGATAAAAAATCACAGGATTGGGGGCAATATACTGGCATGGGTGGAAGATTGGTTATCTAACAGAAAACAGAGAGTTGGGATAAATGGTTCATTCTCGGGTTGGCAATCAGTAACTAGTGGTGTTCTGCAGGGGTCAGTGCTGGGACCCCAACTCTTCACAATCTATATTAACGATTTGGAGGAAGGGACCAAGTGCAATGTATCCAAGTTTGCCGACGATACAAAGATGGGAAGGAAGCAGTGAGTGAGGAGGACATAAAAAACCTGCAAAAGGACATAGACAGGCTAAGTGAGTGGGCAAAAATTTGGCAGATGGTATATAATGTTGGAAAGTGTGAGGTTATGCACTTTGGCAGAAAAAATCAAAGAGCAAGTTATTATCTAAATGGAGAGAAACTGCAAAGTGCTACAGTACAAAGGGATCTGGGGGTCCTGGTGCATGAAACACAGAAGGTTAGTATGCAGGTACAGCAGGTGATCAGGAAGGCCAATGGAATCTTGGCTTTTATTGCAAGGGGGATGGAGTATAAAAGCAGGGAAGTCTTGCTGCAGTTATACAGGGTACTGGTGAGGCCACACCTGGAATATTGCGTACAGTTTTGGTTTCCATATTTAAGAAAAGAGATACTTGCTCTCGAGGCAGTTCAGAGAAGGTTCACTCGGTTGATTCCGGAGATGAGGGGGTTGACTTATGAGGAAAGGTTGAGTAGGTTGGGCCTCTAATCATTGGAATTCAGAAGAATGAGAGGCGATCTTATCGAAACATATAAGATTGTGAGGGGGCTTGATCGGGTGGATGCGGTGAGAATGTTTCCACTGATGGGTGAGACTAGAACTAGGGGGCATAATCTTAGAATAAGGGGCTGCCCTTTCAAAACTGAGATGAGGAGAAACTTCTTCACTCAGAGGGTAGTAAATCTATGGAATTTGCTACCTCAGAGAGCTGTGGAAGCTGCACCATTAAATAAATTTAAAACGGAGATACAGGTAGACTATCCTTTATCCGAAAACCTCGGGACCAGCCGAGTTTCGGATAAAGGAGAATTTCGGATTTCGGAAGGTGGGTCGGCGGGGGTCCGCGGGGGGGTCGTGCGCACGACTTACGCTGACGCTCAGCGTAAGTCAGTCGGGGTCGGCGGGGGTCGGGTCCAGCGGGGTACGGGGGGGGTCGGCGGTGGGGGGGGGGGGTTGGCGGTTGTCGGGGCTGGCGGGGTCCGCGGGGGGGTCGGCGGTTGTCGGGGCTGGCGGGGTCGGCGGCTGGCGGGATCCGCGGGGGGGTCGGCGGTTGTCGGGGCCGGCGGGGTCCGCGGGGGGGTCGGCGGTTGTCGGGGCCGGCGGGGTCCGCGGGGGGGGTCGGCGGCTGGCGGGGTCCGCGGGGGGGTCGGCGGTTGTCGGGGCTGGCGGGGTCGGCGGTTGTCGGGGCTGGCGGGGTCCGCGGGGGGGTCGGCGGTTGTCGGGGCCGGCGGGTCCGCGGGGGGGTCGGCGGCTGGCGGGGTCGGCGGTTGTCGGGGCTGGTGGGGTCCGCAGGGGCGTCGGCGGTTGTCGGGGCTGGCGGGGTCGGCGGTTGTCGGGGCCGGCGGGGTCCGCGGGGGGTCGGCGGTTGTCGGGGCTGGTGGGGTCGGCGGCTGGCGGGGTCGGCGGTTGTCGGGGCTGGCGGGGGGGTCGGCGGGGGGTCGTGCGCACGACTTACCCTTTATCCGAACTTCCGCAACCGGAGCCCTCTAAAAACCGAAGGTTTTTTCGTTCAGCGTAAGTCGTACGCACGACTTACGCTGAACGAAAAAACCTTCGGTTTTTAGAGGGTTTCGGTTTTCGGAAGTCCGGATAAATGGTAGTCTACCTGTAGACAGTTTCCTAGCTGATAAGGGAATAAGGGGTTACGGGGAGAGGGCAGGGAAGTAGACGTGAGTCTAAGTTCAGATCAGCCATGATCCTATTGAATGGCGTAGCAAGCCCAAGGGGCTGTATGGCCCACTTCTGCTCCTACTTCTTATGTTCTTATGACACAACAAAGGCACACCCAGCCCAGTCGACTCTGCAAAGTTCTCCTCACTAACATTTGGGGATTAGTGCCAAAGTTGAGAGAATTGTCTCACAGACTAGTCAACCAACAGCCTGACATTGTCATCATACTCACAGAATTATGCCTATCAGACAACATACAAGAGTCATTCATCACCATCCCTGGGCATGTCCTGGGAAAACCATAACCTCCACTACTCTGACTTGGACATATATTGCTGTTCCTTCATCATTGCTAAACTAACATCCTAGAACTCCTTATCAGAAAGTTAACAGAGAGGGTTGATGAGGTACTAAATGAGCACTTTGCATCTGTCTCTACCAAGGAAGAAGATGCTGTCAAAGTCATAGTGAACGAGGAGGTAGTTGAGATACTGAATGGGATAAAAATTGATAAAGAGGAGCTACTAGAAAGGCTGGCTGTACTTAAAGTAGATAGGTCAATAGGACCAGATGGGATGCATCCTAGGATGCTGAGGAAAGTAAAGGTGGAAATTGCGGAGGTACTGGCCATAATATTCCAATCCTCCTTAGATACAGCAGTGGTGCCAGAGGACTGTCGAATTGCAAATGTTATACTCTTGTTCAAAAAAGTGTGTAAGGATAAACCCAGCAACTATGGGCCAGATAGTTTAACCTCCGTAGTGGTGAAGCTTTTGCAAATGATAAGCCGGGATAAAATTAACAGTCACTTGAACAAGTGTGGATTAATTAAGGAAAGTCAGAATAGATTTGTTAAAGGCAAATCATATTTAACCAACTTGATCAAGTTTTTTGAGTAGGTAACAAAGTGTTGATGAGGGCAATGCGGTTGATGTGGTGTACGTGGACTTCCAAAAGGCATTTGATAAAGTGCCACACAATAGGCTTGCCAGCAAAGTTGAAGCCCATGGAATAAAAGGGACAATGGCAGCATGGATCAAAAATTGGCTAAGTGACAGGAAACAGAGAGTAGTGGTGAATGGTTGTTTATTGGACTGGAGGAAAGTATACAGTGGTGTTCCCCAGGGGTCAGTATTAGGACCACTGCTTTTCTTGATATATATTAATGACTTGGACTTGGTTGTACAGGGCACAATTTCAAAATTTGCAGATGACACAAAACTTAGAAGTATAATGAACAGTGAGGAGAATAGTGATAGACTTCAAGAGAATATAGACCGGCTGGTGGAATGGGCAGACATGTGGCAGATGAAATTTAACGCAGAAAAGTGCAAAGTGATACATTTTGGTCGGAAGAATGAGGGGAAGCAATATAAACTAAAGGGTACAATTCTTAAGGGGGTGCATCAAAAGAGAAACCTGGGGGTGTATGTGCACTAATTGTTGAAGGTGGCAGGCCAGGTTGAGAAATCAGTTAATAAAGCATATGGGATCCCGGGCTTCATAAATAGAGGCATAGTGTACAAAAGCAAGAAAGTTATGATGAACCTTTATAAAACATTGGTTCGGCTTCAACTGGAGCATTGTGTCCAATTCTGGGCACCGCACTTTAGGAAGGATGTGAAGGCATAAGAGAGGGTGCAGAAAAGATTTACAAGAATGGTTCCAGGGATGAGGTACATGGATAGGCTGGAGAAGCTGGGGTTGTTCTCCTTAGAGCAGAGAAGGTTGAGAGGAGATTTCATAGAGGAGTTTAAAAGCATGAGGGGTCTAGACAGAGTAGTTAGAGAGAAACTGTTCCTATTGGCGGAAAGGTCGAGAACCAGAGGACACAGATTTAAGGTGATTGGCAGAAGAACCAAAGGCGACATGAGGAAAAACGTTTTGCACAGCGAGTGGTTAGGATCTCAAATGCACTGCCTGAGAGGGTGGTAGATGCAGATTCAATCATGGCTTTCAAAAGAGAATTGGATAAGTCCTGAAGGAATAAAATTGCAGGGCTATGGGGAATGGGTGAGACCAGCTGACGTGCTCTTGCAGAGAGACGGCATGGGCTCAATGGGCTGAATGGCTTTCTTCTGTGCTGTAAACACTCTGACGTAATAAAGACTCACCACGCACTTGGTTGTACATAAAGCAAGGCTTTAATCGACTTGTAACAAAACATGGAGGTCTAGTTAGTAGCCACTAGCTTCCTGTTTCCAGACTGTCTCGGGCCAAGCTGGGCCCACGCCCTAGTATTTATACTCCTCGGGCGGTGCCCTCAGCTGGCCATTCAGTAGTACTTCCTTGTAGAAGTCTTGATTTATGACATTCTTCCTCCCTAAAAGGTTTGGAAGTCCAATCTTCCTTTAACGGACTAGGTGGACCAAAAATAGCCGTAGTCATTTAGCTTTCTGCTTGTGACCGGAGGGCACGTCTCCCCGGACCGTGTCCTGGTCCCTGGGTCGCTTGGCCCGTACCGGTAAGTCGGTAGAGTCCGCGCCGTCTTGATCGTCCTGTGGAGGCCTGGGAATATCATGACTCTGGGTGCGGGTCCCCACAGGCGCAGAGCTGGCCTCATCCTGGGCCGTAGCCGGAGATTGTCCAGCGTCCTGATTTCGGGTGGCCATCCTACGGGGAGCGTTTGGCTCCCTGAGTTGATCCGGTAGCACTGCCGGCAGATCCCTCGATGTCCCAGGTAGGGCATCATCTTCACAGGGGTGCGGAGTGCTAACATCATCTTCGTGGGATCCTACATCATTCGGGCCCATGTGACTGGTTGGGCAGGGAGCCAGATCTCTGAGCGAGACGGTGGACTCCCGGCCATCGGGGTACCGCACATGCGCATACGTGGGGTTTACCTTCGTTAACTCCACCTCGTCAACGAGAGGGTCATTCTTGGCCGACCGGACGAACCTCCAGAGTAGCACAGGGCCTGGAGCCACCAACCATGATGGTAGAGATGTCCCATGTGTAGAGCGACGCTGGAACATGAAGAATCGCTCATGAGGTGTGACATTAGTGGATGTGGAGAGAAGAGACCTGATAGAGTGTAACACGTCAGGGAGCACAGTTTCCCACTGCTGGTCTGGTAGGTTGCGTGACCTCAGTGCCAGACGGACAGCGTTCCAGATGATGCCATTGTATCGTTCAACCTGTCCGTTGCCGATTGGGTGATATGGTGTCGTCTTACTCGAGGTGATTCCCTGTTGGGAGAGATAACTTTTAAGTTCACTCGACATAAAGGGGGGACCCCGATCTGTGTGGATAAAATTGGCCGTCCCGCAACGGGAAAAGACCTGATCGAGGCATTTAATTACCGTAGAGGTAAGCATATTAGGACAGGGGAAGGCAAAGGGAAAGCATGAATACTCGTCTACCATCGTAAGTAGGTAGGTGTTCCGCGTCAATGAAGGCAATGGCCCTTTAAAGTCTATGCTGAGCCTCTGCATAGGCTGCATTGCATGTATGAGTAAGTCATCTGATGGGCAGAAGAGTTGTGGTTTCAATTCTGCACAAATCCCACAGGAGGAGCATGTTTTCTTTACGTCCTCCATTGAGAATGGTAGATTTTTGGAGCGCACAAAGTGCAACATATGGGTAACGCCAGGATGGCATAAGTCCATATGCAGATCCGCCAGAGTTGACATTGACATTGAAGAGCAAAATGCCCGTGTGAAGGTATCTGGGGCCACATTTTGTTTGCGGAGTCGGTAACGGATAGTATATCCAAAGGCGGCCAGCTTCATCCTCCAGAGTTGAATTTTATTATTTTTGATTTTCGTGGGCTTCCGGTTATCCAACATGAAGATCACGGAGCGCTGGTCAGTTATGAGCGTGAAATGACGCCAAGCAAGAAAATGACTCCATTGGCGTACAGCCGCGATGATGGCTGTAGCCTCCTTCTCGACGGGGGGGGTAATGGAGCTCGTTGCCCTGTAAGGTTCTGGATAGGAATGCCACGGGCCGACCACCTTGATTCAAGGTAGCCGATTTCGCCACCTCTGATGCATCACATTCGACCACAAAAGGAAGGTTTTCGTCAATGGAGTGAAGCATAGCTTTCTCCAGCTGTCGTTTGAGGAGGTTGAAGGCAGAAATAGCCGTTGCTTCTAATGGAAAAGACTTCGCATGAAGCAGGGGCTGTATTTTATCGGAGAAGTGAGGTATCCACTTTGCATAATAAGCAAACATGCCAAATGCCCGACAAAAAGAGCCGAGATTTGTAGGGGGAGGGAGCTCCTGAAGTGGGTGAAGTCGCTCTGGGTCCAGTTTAATAACACCGTTGCCCACCCAGTAGCCAAGAATGTACATGGATGGCACCGATTTCACCGATTTGGATTCGTTTAACGTTAAGTGGCGACGACGGAGAACGTCAAAAAATCTCTGAAGATTGGCGTCATGCTCCTTTTGATCATGGCCAGCAATAGTGATGTTGTTTAAATACGGAAAGGTATCTGTCAAGTTCTCTTGCCAGACTTGGCCATCCATTGCCCGTTGGAAGACAGCCACCCCATTGGTGACCCCAAATGGAAGACGACAAAACTGATAACGCCGACCATTGGCCTCAAAGGCCGTATACTTTTTGTCAGAGTCTTTCAGCGGTACCTGATGGTACGCGCTCTTTAAATCGAAGGTTGAAAATACCTTGTATTTGGCAAGGTTGTTGACCATGTCATCTATGTGTGGTAGTTGGTAGGCATCCAGATCGGTATATTGATTAATAGTCTGCGAATAATCAATACAGAGACGCTTCTTATGTTGTTTTAAAGGGTTTTTCACAATGACGACTTGAGCCCGCCAGGGGGATGAACACGGCTCGATAATACCGTCAGCTAAAAGGCGAGAGATTTCTGCCTTGATAAATGCTCGGTCGTCTTGGCTAAAGCGCCGCGATTTGGCGGCTATGGGTTTACAGCGGGGGGAGAGATTGGCAAACAGGGAGGGCTCACCGAGTAAGGCCGCCGAGAGTGCACAAAACAGCACCTTAGAAATGGTAAGCGCCGGCTTCGACCCTCCAAACTCAAAAGTGAGACTTTTGTGCTGCTTCTGGAAGTCCTGTCCCAGAAGCACATCGCTACATAAGTTTTTGAGTACTCCGAGCCGGGTGGAGGGATACGTGCGACCATTGAGGATGAGGTTGACAAGACAGAAGCCAGAATAATTGGTGGTCAGAGTCGTCAGAGCCATTGCAATCTCCCTGTCCGAGGGATAAATGCGCAGTTTTAACCTGCTGACAGCCCGCTTACTAATGAAGCAGTCAGAGCTGCAGGAGTCGATTAGCGCGCTTAGAGTGTGCCCATTTACTGAAACCTTCGTAGCTGCATGGGACAAACTTTGGGGAAAAACAACTGTGATGGGAGGAGGGGTAATTTTTCCTTCGGCAGCTGTAGCCTTAGCAGTGGTTCTTGGGGGAGGAGCAGCTCCATAGATAGCAGCTGTGAAGCTCACAGGAGCTCTCGACCGGTATACTTTAGAGGAGCGGCCTTTCTTGTTAGCAGAGGCCCGTGACTGGCATACCTTGGAAAAGTGTTCTTTCTTGCTGCAATGATTGCAGGTCGCATTACGAGCCGGGCAAAATTTTCTGTAATGGAACGTACCTCCACAAAAGAAACACTTTCTTCCTGATTGCCAGGATGCTGCTAGGGCAGGGTCATCATCAGCAAAGTCCTCTAGGGTAGAGTCGTCGTCCATTAGAGTAGAGTCATCATCAGCGGGGGCATTCACCGGAGACCTATCGAAAGACTTATTAAGGGTGATAGCTGCCGCCCGTGCACGTGGTGGGAGATAAGTGTCTGCATTCTTCTTGGCCAAGTCCAGGGAACACGCCTGGTCATAAGCAGCCCGTAAATTGAGGGTTTTATTTTCCAGCAGGCGCTGACGTATAAAAGGGGACGCAAACCCATTGATAAAGGAATCGCGGATTAGTTCCTCTTCATACTGTTCAGCTGTAAACGTTTTAAGGTTACAATCTTTGCTGAGACTGCAAAGTTTCTGGAGGAATTCATCGAGTGATTCCCCAGGCTGCTGCCGAGTTGTGGCCAGTAGGTGTCGAGCAAAGATTTCATTCGGGGACTTGACAAATAGCTGCTGTAAAATTTCGATAGCAGCGTTGTAGTCTATACAATCCTCAATATACTCATACACATGAGGGGATACGTAGTTAATAAGCATTCGTAACTTATTAGAGGCACCCGCCCCACATTCTTCAAGAAAGTTGCTAAAGAACGAAACCAATGCTTCCATACCTTCGCTGCCGCAGGTGCATTTGGGTCCAGGTCGAGACGAGCAGTGTTGCGTCCGTGTATAATAAGACACAGACTGCGGAGAATGGTACAACAGGTGTTTACTCAACGTGGCTCACACTGCAACTGATCTGTACAGATTACTACTCAGTGCTATATACAGGTGTGGTCACTGCCGGTACTGTAGTATACATGAACTGTAAAAGATAGTTCCCCCCTTAAAGGTATATACGTTACAATTCCTCCCCTTTTAGATTAACAGTACCATAACACTCATTTAACAATTAAATATCAAACTAATTACAATTAACACTTATAACATGCAACATTAGCTGAAAATTGTCTATTTATATATTCAGTCTTTGGGGAGGCTTCCTGATCCTTTCTGGATAGCGCCTTTCCCGAGTGTTTTGCTCTAGGTGCGGAGGCGAATCTGGCCCCCTGTCATCGGTTGTTTCATCAGCTTCCGATGCTACTGTTTCTGGGGTAGATGCGACCTGTACTTCGGGTTCATCACCAGGTACCTATGGGCGAGGCATGGGGTTGACTTGTTCCTGTGACTCTAGGAACTGGTCAGCATGGCGTCTCACGATGCTCTCCCCAACGTCCACTGTGTACATTAGTGGGCCCTGCCGTGTGCATATCGTTCCTGGCTGCCATTTTTCTGTTCGGTAGTCGCGGGCCAAGACTGGTTGCCCTACATTGAAGCTCCTTGTTGGCTTCTCATGGATGTGCTGGAATTGCTTACTCTCAACACTCTTCGTATGTTTGGTCTGAGCAAATCCAGGTGAGATCTTAACCTTCGGTTAAAGAACATCATGGCTGGGGCCTGGTTGGTAACTGCATGTGTCGCATTCCGGTAGGCGAACAGGAAATTGTCCACCTTGTGCTGCAGCGGAATGTTGTCATTGTACATAGCCTTTATTGCCTTCTTAAAGGTTTGTACGAACCTCTCAGCCAATCCATTTGTGGCTGGATGATACGGGGCGGATGTGTAATGCCTTACCCCATTATTTATGAAGAACCTCCGGAAATCTTCGGACACAAACTGTGGTCCGTTGTCGGAGCAAATCTGTTCTGGCAAGCCATTCCTGGCAATAATGGTCCGTAGGACTGCAATAGTTTTCTCCGTGGTGATGGAGGACATTTTGATGACCTCAGGCCATTTCGAGTGCGCATCCGCGGATATTAAAAACATTGAGTCCATGAATGGACCAGCAAAATCAATATGCACCCATTGCCATGGAGATGAGGGCCACTCCCATGGTTGTAGAGGGGCTGTGGTGGTGCATTTTGGACTTTCTGGCATCCTGAGCAGCTCTTGGTCAGGTCCTCGATTTGTTTATCGATTCCCGGCCACCACACATAAGCCCTGGCTAGGCTTTTCATTTTTACCCCTCTCAGATGACCCTCATGAAGCTCATTGAGCACTCTATCCCTTAACTTGGGTGGAATTACCACTCAGGATCCACACATCAAGGTCCCCCGGCACACTGACAGCTGTTCTCTCCTTGTCGAGAATGCTGGCAACAGTGAGTCGCCATGTGCTGGCCATCCCTTCACCGTCAAATCATATACCCGAGACAATGTCGGGTCATTTCGGGTTTCCTTTTCGATACAAGCGTTAGTTACTGGTAGGTATTCAACTATAGTCGAATGGAATATTTCGACAGTATCCACTGCTGGTGCTTCCTTCGCAGTAGGCAGTGGTAGGCGTGATAGCCCATCAGCATTTCCATGCTGTTTCGTGCCCTTATATTCAATCTCATAGTGGTGCGCCCCTGGAAAAAGTGACCATCTTTGTAGTCGTTGCGCAGTCATCACCGGAACGCCCTTCTTCAGATTAAAAATGGAGACAAGAGTCTGGTGATCAGTCAGCAAGGTGATTGAACTTTTTCACTCCCCACACTAGGCTGAGGGCCTCCCTGTCAATCTGGGCGTAGTTACGCTCGGCTGAGGTTAGTGATCGTGACGCAAAGGCTATTGGCCTCTAGGAGCCGTCCGACAATTTGTGCGACAGCACCGCTCCAATGCCGTAGGGTGACGCATCACATGCCAACAGAATTGATAATGCCGGGTTGTAATGGGCCAATACCTCTTTCAATGTGATTAGTGTTTTGCTCTTCTGGATAGCTCATCCACATTCGTCACTCCACTTCCATGGCACCCCAGTTTGCAGTAGGGTGTTCAGTGGGTGTAGTATTGTAGACAAATTTGGCAAGAACTTATGGTAGTAGTTTACCAGCCCGAGGCACGACCTCAGTTGTGACACATTTTCCGGTGCTGGAGCCTTGACTACTGCCTCAGTCTTCTCTGGGGACTTATGTAACCCCTTTTTAATGATAACGTGGCCACAATACGAGATCTGTTTTCTAAAAAACTTGCATTTGGGGCGGTTAGCTCGGAGCCCATATTCCTGCAATCTAGTGAGCACCTGCTCCAGGTTGGCAAGGTGATCACTGTCATTTTCGCCCATGACCAGGATGTCATCCAAATAACACTGGGTCCCTGGGATCCCTTGCAGGTCTTGTTCCATTGCCTTCTGCCAAATAGCCGTAGCTGATGCTACCCCGAATACCAGCCAGTTGTATTGGTAGAGACCTTTGTGGGTGTTGATTGTGAGGTATTTTTTTGATGCTTCTTCTACCTCCATTTGCAGATACGCCTGGGCCAGATCAATCTTAGTGAAGCGTTTCCCTCCAGATAGCGAGGCGAAAATATCTTCAATCCGCGGAAGTGGATATTGTACAGTGTGAAGGACCGGGTTCACTGTTACCTTAAAGTCCGCACAGATGCGAACCTTCCTTGGTTCCCCAGGCGTGCTGCTCAACGACTTTTTCATCACAGGGACGATGGGTGTAGCCCACTCGCTCCAGTCTACCTTGGACAGTACACCTGAACGTTCCAGACTCTCCAGCTCTGATTCGACGGCTGGGCGGATCGCATAAGGTACCGGTCTGGCCTTAAAAACTTTTGGACTTGCGTTTTCTTCAATTTTAATCGTCGCTGTCATCCCCTTTAGTGTTCCGAGTCCTTGCTGGGACACTTCTTTTGCGTCAGTTAGGATCTTTGACAGTCGCCCAGGTGTGACGTCGTCATCCTTTTTGTCAGCCAGTCAGTGCCTGTATGGAATGCCAATCCAGTTGTATTTTCCGGATCCATTCATGTCCCAGTAATGGTGGTCCTCCATCTTGCAATACATACAGGCCTAGTTTTGGTGTTTCCTTACCGTTATATATAACGGTCACCCTTATTTTTCCTTTGGGGTAGACTTTTTGCCCCATGTACATCTTCAAAATAATTTTTGTGTCTCTCAAGGGTATGTGTGAGAATAGCCGCTCGTAGTCCCGTCGGTTTATGACTGTTAGGGCTGATCCTGTGTCAAATTCCATCTTTACCTGGACCCCTGCTATCTTGAGAGTGACCCAAATGGTTTGGTGATCCTCCGTTGTGATCACATTATGCAGTTTCATCCAACTCAGTTCCCTGCTTTCGGAGTCGTTATCACTCTTTTGTTCTTCTGAACTATTCTCCGTCATCTTATGTACCTTCTTGTACTTTTCTTTGGTAGGTTTCTTATTGCTGGTTTTCTATCCCGACCTGCAGACTCGTGCTATGCGTCCTACTTTTCCACACTGTCTGCACACTTTGTCTTTGAACCAGCAATCATTCTGGTCGTGTGTTGTTCTGCCGCAGCGATAGCACTTCTCTGTTCTATATGACATTTCATTTGTGCCATATTCTTGCAGTCTCTGTTGTATCTCTGCAGCGCCCCGTGCTGCTGCTTCATATGATACCGCAATGCTGAAAGCCTTTTCCAGCGTAAGGTCCTTTTCAGATAAAAGCCGTTTCTGGGTTCCTTCACTTTGAAGCCCAAACACAAACTTGTCCCTTAAGGTATCTGCTAGTCCCGCTCCAAACTGGCAGTGTTTCGATAGTTTGCGCAGTTCTGTTAAATAATCAGCATTGCTTTCATCCTTATGCTGGTTCCGTTTGTGAAACTTGAACCTTTCTGCTATCAGCAGCGGTGTGGGGTTTAAATGTTCCTGTAGTATCGTTACTATGTCTTCAAGACTCTTTTCCATTGGCTTCGTTGGGGTTACTAGATTTCGTAATAAACCATACGTCTTTGCACCCATTAAATTTAACAATACCGACGCTTTCTTGTCATCTGACACCTCATTTGCCTTGCAGTACACCTCTATTCGTTCGACATATGTAGTCCAATCTTCGACTTCATTGTCAAATGCGGTGATACAGCCACTCTTTGGCATTTTGGGTGTGGTTTAAAATGGTGTCTCCCAATGGCTTAAAATGGCATCTCCTGCGCTTTCCTTCCTCCCCCGCTGCTGCCAACGCCGCTCCCGGCGGTTCTCGTGGCAATGGCGGCGCCCTGTAGGTTTCGCGCGCTTCTCCTGCGCTGCTGCCAACGCCGCTCTCGGCGGTCCTCGTGGCAATGGCGGCGCCTCGCGGGTTTCTGCGCGTCTCTCTCTCCCTCTCTTCGACGCTGCTCAGCCCCTGAACACTGGCTGCGCCCTGTGTGCTCTGCCCTCTCTCTCTCTCCCCCATCGATGCTGCTCGGCCCTTTGCTGTGCCGCTCGGCCGGGCTGTAGCCCGCCGCTGTCCAGGAAGGGTCTGCGCACTACCTGTTGCCAGCCCGTTTCGCTGGACCACCTCGACTGGATAGCCAAGCCTAGCTCTCGACATCCTCCCCCGCAATTCTCGAGTCTCTGCTGGATGACTGCGCGGTTGCCCGTGGTTGACGCTCGTGTCTCTGGTCTTGACCTCCAATCCACTGATCTCCAGGAACAAATCCCCGGGAGGTGATGCAGAGTTGCAGGTAGTTTCAAACTTGCCTCGTCGCCAATGTTGTGTCTGTGTATAATAAGACACAGACTGCAGGAGAACGGTACAACAGGTGTTTACTCAACGTGGCTCACACTGGAACTGATCTGTACAGATTACTACTCAGTGCTATGTACAGGTGTGGTCACTGCCGGTACTGCAGTATACATGAGCTGTAAAAGATAGTTCCTCCCTTAAAGATATATACATGACAATAACCTGGTATATTTAGTTCCCAGACCTGACCGTCTTGCAGCCATGTCTCAGTAATGGCTACCATGTCATACCCTTCAATTTGAATTCATCCTGCAGTTCGTTCTATTTATTCCTTATACTCCGTGCATTTGTATAAAGAACGCTTATTTGGACCACACACACTAGCCGGTCCTTCAGCTCTAATGTTTTACACACATGTTTCTTATTTCTCTCTCCTGGTTTAAGCACATTACATCTTTTCGCTTTCCCTTTACCTGTAGCACCTAAAGTACAATTTCTGACTGTTACTCTACTCTCTTCCCTTTCGTTTGCTTTTGAACTACTCTTTGTACTGACATTTCCACCTGAGCCCTCCAGCCCCGCCACCCCTCCGCCCCTCACAACCCCCACCAGCCTCATTTACTAGTTTAAATTCCTTGTGCCCACCCTATTTATCCTTTCCACTAGGACCCTGGTCCCAGACTAATTCAGGTGGAGCCCATCCCATCGGTACAGTTTCTTCCTGTCCCAATACTGGTGCCAGTGTCCCATGAAATGGAACCCCTCTTTCCCACACCAATCCTTTAGCCATGTCTTCACTGCCCTAATCAGCTTATCCCTACACCAATTTGCATGTGGCTCAGGTAATAATCCAGAGATTATAACCCTTGAGTTCATTTTCTTTCATTTAGCTCCTAGTTCCTGGTACTTCCCAAACTGGATCTCTTGGCTACTCGTCCCTATGTTGTTGGTCCCAACATGGATCACAATGACTGGATCTTCCCCCTCCCTCTCCAATAGCCTTTCAAGCCAGTTCGTGATGTCCCTCAGCCTGGTACCAGGTAGACAACATACCATGTGGGAATTTCTCGATCTTGCTTACAAAGGATGCTATCTGTCCACCTAATTATAGAATACCCTAGAACTACCACGTTATGCTTCCTCTCCTCCCCCTCCTCCTCCTCCCTTAGGACAGCCTCCTGCTCCAAAGTGCCATGGTCCGCATTCTGGCTGTCCTTCCTAGAGTCTTTATCCTTATCCTCACAGGTAGCAAGTACATTGTACCTGTTGGATAGGATCAGTTTCTGTGGATCCTCATTCTCTTTCTTATCTGGGTTCCCCTTACTCTGCACACCTTTGAGCACACCAACCCGATTCTGAACCTGCACCTCTCTACGAGCTGTGACCAAAGTCTGGAGTAAACTGTCCAGATGCTCCCCCCCCTTATGAGTCAGGGTGTCTCCAACTCGCACTCCAGCTCAATGACTCTGAGCCGGAGAGATTCTGGCCGGATACATCTACTGCAGATGTGTTCACTTGGGACAGTCTTGCTGTCCACAAACTCCCAAATACTGCAGTCCAGACACAGAACCTGATGGAGAGGGAACAAGTTACAATATCAGCTGGCATGGGGGCCAGGAAGAGAGGTTGGGTGGTCAGCAGTATAGTGCGAATAGGGTCAAAAGAGAAGGAGTTGGATCTATGGACAAGATGAGCTCAGAGAGGGCATGGGGAAGATAGGAGAGAAACACGAGAAAGGTGTGGGTTCAGGTCTAGGGTAGGGGGAGCCTTGGGGAATTTTGACTTTGTAGGAAAGTGGAAGCAAAGGCAGCCTGAGCAGATGGTCTCAATCTTAGTGACAAAAAATGCATCAGGCAGCAAATTTCCTCAGTGGAAGTGTCTTCACCGGCCTCTTCCTGAAGGCACCCGCTATGTGTGAAACACAGAGGAGTGTATTTAGTTGCATACAAAGTGATATTCCCCCTTGAAGAAATAATGGCTAAGTGTAAGGGCATTGCAATATTTTGAGAAAGCACATAAAGCTGGGACTAAAAATGATGAGCATTGACCCTCTGCTACCAATCTTCTGTTGCTACCTTGTCTCCAACTTTGCCCACTGCCACAGGCATGTCTGCCTTTCCATGATTTGGAGCACCTTCCTCTTCAAGTATACTCGGGGGTTTCAGTGCTGCCGCTCCTCCCTCAGCTGTACTTCTTTGATGCTGGTTGTAGGCTATTCTTTCCATTGGAAGAGAAAAGAACATGTTAAGAGAATGTGAGCAATTTGGACACTTTTCCCCATATGAGTGCATGCATCCCATGATGATGAGATATGGAAGTGCATTGTCCCTATAAATGATGTGTCCTTGAAGATTAGCAGTAGGGCTTGAGACAGAAAAAGGGTCACATTTTGCTGGAGCAGAGCATCTTGCAGCATGCCCCATTAGATAGATTTGTTCCTCCATGTTTAGGTTTTAAAATTTTTGCCCACAAGGTCACTGAAAGTGCGAGCTGATAATGATGCAGCGAGAGCAACAGGGTATCTGGGACCTTGGTGAACAATGGGGCCAACAATGTATCTCCTTAACCAATGAGATTAAAGGATTGAGAAATAAACAGAGGAAGGACTGAGAAGGAGGATGAATTCAGGTACAAAAAGAGAAATATAGAGAAGGAAAGAAAGATTGTATTAAGAGAGAGAGAAAAAAGAGACAGAAAAGAAAACTAAGAATTAAAACAAAAATTATTTGATATTTTTTAAATCCCCTGAAACAATCCAAAGGATTGAGACCCCACACTTATAATTGTTCAGTTTCTGGACAAGAGAGGTTGATTGGCAGTCATTAACAATTATTACATCGTTAAAATGTTACTAGCGCTTTTAATTACTAAACTTAACTTTCTGTGGTGAGTTTAATAGCCAATTAATGTGCAAAGCTAACAGTGGAGCGGTGAAAATTGGCCGGCAACTTGTGGCGATTCATAATTCACGGGGTATCTCTTCCTCACCACAAGTTGCTGGCAGATTTCTGCATTAGTAACAGCGTGCATTGTTCAGCAAAATATGACCCAATGTGATTTGCCAGAGCAATTTTGAATTCTGAAGGTATTTGAGTGTTTGCAGAGGTTTCCCTTTACAGAAGTGAGTTTCCCCGAGGCCCAGGTGCTGAGAGAGAAAGTGTATGAGAGGTAAGGAGCTGAGTGAATGTTGTCTGAGTGGTAGAGGATGTATATTGGCACAATTGCCTTGACGTACTGGCCACAGTTGTGAGGTCATTGAACCATTTCCTCCACTGTGTGGTCGGGATAGCACTGACTGCATCTAGTACTTCCCTCTAAACAGCCTGTACCACCTTCTTATGAGGCTCCCTGCCCTCAGTGCCCAACTTACTGGCTCATCTGGCCCTGACTTCAGCAAACAACACCTTCAAGGATGCATCTGAGAATCTAGGAGGCCCATTTAGCTCCTGACCAACTCCCCCACTGCCCCCTCACCAACTCCCAGCAGCTGTTGTTGCTCCTGGAGATATTGCTGTCATTTTTCTACTTCCTGTTGTTCAGAAAGTTATGTTGTCCTTTAACTGGCAGGAGCCTTTTAAAGGCTGCATCATAACTGTATTTCCATTTTTTCCAACAGTGGTAAATCTAGCAGGAGTGGTATTACAACTTAAAAGTTGCTCAGCTTAGGGAATGAGGAACCCAGGAGGAAATTGCAGTTGGTTAATGGCAGATTAACTTTGGTGGGTGGTGTTCCCATTCCACTGCTAACCCACTGAATTAATTCAACTCCATTAGGAAAATAATTGTTTTGGATATCATGTGCTAATAATATACAGTAGTTGCCTAACTCTTCTGCTAACATCAGAACATAAGAAATAGGAACAGAAGTAGGCCATACGGCCTCTCGAGCCTGCTCCGCCATTCAATAAGATCATGGCTGATTTTCGACCTCAACTCCCCTTATCCCTTGATTCCCTTAGAGCCCAAAAATCTATCGATCTCAGCCTTGAATATACTCAGTGACGAAGCATTCACACCCCTCTGGGGTAGAGAATTCCAAAGATTCACAACCCTCTGAGTGAAGAAATTTCTCCTCATCTCAGCCCTAAATAGCCAACCCCTTACTTTGAGACTATGCCCTCTAGATCTACTCTCTCCAGCCAGGGGAAATAGCCTCTCAGCATCTACCCTGTCAAACCCTTTCAGAATCTTATATGATTCAATGTGATCACCTCTCATTCTTCTAAAATCTAGAGTATAGACCCATTCCACTCAATGTCTGCTCATAGAACAACCCTCTCATCCCAGGAATCAATCTCGTTAAACTTTATTGCACCCGCTCTAAGGCAAGTATATCCTTCCTTTGGTACGGAGACAAAGGGGGAGAAATTCAGTACCTTAGCGCCTCCCATTATGGCCTTCGGGGGGCGATAACGGGGCGCTACTGACTTACCGACCGGGCGCAGTGAAATAAACGACTCCTGCTAAATAGGCTGAGAGGTTTGCAGCAGCAGTAACACTTCGTGCCACGACCTCCTGCACCCAGAGACCGTGATGTTATTGCCGTGTGCATCGCCCTGGTAGCGCCCCAGACCTGAACTTCGCTTCCACCTTGATTTAGCGCTCTACTTCCTTCCTGAAGTGCAAACACTGAATTTAGAAAAAGCTGGCAATTATTAGCGCCTGCCGCTAATTCTCCCAGCTTTCAAAAGTTAGCGCCCCAAATGTGACGATACTGAATTTCTCCCCAAAAAACTGTGCACATTACTTCAGGTGTGGTCTTGCCAGACCCCCGTACAATTGCAGCAAGACTTCTTTACTCTTGTACACAAACCCCCTTACAATAAAGGCCAACATACCATTTGTCTTCCTAATTGCTTGCTGTACCTGCATGTTAATTTTCTGTGTTTCATGTACAAGGACACCCAAATCCCTCTGAACACCAACATTTAATAGTTTCTCACCATTTAAAAATATTCTGTTTTTCTATTCTTCCTACCAATATGAATAACCTCACATTTCCCCACATTATACTCCATCTGTTACCTTATTGCCCACTCATTTAACCGGTCTATATCCCTTTGCAGCCTCTTTGTGTTCTCCTCTCAGCTTACTTTCCCACCTAGCTTTGTGTCATCAGCAAAATTAGATACATTACACTCAGTCCCTTCATTAATGTAAATTGTTTATAGATGGGATCCCAGCACTGATCCTTGCGGCATCCCACTAGTTACAGCCTGCCAACTAAAAAATGAACTCTTTATTCCTACTCTCTGTTTTCTATCCTTTAACCAATCCTCTATCCATGCTAATTTATTACCCCCAACCCCATGAGGCCTTATCTTGTGCAACAACCTTTCGTGTGGCACTTTACCGAATGTCTTTTGAAAAACAAAATATGCTACATCCTCTGGTTCCCCTTTATCTACCCTGGTAGTTATATCCTCAAAAATCAGAAGAGCTCCTCAGCCTCCAATATAGCCACAAGGAAACACACGCACATTATGAGCCAGAAGTGAACTGCTAGGGTTGCCAATTCTCGGGTTGCCAACTCTAGGATTGGAGGCATTCCTGGAAATTTGATCACATGATGTTCCGACCACATGACATCTCACCATGTGATGTCTGATGGCATGACACCTGATAATGTGACACCTGATCACAAGCCCTCATTCCTCCAGTTTCCAAAAAATTGGTGTGCTGTGCCCATGACTAAAAGTGGCGTTAGTTGCTTTGCATATGCAAGTAAGTGGCCGAACACCTGTTTGAGGCTGCCACTGCAAGATTGGTTTGCCCTGAGGCAGCCGGCATTGACATGCTCAGGAAAACCAGGTCTACATACAGCCTAACAGGTGGTCCTTCAAGGGACCGCTTAGTAGGCTGCAACCAACAAGGTAAGGTTTTAAAATATACTTACCTGAATATGGAGCCGGGAGGTGCATGAGCGATCCTCCCGATTGCCACCTCTACCTTCCCCCTACCACGTCCCCAGCCATCGCTAACTCCTGATCCAATTGCCCCCCTTCCTGACCTGATCGCCCCACTTCCAATTCTCCTTTAATTACTTACTTGAGGGCTGCTGCTGTCATCGGAGTAGCCTAATCTTCAATCCCACTTTGCCTGATCCTTTACCCATTACAGTCCGCAGCTCCCTGGCTAGATGGTTTTGAGGCATGAGATGCGTCTCCCCACGCACTTCCAAAAATGATTGCACCCAAATTTCTAGGCCATTATCTGGTCATTCATCTCGTTGCTGTTTTTGGGACCTTGCTGTGCACAAATTGGCTGCCATGTTTGCCTACAAAACAACAGTGACTGCAAAAATCCTTCAAAAGTATTTAATTGGCTCTAAAGCACTTTGGGATGCCCCGAGGACATGAAAGGCAAGTTCTTTCTTCTTCATTTTTTCTGTTTAAACCCAGGAAATCCACTGAATGAATCTTGATTTAATCTACTTACATGCTATATATCTACAGGCTAAAGACTTTTAGGGAGTGAAATTGGTCTTCACCAGTAGTACGAAATGGGCTCATGCTGAACTGGCAGCCCATTTTACACCATGCTCCATTGGAAAAGAAAATCGATCACAGTGTAAAAGGGTCTGCTATTCGCTATGAGCATGTTTTGTGCTGGTGGCATAGGCAAATTTCACCCCTTAAAGCCTAAGGTTAGCATCATCTATGCACCACTTCTTGATTCCCTTAATCTTTCCAGTTTTTCAATATTGATAGTGTCCTGCACTATGGGCTATTACCCCTCACCTCGATTTTCTTTCATAGGCGCCCATGTTGCTATACAAAGGGAATCTTCTGCTGCAGATTTAATCCACAAATTTTAAATGGTTTTCCTCACTGCAAAGCAATGTGATCAAATTCATAACATTGCTTGGGGCTAACAGTAATTACTTGACTGTACATGTCTAATGTCGTGAGCATTGAGGTTGAGTTAATGTTTTACTAGTGAGTACTTGTTTGTGGATAAGTCATACATTATTTCCTAAATTATAGAATGAAAACTAAATTGCAAATTGCCCATTGAATGTTCTTCCCTTCGTCCAAAAGAAAAATAACACTTTGAGAACTACAGATAATTAAAAATGATTATTGTCTATTGGCTGCAACTCAGGTTCTCACAAAATATCTGTATGAGCCCCTGACTCAGCTCTGCTTGAAAGAGGAAAGAGAGCTTGCACGAATTGTGTCTTTGGCTAAATTGCAAGCCTCCAGGCATACCCATGCGTCTCTGCTTCAGATCCACCTGCCCCCCCCCCAACCCCCACAAAAACCTGACAGGAACACTGCCTCCCATTCTTGGTAGAGCTTTTGTAGGATTCGCAAAATTGAACTTTATATTATAAAGGGTCGAATGGCAGAAGAGGCCATGATTTTAAAGACTGTTTTAAAAGAAGCCTAGGAAAAAGGGGCATTCAAAATGGCCGCCAGACCCCGTGACCAACTTATTGGGACACTTTAAAATGGTTCCTGCAGTCCTCAGACAGCTTTGTGGATTCAACCCACAGTAAGTTCTGGAAGCCGTTTCTGAGAGAACGAAACCAGACACCCACATATACATATAGATTGGATGCAGATCCAGTCAAGATCGGCCTGTAGATAAAGGCCATCTAAATGTTTAACCAGACAAGAGGGAACAGTTTCATATTCATGAGAAGAGCATCAAGGACCCGTTAAGGACATCACCAGGACATTAAAAACAATGAAGGTCATTCCAGACCAGAGATGGCCCGTTACCGACCATCCAAGAACAGTTTAAAATATAATAACTACCCCGTTGTGCTCCCAGCCCACCAAAATTAAAACAAAAGACTAAACTGATTTGGCGCGAGATAAGGGCTTCTGATGAGAAGTACATCTGGGAACCCAAAGGTAGAAAGGAGGCATCGTGGAAAATGGGAGGAAGCCATAAACGGAGCGGCCATCATCGGAGAGGAAGAAGAAGAAGACGGTTTGAGCCGGCGTCCCGCCCCGGGGTAAAACATCGGGAGATCATCGACCAACCCCGGGCCATTGACGAAATGAGAGGCTATCGACCCACTCCGGCTCGGGAGAAGAGACAATTAAAAACTACAGAAAAAATGAAGGGGGCCAGCCCAAGGCTCCTCTGACTGGGGTTGAGCAGACGATCCCCGACCCCGCCAACATCCAGACCAGCTGGTGTCCAGCCATCCCCGACCCCCACCTCAGGAGAGAGGTGTGGCGCAGTTCGCTGGGGCTCCACCGACCACGAGGAGACGGGACGCCTGAATGGATCAAACGCAGACCTGTTTCAAAACCTAGCACTTCCTAGTTGGATTGGTGAGCATGTTTCTGGCCCTTCATAATCACATCTAGATAGGTTTAAGGGGGTGGACATTTAAGGGTATAATTAACATGAGTTGTTGTCCCTCGATGTTCCGTGTGTTTTCCCCATTTCATGATGATCTTTGTAGAGTATAATATGCCTGTATTTGCCTTAGTTAGTATTGTGTCGTTATGATTTGTCTGTATTTTCCCCTCCCATGCACCCTCTTATTTGCTTGCATTTGATTTGTTTTACATTATGCAATAAAATTCCATTTTGTTTCATCAAACTTGGTCTATAAGAGTTTTCTCTACATTGTAGTTCCTGCCCCAAAGTCCAGAGTACAGAATCTAAGGGGCGAGTGGGTCGAACCACTCACGGTTTTACTGTGCAAGAGAGAGAGGCCTCTAAAGAGAGAAACCTCTGCGATCTAAAACCCCTTACACATTTTATACAAGAAGCATTCAACCTTCATAATCCTAACTGGCAGATTCAGTGTTGAACCAAATAGCTGATCTCTCAGTTGAAGAGAAAGAGGCACACAGTGTTGATGCAGCGCTGCCTCCTGCTTCAAAATCAGACCCCTGATGGAGTGTATTGAGCAAGAAGCAAAGTCCTGCTGACAGATTCAGCAATTGACAGTCGGGGAAGGTTTTAAGGCCCAGTGGCTGCAGTGGGATTACACATGGCAGGTCTGACGCCTGCAGCCACCCCCTTTTTTAACAATTGGAACCCAGTGGAGGATTTAAAGGCTCTTCAGAGTCCATTCTTAACACCAACTTTCCCTCTTACATTAACTTGTCAAATTTCAAGAACCTCTGACTGCACCCCTACCCCTGAAGACCACTAGCCCGAGCCCTCGGAACTTCCTCCTCCATGAGGCAGTGCCGTAAAGGACCAGTGCAGATCTTTCAATCCTCATATATTGACACACTCCAAAGGACTCTGTTGGATGCACACTTTCCCAGCCACCTGGCACCATGCAATCCATAAGTAACCCATACTGGCAAAGGCAAGACAACAAGGACATTCCCAATCCTTAAGCAGAAAACAGTCCCAGCTGACTATGAAGCCCTACTCACAGAATTTTAAAAATGTTGAGAACTTTCTAACCAAAGACAGAAATATGTATATGAAATCCACGAACTCCACAGTGCTAACACTCAGGTTAAATGTTGTATAAATCAGTTTGAGACCTGTGTCCACAAAAGCAAAATAATCATAACAAACCTGACCACTCAGAAAAACTTTGTGTGTGAATAGAATCAATGTCCACTAAATTAGACAATGTTGACAACAGGAGACGAAGCAATAACATGTGTGTCATCAGAATTCCCAAAGGCCTTGAAAAGGGCAGATCAATCCCCTTCACCCAGATCACTCTCAGGTCTCTATTAGTTCTGGATACTAAGCCGCTGCTGACACTGAACTGGCCTCAATGAGCCTTCAGACCTGAACCCCCCCCAGTTACTCAGCTTTCAGACCAAGGACAACATCAAAGCTAAGGGAGAACAGAAGCTTCAGGGGTATTGCATAATCATTTTTGTAGACCATTCCCTGGGCTTCTGAGAAAACACAAGACCTTTGATGAGATTAAACTTTCCCTCTGAAATAATGATGCAGCCCGCCATATTTAAAATATTGGCCTGTCTAAGCTGTCCATGCACTGCCATCTCCTTGTGCCTAACAATAAGGCAGGCTGGCCCATCTAACAGAGGACGGAGCACATAAAGAGCAAAAGCAGTGGGCAATGCCCTGCATGCCAACCAAAGACAATGTCATACTGCTGGTGCCATCACACAGACACAGACGTTGCCTGCCTCCCCCAAACAAGACCCCAGATATTATTGATGGTTATTGTCCTAAGGAATAAGGGGCATCACTATCCAGACTAGGGTTATTATGAAAATTTTCAGGTATGAAGGAGGGGAGGGGAGAGTGAAAGAATGATGAAGGGAAATAAGACAAGGGCTGTTGTCTTCCATTGACTTTCTCCCATTAAGGGCACTAAATCTCTGCCTGGGCCAATCAATGTTGTCCCACTCAAACTCCCGAAGGTGGACCAGGTCAATTCCAGAAATAGTGCCAGGGAAAATTGTGGCACAGCCACAAGCAAATGAAGGGATAATTACTAGTCCTAGCCCCTTTAGGGCTACCCCAGATCAGGCGTATTTCTCAAGACGTTCACTTTCAACTAAAGCTTGAGGTAGCCGAACCCTAAAGACGCTTAATTGGGTCTAAAGGTCCGGACTAGCTCTCCCTAAAGGAAATGAACAACCCAAGAACATTACCGTCCTCCAGATAGCACTTTTAATAAGTTTAGCTAGATTGTAACAATCTGCATATTATGAGGGTCCGGAAAACTCCCTCAGCATTCTGCAACTCCTCACCAAAGAGTGTACAGAGATTGAGTTCACGAGTTTTTGATACAGAAGTCTTATGTGAGACAATTCTAAAAATATATAGATTTATTAAAGAACTGACATGTAATTTACAGTTGGTGAGTCAATCGCAACATTATCAGTTCCAAAAGGAGAAAGCTTACAATCTTATTATCAGAGAACCTTACTTTCAAATCTTAAATTCGCTACAATTTTATAGTTCTTAGTGTTCTACAGTGTTGTGTCTGTGTTTTGATAGAGACACTGAAGACAGGAGTTGGTTCATAGGTGTTTACTAAGCAAAGTCTGGAGGGGAACTAACGGATATAACACAATATACAGGCTTATATAGCCTGAGTGGCCATTACCGGCATTACAGCACACATGGGGCTCTTAAAGGCACATACACTACAATTCCTCCCCTTTTAGCTAACCAGTACATAATATTTTAAGTAATTATTAATTACATGTTATAAGAAAAATAATATACACATTGCTGCTGTTAATTAATTATAAGTCAGTCTCTCTGGAGGCTTCCTGACTCAGTCCGGATAACGCCTCGGTGGTGTTGTAGTTTCTGGTGGTGTAGTAGGTTCTTTTGGCAATGCTGATTCGGCTTGAATGCCAGTGTCGGGTTCATCGGGTTCCAGTATCACCGGATCGGAGGTAGATATGGTTATCTCTACTTCATCGTTAGGCGTATAGAGTTGTGGTGTAGGTTGTCCCTTTTCGGATGACACTATGATTTGGTCAGCATGGCGCCTTATTATGCGTTCTCCGATGTCCACGGTATACATCAGTGGTCCTAGTCGTGTGCAGATAGTTCCAGGCTGCCATTTCTCGGTACGGTAAACAAAACTTTTTGGCCGATCTGGAAGGTTCTAGTTGGCCTTTCATTCATGCCTTGAAATTGCCGGTTCTCCATGTCCCTCCTGATGTTTGGCTTGATCAAATCCAGCCGGCATCTTAGGCTTCTATTGAAGAACATCATGGCGGGAGTTTGGTTGGTAACCATATGTGTTGCATTCCTGTATGCGAACAAGAAGTTATCCACCTTGTGCTGAAGTTTTATGTCTTCATTACCCATTGCCTTTATGGCCTTCTTGAAGGTCTGGACAAACCTTTCAGCTAATCCATTGGTGGCGGGATGGTATGGGGCGGACGTGTAGTGCTTAACCTCATTGTTTTTTAAGAACTTCCTGAATTCTTCAGACACAAATTGCGGTCCATTATCAGAACATATCTGTTCCGGCAGCCCATTCCTGGCAAATATGGTCCTTAATACTGTGATGGTTTTTTCCGTGGTGGTGGAGGACATCTTTATTACCTCCGGCCACTTGGAGTGTGCATCAACCGCGATTAAGAACATTGAGTCCATAAATGGACCAGCAAAGTTGATGTGTACCCTTTGCCAGGGAGATGAGGGCCACTCCCATGGATGTAGAGGGGCTTGGGGTGGAGCGTTTTGGACCTTCTGGCATCCTAGGCAGCTCTTGGTCATTTCTTCTATGTCTCCATCGATACCTGGCCACCATACAAATGCTCTGGCTAGGTTCTTCATTTTCACTCCACCCAGATGCCCCTCGTGAAGCTACTTTAGCACTTTATCCTGGAGTTTGGGTGGAATCACCACTCTGGATCCACACATCAAGGTTCCTCGGCACACTGATAGCTGTTCTCTTCTTTGCGAGAACGCTGGCAACAGTGGTTCGCCATGTGCTGGCCATCCCTTCACCGTTAAGTCGTAGACTCGTGAGAGAGTCGGGTCATTTCTCGTTTCCTTTTCAATGGCAGAATTTGTTACTGGTAGACATTCCACTATGGTTGAGTGGAACATCTCCACTGGGTCTACTGTAGGTGCCTCTTCTACCATTGGCAACGGTAGGCGCGATAAACCGTCAGCATTCCCATGCTGTTTTGATCCTTTGTATTCTATGTTGTATTGGTGTGCCCCTAGAAAAAGGGACCACCTCTGTAGCCTTTGCGCTGTCATAATGGGAACACCCTTTTTAGGGTTGAATATGGAGATGAGGGGTTGATGGTCAGTCAACAAGGTAAATTTTTGTCCGTGTAGGTAATGGTTGAATTTCTTCACTCCCCATACCAGGCTGAGTGCTTCCCTGTCGATTTGGGCATAGTTACGCTCAGCTGAGTTCAATGAGCGTGACGCAAAAGCTATCGGCCGTTCCGAGCCATCAGGGAATTTATGCGATAATACTGCTCCTATGCCGTAAGGGGATGCATCGCACGCCAGTCTGATTGGCAGTGATGGGTTGTAATGAGCCAAAACTTCTTTGGACGTGATTAAGTCTTTGCATTTATGGAAGGCACGTTTACAGTCTTCGCTCCATTTCCAAATTACTCCTGTTTGTAGCAGTTCATTAAGAGGGTGTAGAAGAGTTGATAAGTTCGGTAAAAATTTATGATAGTAATTTATTAATCCCAGGAACGACCTTAATTGTGAAACATTTTCAGGTGCTGGGGCTTTTATGACTGCTTCAATTTTTTCAGCTGACTTATGCAACCCTTCCTTATTAATTATGTGGCCACAATATGATATTTGATTTTGGAAAAATTCGCACTTGGGGCGATTTGCTCGTAGGCCCCGTTCTCTCAGCCTAGTGAGCACCTGCTCCAAATTGGCAAGGTGCTCGTTGTCGTTTTCTTCTGTTACAAGAATGTCATCTAGGTAGCATTGAGTACTCGGAATCCCTTGGAGGACTTGCTCCATAGCTCTTTGCCAGATAGCTGGAGTGGATGCTACTCCGAAAACCAGTCGATTGTACTGGTACAGACCTTTGTGTGTATTTATCGTGAGATATTTTTTAGAGGCCTCTTCAACCTCCATCTGTAGATATGCCTGTGCCAAATCAATTTTGGTGAAACGTTTCCCTCCGGATAGTGAGGCGAAAATATCTTCTATCCTTGGAAGAGGATACTGTACCGTGTGAAGGATCGGGTTTACCGTCACCTTGAAGTCTCCACAGATGCAAATTTTTCTCTGTTCTTCAGATTTATCATTATTCAATGCTTTCTTCATGACTGGAACGATGGGTGTTGCCCACTCGCTCCAATCTATTTTGGATAATATGCCTGCATTTTCCAAATTCTCCAGCTCTGCCTCGACTGCTGGACGAATTGCGTATGGCACTGGTCTTGCTTTAAAAAACTTGGGAATTGCTGCATCTTCCACTTTTATTGAGGCGGTGATGCCTTTCAAGGTTCCTAGTTTCTCTTGAAACACTTCTTTGGTGTTGGCCAAGATGTCTTTTAATCGTTCAGGTATGACGTCATCATCGTTTTTTTTCTTACTGGTCACCATCAGTGCCTGAATGGAGTGCCAGTCTAAACGTATTTTCCTGATCCATTCACGTCCTAACAGCGGTGGGCCACCATCTTGTAGAATGTATAAATACAACTTTGGTATTTCCTTGCCGTTGTATACAACAGGCACCCTTATTTTTCCTTTGGGGTATATTTTCTGCCCCGTATATGTTTTTAAGATAATGGATGTGTCTTTTAAAGGTATATGCGGAAATAGCCTCTCGTAATCCCGTCGATTTATTACGGTCAGAGCTGATCCTGTATCTAGCTCCATTTTAACTGGGGACCCTACTATCGTGAGGGTAACCCAAATGGCCTGGTAATCATCTTTGGCAAGTACATTATGTAATTTGAGACAGCTTAGTCTCTTGTTTTCGGAGTCGCTATCGCTCTTCTGGTCTTCGGAGCTATTGTCTGTCATCATTTGTACCTTTCTGTACTTTTCTTTATTGATTTTTTTTTTCCTGTCTGTGGATTTATTTTGTCCAGATCGGCATACCCGTGTAATGTGTCCAATCTTTCCGCATTGTCTGCATGCTTTGTCCTTGAACCAACAGTCCCTCTGGTCATGGGTGGATCTGCCGCAGCGATAACATCTCTCGAAACCCTGTGTCATTTCATGGGTGCCGAAGTCCTGTGTCTTTTGTTGTATTTCTGCAGCTCCTCTTGCGGCTGCTTCGTATGATACAGCCATACTGAAAGCCTTGTCCAGTGTTAAATCCTTTTCAGAAAGCAACCTTTTCTGTGTTCCTTCACTTAAGAGACCGCAGACGAATTTGTCTCGAAGATAATCTGCTAGTCCTGCCCCGAATTGGCAGTGTTTTGATAGCTTTCTTAATACGGTGAGGTAATCAGTGTTACTTTCATTTTTGTGTTGATTTCTCTTGAAGAATTTGAATCGTTCCGCTATCAGCAGCGGTGTTGGGTTTAAGTGCTCCTGTAGGGTATCAACAATTTCTTTAAAATCCTTGTCCTTTGGTTTGGCTGGAGTGATTAAATTTCGTAACAGCCCGTATGTCTTTGCGCCCATTAGATTCAGCATTACTGAAGCTTTTTTTTCATCTTCTATTCCATTTGCAGTGCAATATACCTCCACTCTTTCCACATATGTGGTCCAATCCTCTATCTCGCTATCAAAAGCATCAATATTGCCAGACTTAGGCATCTTAGAAAAGATATGGCGCTTCCCGCGCTTTTCTTTCTTTTCTGCAGAAAAGATATGGCGCTTCCCGCGCTTTCCCGCCGCTGCTGCTGATGACAACGCTGTTTCCCGCGGTTTCCGTTCTTTTTTTATTTATTTATTTACAGTTGGAGACTCGTTCCCGCCGGACTTTCTCTCTAGTTCTGAACGCTGACCTTTTTGCAGTGCCGGCCGTCTCCCGAGTGCTCCCTCCCCGTCTGTTACTGCTTGCCTCCGCTTTCGCTGCTTGGCCCAGCTGTAAAACCAGCCGCTGGAGCCCCAGCCTGACGCCCAGGAAGGATTAGCGCAGTACCTGCCACCAGCTTGGCCAGCTGGTGAAAACACAGTTTTTTTCACTTTCTTGATTCTTCTGGACGCCAGAGGAATCGATGTCCTTGAGGTGCTGCCGAATTGTAGGTAAGTCCGTTTCCACTTCGTCGCCACTGTTGTGTCTGTGTGTTGATAGAGACACTGAAGACAGGAGTTGGTTCATAGGTGTTTACTAAGCAAAGTCTGGAGGGGAACTAACAGATATAACACAATATACAGGCTTATATAGCCCGAGTGTCCATTACCGGCATTACAGCACACATGGGGCTCTTAAAGGCACATACACTACATACAGGCTATCCCCGAGGTAGAAAGAGTTGGAGACTTACAGAGCCGCATCTGATGCCGAGAATCACTTTGCCCGATTAAAGAGAGTCTGTTATCCCATTGGAGAGTTCAATATTTATACCCTTTTCCAGTGGTGTAGCCTTTAAGGTTTTCTGCTGATGCAAGCTAATCATCTCTAGTCATTTTCCTGCCTATTTCTGCAACTCTTACTGCCACCTCTGCCAGATGTGTGTCTCATCTCTAGGTTTTCTATGTTTACCATGTAAAAAACGGTGTGATGGCAGGTGTTCCTTACTTGATATCATCTTTACGAGGGCAGATGTTCCTTACTTTATGTGCTTCTTTACGAAGTGTAAATTAGAACACCTTATCCATGGTGAACTATTGCTTTTATTCCCAAAGTTCAGCCTGTCGGAGCCTTTAACCTTCTGTTTCAACAGGTTATTTATTCAGGGTCAACAACTACCTTATCTCAATAGCCAGAATGCTTTCACAGTTTTTCCAGTTCGGTTTCTAGATTTCCAAACCCAGTTTGTCATGTTTTAATAAGGCCAGAATTCTTTCATAAGATGGTGTATTTTTCGGACTAGGTTATATGGCTGATTCCTTCACACAAACACCTGCTACACCATCTTGATGGAGTAACACCTCATCATACTTTGAAGGAAAGAAAGAACTTTCATTTATAAAGCAACTTTCATGAACTCCTGCTCCTCCTGGCCTCCCAGAAATCTCCCCCAAAAGTCTCCGCGTCTTTTGTGGAGCAGCCACCAGTGGTCCCTTTAAGAACTGCTGGTTCGGCTACTCACCACCTAGCACAAATGGGTGGAGGGTGCACAGAGCACAGGCACTGGACATTGAAATCTGGGTCCGACAGCTGGCATAGGACCCCAATTTCCATAAGTAAACAGCTTTCTGCATGAAACAGGTGAGTGTGCTGCTCACCTATTTGCAGGCCCACCTGAAAATTGAATCAGGCAGGCCTGGGGTGTCCATGGGGTGGCCGAGGTGCCCTCCTGATTTCAGATGGAAAATGGCAACCAGCAGCTGAAAATCACCCTAACTCTGTACAGCTGCTGATACTCAACCCCCATGATACAGAAAGCAGAGAGTGGTGGTGATGGTTATTTTTCAGAATGGAGGGAAATGTGCCGTGATATCCCCCAGGGGGTCGGTGATGGGACCACTGCTCCTTTTGATCTATATTAATGAGCTGCACTTGGGTATATCGGGAATAATTTCAACTCGGAAATGTAGTAAACAGTGAGGTGGATAGTAATTAACTCCAGTAGGACATAGTCAGACTGGTGAAACTGGCAGATGAAATTTAACACAGAGAACTGTGGCGTGATTCATTTTGGTAGTAAGAATAAGGAGAGGCAATATAAACTAAATGGTACAATTTTAAAGGGCGTGCAGGAACAGAGAGGCCTGGGGGTGTATGTGCACAAGCCTTTGAAGCTAGCAGGACAAGTTGAGAAGACTGTTAAAAAGATACACATTATTCTCAGCTTCAGAAACAAAGGCATAGGCCGTGATTTTCCGAGTGAAGGCAGGTTGGAGTCAGGCTCCATGTTCGGCAGGTTCCGATCCCGCTGCTGGTTTCAGCCACCCTGAACTTACGATTTTTGCTTAAGTGGGCTGATTAAGCCCGTTGTGGGCACTACCCGGCCCAATTAGTGGGCTTGGTTCTGCTGCTTGCCTCTGCTGATGTCTTTCAGCCAACTGCATTTAAGGGGCCCGTAGAGTCTTGTTTTTGATCATTCCTAATCTGCTGCTTCTCGGTGTGGCACTTCTGAGAATGACTGCTGCAAGACTAAAGGCCTCTCCACGATTTGATGATGATTCCCTCCATGCTCTTGTGGAGGGAGTGAGAAGACGCCAAGAGGTGCTGTTACCCTCTAATGGACAGAGGAAGCCTCCTCAGCAAACCAAGGCAGCATGGCTGCAAGTTGCTGAGGAGGTGAGCGCCAGGTCTTTGTGTTCACGCACCTGGGTTCAGTACAGGAAAAGGTTCAATGATCTGCTACGCTCAGCAAAAGTGAGTATAACATCACACTTACCTTCAATCTGCTCCCCATCTTCTCTCATCACCAGCACTCTGCATTGTCAACCTACTCCTGCACATCCCACTTTACCCTTACATCCCTTGTACCCTTAACCATCCCTCTCTCTCTATGTACAGAATCACTTCACTATTCTACTATGCAGCCCTCACACTCGCTATCACTGTTATGCAATGACAACAACTAACAATGCACAGGGAGGGCCCTTGGTATTGGCACCTCACTCCATCTTTGTCTCCTTCTAAGCAACAATGCTATTGATTCTCTACACTCACTCTAACATTCTCACTCAAACTCCACTTGTGTCCCTCATTGCAGGAAAAGAGAACACACAATAAGGGGGAGAGGGGCAGGACAGGAGCAGGGCCACTTTTGACTGCCCACTTGACCACTGCTGAGGAGGCTGCTCTTGACATCGTCGGAGGTGTTGAGGAGCTGGAAGTGGGAGACGGTGAGGCGGACGCAGTAGAGCAAGCTGGTGACAGAATAGCTTTGCAACCCTCTCATTTAGGTTGCATGAGTGACTGATATGGCATCTGATGTTCATACAGATTGATTTCTGATCATCTGCACAACTTGATGTGCCTGCTTCGTTAATGTCACATTTCTAACTCATGCCTTTACTCCACCACAGGACCATCGAGAGCCCCCCTCCCCACTGTCCAGGAGGAAGAGCCGGAAGACTCCTCAGAGGAAGCTGCAACCTTTGAGGGCGCAGTGTCAGCAGAGTTGGGCTCACCCAGCACCAGTGCAGAGATGCACACCTCGGTGGGTCATTTGCGAGATAAATTAGTGTTGTCACCTGGTGTATCACAGCTCACAAGTGAGCATCAGCAGATGGTGGAGACAGGGACAGCAGTGGAGAGTCCTCATCGGAGGCCGCAGGGTGCTCCTAGCTCTGTTCACCTTCGTTTGGACTCTGTGCCTCTGAGGCCACTCAGAAAGAGAGCGGTGCTGGAACTTCAGCAACAAGTGCAGGTGTCTCTGACAGGTTTTGCATCCATGGTAACTGCGAGTGTGCAGAGAATGGAGGAATCCATCTCAAACATAAGCAATGCCATGGTGGAGGCAATGGCGCATGAACATGCCACCATGGAGAGAGTGGCAAACACCTTGGAGGACATACGTCGCCAGAAATCACAGAGCGTGTTGACTCTTCTAAATAGATGGTCTGCTATGGAAGATAGAAGAGCAGCTATTGAGGAGAGACACCAGAGGTACATGGACTTCCCTGTTATGAGGACTGTCAGTACAGAGACAGGTTCTCATGACCCTACTGATGTGCAGAAAGGTGCTCTCCAGCTGCTTGCTCGCAGTGAAGTGCGGGTGACCCATGAGAGGAATGTTGGTGGTCGGCAACAAGGAAGTGTGGGCTCCTCTCCAAGCGCTCACACTGCCATGCCACTGTGAAGTCCTCCGTCAGAGCCTCAGGATGAGAAGACTGTTGCTGAGCCCTCCCTGGCTCCCAAACCCAGAGGATGCCCACCGAAGGTGTCGAAGCAGGAGCAGCATGAAAGTGAGCAAGGTGCCTCAACATCTGCTAAAGCCACAGGGGAAGCACCACGTCGAAGCACACGCAAGAGAAAGTTAACACATAAATAGTCACAAGGGTAGTCACTTGGGTGTTTTGATGTAATAAAATTGAAGATTGTCATCATCATTTCAATTGTAATAAAGAAATGCGATGGTAAAAATTCTAAGAGTTGGCCTATGTGTGCCCAGAAATGGAAGTGTCACAGTGAGGTGTCAGGGAGCTTTTCATCTGTAATGTGTAGGGGGTGGCGGGTGCGGGTGCTGTTGCTTGGTGAGGTGTCAGGGTGCCTTTCATCTGTAATGATGGTGGTGAGAGTGATAGGAACCCACAGTTTATTGTAGAGATGGTGTATGGTGTTTTAAGAATGTGGCAGCCACATGTGTCTGCTTCGTAAGTTTAAGCGAATCTGGCATGGAACAGTGTATCCCTTGCCCCACGGCCAGCAATGTGTTCTCATGCTGATGGAACTGGCACATCCGCCTCCGCAAGGTCTGTCTCCTCCTCCTCCGCCTCCTCCTTCTCCTCCTCTGAGGCTGTGCACTGAGCCACTTGTTCCTCAGGCAGCAGTAAGCCACGCTGCTGTGCGATGTTGTGCAGTGCACAGCAGACCATGATAATTTTGGAGACCCTGGCTGATGAGTACTGTAGGGCTCTACCTGATCTGTCGAGGCATCTGAATCGCATTTTGAGCAAACCGATGGTTTGCTCGATGGTGCCTCTGGTGGAAATGTGGCTCGCATTGTAACGCTCCTCCGCTTCGTTTGATGGGCTCCTCAACGTTGTCATTAGTCAAGTCTTCAGGGGATAGCCCTTGTCTCCAAGTAGCCATCTGGAAAGTTGGGTTAGCGGATTGAAGAGCTGAGGCACAGTAGACTGCCGCAGGATGAACGAGTCATGGCAACTGCCAGGGAACTTGGCGCAAACATGCATAATGTTCTTCCTGTGGTTACACACCAGCTGGACATTAAGGGATTGGAAGCCCTTGTGGTTGACAAATACAGCTGGGTTGTGATGGGGTGCCCTAATAGCCACATGTGTGCAGTCTACGAGGAGGTCACAGTGCATATGGATCTCAGCTTAACCACTTACAAGCACAATAGACCTGCAAAATGTGTTCCAACACCTCAAAACACAAAGATCTGCCATCTGAAAGTCAGCCATGTTACAGGTCCACTTTTATGCTGCAGGTGCAGCTGTCAAGAATTCACGTAGTTTCTGAACCCGGCACAATCAGTTGGTGTGTTTTGTGAACGGCGTGGAACACGCTGTAAATGTCGTAAAATGGGAAGAGCCAGGTGAAATGGGATTATGTAGGCCGTTAACAAGCTGTTAACTGCCTTAAGTGCCTCTCCCACCATTTGGTGTCGGGTCTGATCAGGTCTCCCAGAACTGACACTTTGCAAAGTTGCGTGGAGGCGGGTTGACCGCTGGTTCGGAACCCGCTATCAATCAAAACGACTTTAACCTCTGACTCACCTCCAATCCGCCCTTTGAGCGCCGACAAAATCGCAGCCATAGAGTACAAAAGCAAGGAAGTTATGCTAAACCTTTATAAATCACTGGTTTGGGCCCAGCTGGAGTATTGTGGCCAATTCTGGGCACCACACTTTAGGAAGGATGTCAAGACCTTAGAAATGGTGCAGAGGAGATTTACTGAAATGGGGCCAGGGATGAAAGACTTCAGTTACGTGGAGAATCTAGGGTTGTTCTCTTTAGAGCAGAGAAGGTTAAGGAGAGATTAGATAGAGGTGCTCAAAATCACAAAGGTTTTGACAGAGTATGTAAGATTTGCAAAATTTCTGCATTTCCCCGAAGGCTGTTATTAATAAACGGGACCCTGCGTGGACATTTTAAATCAAAAGGGGTACCCAAGATGGCGTCCGTGCCTCATGGCAGAAAGCCTGTGAGATTTTAAAATGGACTCTGCAACGCAGACAGCTTGTGGATCGAAACCCAAGCTGCAGGTTTCTGTGAAGAGAGACTTTGGCCCCGATTTTCTGCTTGTGTGGGAAATGGTCGGGTTTCCCCGAATGTGGGGTTTCTGACACACGTAAGAAAGTGTCAGCCAGCTCCACGCAATTTTCCCTCAAGTGGCCTATTAATTCCCAGCATGTGGGAAGCCTTGCTAATTGTCCAATTCCAGTCAGAAATCCCCACAGTATGATGTCATCATTCGTGGTGCTTTCAAGGTCCACAGCAAGCACTGCATCCTCTGAAGGCTTCCAAATGAACCGTACAGGATGGCAGAGGAGCCTGCAGCAGCTGTGGCTAGTTCCAGACCCCGAGCTGCCTTCAAATTCGACGAGGCTTCACTGCAGGCGTTATTGGATGGGGTAAGGGCCCACAAGGAGGTCCTCTTCCCTAGGTCAGGGAGGAAGAGGCCTCCCACTGAGACCAATGCTGCATGGATGTAGGTGTCAGCAGATGCCAACTCGTTGGGAGTCACCAGAGGAACCTTGGCATTACATCTCTAACTCCTTCCTTTACTCCCCCACAGTACGATCCAGAGCCCGCGTCCTCACTGTGGAGGAGGAAGACGCTGTGCAGCCAAACTCCTCAGAGGAAGCTCCAACCGCTGAGGGTGCAGCGTCAGCAGAAGTAAGCACACCCAGCACCAGCGCAGACACTAACACCTCGGGGGAACCTTCGGGACATAGAGTAGTGTTGTCACCTGGTGTTTCACAGCTCACAAGTGAGCCTCAGCAGATTCTGGAGACAGGGACAGCAGTGGAGAGTCCTCGTCGAAGGGCGCAGGACTCTGCCAGCTCAGCTCAGCTGCGCTGCATGTCGACCCTCTGCCTCTGGGTCCATCCGCAAGAGAAGAGGTGATGGATCTCCATGCACAGATGCAGGAGTCTCTGGCAGGTTTTGTCTCCAGGGTCGCTGCGAGTGTGGAGCGAATGGAGGAGTCCATAGCGAACATGAGCAGAGCCTCTGTGGAGTCATTGGTGCAGGAACGCATCACCATGGAAAGGTTGGCAACCTCCATGGAGGAGATAACTCGCCAGGGTACGGAAAACATGGTGAGTGCTCATTGGAGAATGACATCTCTTGAGGAGCGCTGGCCATCTATTAAGCAGAGAAACCAGACCTTCATGGAAGTCCTTCTGAGTAGGACTGCCAGCGCAGATACGGGTCCCCATGGCCCCCTAAAGTGCAGCAGGGTGCTCTCAAGCCACTTCCAAGCGCTGGCCCCTTCTGGTCTGTGCAGCTTCAGGTGAGTGAGCAGCAGCCTGGTGCTCCTGGTGCTCACCCTGCTGTTCCTGGTTCTGCTGCTGCCGCCTCTGCTGCTGGAGATCCTCTAATGGCAAGAAGGGAAGGAAAAAAAGGCGTCCCATGCTTCTCATAGATGCCTCTGCTGAGGAAGCGCTGAGTGAGTGTGGCGAGAGGGGCTTCCCAGGAGATCGCATTGGAGAAGTGTGTGAGGCTGCAACCTTCCACAGCTGTGCCTAAGCCTTGAAGAAGTAGCCCCAAACCTGCAACAACAAGGTCCTTCAACATACAAGTGCTGTCCCTTTAAATCGCAGCTTCTCCGATTGACCTGCAGCTGCAAGCAAGCAAGCCGGCAAGCTTCACGCCAGGTCTCAGCTGCGGGGTTCCCCGCAGGCGGGTTTGATGTGGGGAAAGCCCCAAAGTTGCAACGGCCCCGGAGTAACTACCTCAACAAGCTGATAATAGGTAATCAGTGTGTCGACGACCAGTCCCGCCAGCGGCAGCCGGGACTGAAGCGGGTCACGGGGAAACGGCGGTCCGAAAGCCGGACGGGGCGGGGAATCAGGCGGGGGGGTCCCGACCAGCTCTTTCGCTGATTTTTGGCCCCCGGCCGCATGAAAAGCCGCCCGACGGCGGCCAGAAAATTGACCCCTTTGTATTTTGAAACCAGACAGGACTCTGAATTATGCATTAGACCGAATTGGAGACAAATCTAAATTCAGTTTAAGCCTATAGTTAAGGCCATCAAGCAGTCTACACATATTATCGGAAACAGATCAACAGAGCCATCAAGGCTGGACAGGCCCATCAAGGAACTTTCATGACAATACAAGTCAATTATCGGGCCGGTAGACACGATTACCGGTCATCTAAAAACAGTTAGTATGGATTGCTACCATTATTTTAAATAGCCCGCCAAGATTAAGACAAAGAACTAACCTGATTTGGCGTGCAGATAAGGGTTTTCGAAAAAGGTATAGTTGAAGACCCTCGAGTAGCAATCGCTCTCTCTTTTCTTCTCTCTCTGCTCTTCAGCCCCTCGCCCTCGTGGCTGCCGCTCTTTCCCCATCCCACGCTTACCCCTGGCCTTTGCCCGTGCCTTTCCCCCACTCCATCTGGAATCGCCCGGACACCGGGTCGGGCGGACACGGACAATTCAAGACAGGCGAGGCGGGACATGACGAGGGGAGTAGAGAAGACCACCGGAGGGAAGGCCACCTGAGGAAGACCGGCTGAAGAAGAACAACTGAGGAGACGAACTGAGGGGAGGCTTCAAATTATCGGGCCTTCAGCCTCGGCCGGCCTTCGAATATCTGTACACCAACCCAAACTGGCGGCTGGCGACGAAGCATCATCCCTGCAAGGTAAAGTACCCAAACAGAGTCTTTAACTTTGGGATACTCGAACCTGGACAATGCCCTTGCAGCGCCCGGAGACCACGTGATGACGGCAGGCTCCAGAGCGCACCAAGAGCGAACCCCGAACCCCACCGCTGTTTTGAGTCCAACAAACCTTTTGACTGGTGAGCATGAAGTTCTGACCCCTCATAGCTTAGTCTAGTTAGGTATAGTGGGTGGGATAAGGATAAGGAGATTGTTAAGATAATTGTTTTCCCTCGATGTGCCGTGTGTTCCCCACTCCCTGAATAAGTATAAGTAATTATTCTTTTGCATTTTTGCCTGTAGAAGTGTACACTAGTAATTTTCCATAAGATTGTATCAGTTTTTCCTCTTCAATAAAATCCTGGTTTTTGTTTACATCCAACCACCTGTCTACTCGAGTCTTCTCTGTATGGCCGCCTTGTCCCTAAGTCCAGTGTCTAGAACCCAGGGGCGTGGGAGCGATTCGAACCGCTCACTAAGCAGTCAGAGGCATAACTGACTGGGCGCACATACGCGCCAACCACCACCACACGCCACCCCCTACAGAAATGGCGACCACGGCAGGACATCGGCAACAAGGTTGTGATGCAGTGGACAGTGGTTCGGATGAGTGAACCGTGATGGAGGAAAGGATTTCTGATTATGTGTTTAGCAAGGTGAATATCACTAAAAGTGGATCACCACTCTGTTAAGAGCTGGGCGTCCGATAGATGCAGCAGCTAAGTGGACAGAGGGAAAGGAACACAAGAAATCCTTAGAGAAGACAGTTTGGCTGATGTGCTTTAAAAAGCAGGTCCAGCTCTTGGACGGGCTCGTTGCAGCACAGGCAGTCGAGATAAGGGAGTCAGCCCTGGAGATCCGGGATAAGGCTCTCGCAGGGGAGAAGTTATTAGTAGCTTTGCAGGCTTTGAACCAAGTGAGAGTACATTTAGTAGGAGAACACAAGGCCCAGTTGGAATGCCTACGGTGCCAAGTCACCGAGGCCAAGGGAAATGAATTAAGGTTGTGGGAGAAAAACGCCCGCTTGGCAAGGCAGATTAGGGAACAGGAAGAGAAAGTACAGGAGGTAAAAGCCGCTTACAAGCTAGCAAGTGAACGGGGGCTTGAGGATAGAAAATCTGAGCCGGGCCCTCCGGAGGGCAAAAGGCATGGTATGCCTCATAAGCCCAAAGTCAGGCCAGGCAGATTTTATGGGGAACGAGGGGAGGACAGTTCCAACATCACCGGTGGTGCCTAGGGACGACCCGGTTGAGAGAGAGGAGACCTCACGGCCACCACCCATAGCGCCAAGTTTCAGCGAGGTTTGGCAGCAAGGGGTTTGGAACCGGGGGTGGAACCCGAAGTGGAGCCAGAGGTGGAGGCGGAGGTAGAGCAAACCCCGCCCGAGAGGCCGGAGCCGGGACCGATGTGCCCAGCGCGGTATCGGAGGTTCGGCCCACCCGCCAACGGCGACATTGAGGGACCCCTCCAAAACCAGTTCGTGTTACCCTTTGACACCCAACAGCTCAGGGTTATGGTCAACCATATCCCAAAGCTATCCGCAAAGGGAGACCCCTTGATCCACTTCAGGGAAATAGAGCAGACCACCAGCATCAACGACTGCGATGACGCTGAGGAGGCCAAGATGCTGCTATTCTCCCTGGAGAGTAATCTCCTCCAATCCCTCTCTGACGAGTGTAAAAGGGGACAGAGCGGGTACGAGGAGCTTAGAGGTGTGGTTCTAGAGGCCATGGGGATGGATGAGGGAAGTCCTTCTCCCGCGTGGAGAAGATGATCCAGCTTTCTGGGGAAACCCCGCAGGCTTTTGCGGACCAGCTGTGGCTGGTGTACCGGAAAGCTTGCCCAGGGACGCCAGGCCAGACATTCCTGAATGGGGATTCGCTGACGCATTGGCTCCGTTGCCTGGTGGCGAACAGCTTGGCACAGGTCCAGGCCAAGGCAGAAGCCTGGTTCAACCCCAGAGATCCCCAGACCACAGAACTCACGGTAATTAGGCAGCTAACCCTAGCCTACAAAAACGGCAGGGGAACCGATGCACACCCACCCAAGGGGAAGGTGCATGAGATAAAACCAGGAGTGCAGAATAGGAAGGAGTGGCACCAGGCAGGGAGTAATCCCCCAACACAAAGACAAATTTTTATGGGTGTGGGAAGGATGGTCACTGGCGGAAGGAGTGTAAGAACCCTTGGTAAGATAACAAGGGAAAGCATCCCACAGCCCCAGCCCAAAAGGTGGGGGTAGGGACCCCTTCCGCAAAGGTCGAGTCACTTTTGGACGCCATGAGGTCCTTGCTGACTGGCCAGGGGAGAGTAGCAGCTGCCACCGGTGCTCTCACCCCATCAGCCCCATCCAACCCACAGCCCTGACTAGAGCCGGCGCAGCCTGTTTATCTGTGTTCGCTCTGATATGATGAGTGGAGAAGACCCCTTTTGGAGATGGAGGTGGAAAAGGTGACAGGGACCTATCTGTTGGACACAGGGGCATTGCACACTGTGATCTACTCAGCTAACCCCATCACCTCACCTCTCTCCAGCGGGGTCCCATACAGTCTATCGGGGTTCACGGGTAGGGAACAGGTTGGCTCGGTTTCCATCCCGCTCACCATTCGGATAGGACCGCTCCGCTCCAAGTGGACGTGTGTCCTGATGAAATGGGACATGGAGGATGGAAGAGGGGTCCTGGGGACCGACTTAATCGTAGGTCACGGGATCCAAGTGGATTTAAGGAATCACTGCCTTTGGGGCGCAGGTAGATTAAAGAATGGAGAAGTAGTAGTAATCCCGGGAAAGGAAGGGAAGGGGACCCTCTGCACCATGAAGCCCAAAGAGGATTGTAACCTCAGGCTCATGGTCAGCAACACCCCACCAGAGTTCCAGGCATTTGTTCAGGCCCACCTGGCCACATTTGCCACTCACAAACACGACTGTGGGAGGGTCACGGGGTTTGAGGTCAGCATAGGTGGGGACCCCATGGCCCGGCCACAGAAACAGTATATCTGCCCCAGGGAAGCAGAGCCAGACATGGAAGCAGCCATGTCCTCGTTAGTACAGCAGGGAGTTCTGAGACCGATAGCTACCCACGTGAATTCTTCGTTATGGCCGGTCAGAAAGCCAGACAATTCCTGGAGGTCCACGGTTGACTATCGGGTGCTCAATAATGACATCCCACCCTGCGCACCCACAGTAGCAGCAGTTGCCAACCTCATCGGGAGTATTGTATTCCAGCATCCGCGACCACTTTGACGGTGCTGGATATTTCAAATGGGTTTTGGTCCATCCCTGTACGGAGGGAGGATCAGTACAAGTTTGCCTTTACGTTTAAAGGGCAACAGTACACGTGGAACTGTTTGCCACAGAGCTTCCGCAACAGCCCCAGAACTTTCCATCAGTGCATGGCCAACAGTTTGAAGGATTTTAGCCAGCCCAGACAGTTGGTTCAATATGTGGATGACCTGCTCCTGTTCACTGATTCGAAAGAGGAGCATGGCCCGCTATTGGCCGAACTGCTGGAGCTGTTAGGACAGAAGGGTTTCAAGGTAAATCTTAAGAAGGCGCAGATCGGCCAGCAGGAGGTGAAATTCCTCGGTCTGACCGTGCGCGCTGGAGAAAGGGCCATAGATAAGGCTGGGGAAGGAGAGTCCCGGGACCCCTATCGGGCATGTCCGGAAGCTGCAGTCCGGGACAAGGGAGCCACACGGGGGGTAGTTTTGGCCCCAGACCTAAAGCGGGTCCGGGCCCAAGATCCCGTCTGTAAGACCGTTCCGGTGAGGAAAGAGAAAGGGGAGCCCCTAGAAGGTCTGTTCGGGGCAGCGGGCGAGCCTTCAGCACAGGTTTTAAAACAAGCCGCTGGTTACATCAACCAGTGTAAGCTGTTTACACCTGAATGGGGAAAGCAGCTAGTTAGGGAAAGGTCTGAGGATAAAGATCCTCAGCCTGCAGCAGGAGCGAGTTCACAGACTGCACAGGCAGGCGCTGTGGCTTGCTTGAAGGGAGGGACCATCCTGCCCATCAATTGGGACACTCTCCCACTCTTCTGGGATCCAGACGAGGGAGAGGGACCTGAGGGCGAAAATCCCGCCCCTAACCCAGGTGTAGAGAGAGAGGGACCTGAGGTCGAAAACCCCGCCCCGGACCCAGCCATGGGACCTGGGGGCAGAGACTCTCAGCTCACGGCAGAAGGCTGCGAAAGGTTACCTGCCCCCAGCCAAGGTTCGGGAGGGGTCAAGCCTGGGGGAGCAGCGGTTCGGGTAAAAGGCCAAGCGGCCAAGACAGCCCCACCCGTCAAAGCCCCGAGAAGGTCCCCACGGACGTCCCAGCCGAGAAAGCCATGGTCACCCGCCCTCCAGTTACCAAGGACCGTCCCTCGAGTCAGGGAGAGGTCCAAGGACAGAGGTCCTCAGTCAGCAGCCACGGGCTGCGAGGGACCAACAGTGAAGGACGGTGCGGTCAAGCCAGGGGTAGCGGCGAGCCGCAGTCCGACCAGGGATTAGCTTGGCCGCCCGGAGACGGGCGGCGCATGTATATAGTCTTAGTTTAAGTTTAAGTTTTAAGTAAAATGTAATTATTTAGCTTAAGTTACATAAGGTGATGGGTAGTTATAATGTAAGTAGTCTGTTAAGAGTTTATATTTGGGTTGAGGTCGCGGGACCCGACCATGCCTCACCAAGCCAGAGAATCTCTTAGGGACCTGGCTGCATGTTTTTACATCTTTTTCAGAAAGGTTTTTGGGATGGAATGGATCGTGATCCTATTCGCCCTGATCGGGATGAGTGTGGAGAGGTGAGGCGACGTCCAGGACTCCCACATCTACGGGTGTTCGGGAAACAAGGCGCCCCTGGCGATCGATGGGAGCGGTGAACGGTATGCGGAGGAGACCACCGTCTACTTCCACGAGGGAAGGTGGTCAGGATGGTTGGGGTCCAATTCATCTCAGTACTCCAGCCAAATCAGATTCACGTAGGGGGAAGCCTCCCTCCTGTGCCCCAGGGTGTGAGTCGTCACCACGAGGGTCAGCATCACCATTGGAAAGCGAATATGTTTGACGTGTGAAGGACACATTCCACTGGATAGGTGGTGGTGGCTCAGGAAGTTGAGCAAGGACATGAGGAACCTTGAAGTCAAGTGGGAACGGTTGGGAAACAACACCCATCGGACGATTACCGGGACTCATGGAGGACTAAGCGTGTGTTGGGACAAGTGGTGGGAGCCAGATCAAGGGATTTACATCTGTATGTGGGGGTCAGAGAAGGTCTGCCCCACAGGCATATCCCACAGGCATATCCATTGTTTTCCACCGGCAGTGGCAAGATGCCGGGGATGGGATAAGGTGGGATACCAGCCTGAAGGTGTGTGCGGTCCCATGCACCCAGATCCCAGTCAATGCCACTGAACTTGGGCCCCGCCCGAGGTGCAGGCGGCGAGGTTATCCAGGGAAGATTGCCCCACCACCACCAAGGGACCAGGGAATGGGTTGTTACTAGTCCCCACCGATCAGATGCTGTACTAGAGGATACACTACGCGGTAGACTCCGTGATATTAAATCTCAACGAGGTACATTTACCGGAGTGGTGCCCCAAAGAAACAGAGCAGTTATACCAGGCCCTATTAAAGGACATGTTCAAGAAGTTTTACGAGTTTGATTTTGCCCACGTGGACAAGATCGAACTCTACACCACACACCGAGAATTTTTGAGTAATGCAGGGAGACAAAGAAGGGGAGTATGGAATGATGTTTTTACTACGTTTAATACTGGGTCCTCTGTCATCAACAGCTTGGATGACATAGAGCTGCAAACCCAGATAAACAGTTTAAAAACACAGTTAAAAAGGATATTACTGGATGAGAACAAGGTAGTGGGCTCGGCATTGCATGAGGACCAGGCCATGACGGTCCATTTAAAGGAGATCATAGCCGAGTTGGAAAAGCATGCAAAGACGGTAAATGCTCTCATAAGGGAGGACAGAAATGCTTCGGGCCAGGCTGCGCAAAATGAGGTGTGCGTGTTATACGGGGTGTGGTTACTGGGTGAGGGCCGCAGTAATCTGGAGGATTTAAAACAAGGTTTGGTCCCCTCCTGGATTAGCAACAAGCACCTCGCAGCCCTCCACCCTTTTGAGAATGCATTGAGCCCGTGCCAACTCCGGCTAGCCTCCGAAGCCTATCCAGTCCCCATGGATTGTGAGCAGTCCAACCACACAATCATGGGAGTAGTAGTTAGGATGCCGGTCATGGGTAAGACAGCCCGACCCGCGCCGGTATACAGGGTTGAGAACATTGGGGTCATTCAAGGGGGTGCACACATTTGTTTCACAGCGGTCCCGCCTTACGTCATTATGTGGGAGCACGCTATGACAGGTACTGACCTCTCAGGGTGCCGGAGCCGGGGAGCACACATAATCCTGTGTCCCCAGCACTTGAATGTCTTTTCAAAACCGCAGTGTGGGTTCAGAGCTGCTGACGCGAAGCCTATAAATTGTACCATGGAGGCAATGGCACAAGGCCATGTTCCCCCACAGGTAGCATATATAGAAGGTGCGACAGATTGCGTCACCACCGGCGTGTCCCACTACCAGCATGGACAGCATAGTTGGTGACAGCAGTTTCTGTTTTAAACCCGAGGTAGAAGTTCAAGTGGCCCAGGAGTGAATTGTCCCCATTCATGAACCCTCCACTGTTCACCTCACTGTGAAGGAGAATTTTACAAATTTGCAAAAGTACGTTGCACACTTTTGCTATGAAATTCCCCCTCTCCCTGAACATCTGACCAAAATACTCAAAGCCGTTATAGTTTCGCAGAAACATTTTTATACACTCGAAAAGCAAACAGTAGAGATAGGGACTAAGATATTGGGGGCTGAAAATTCAGTAGGGTTAGCGCCCCATTTGAGGCGCTAGAGGGCCTAGCGCCGGAGTTATGGCCGGTTTGTAAATTCAGTGGGGCCCTGCCATCGGCGTTAGACCGGTTGCGCTGCGCCGGCACCGATGACGTCATCGGTGTGCGCAGCGTCCTGGTTGCCGTGGTGACGGGCCCCAACGCCGAAATTGAGTTGCGGCCGCCTCGCCCGTGGCAGCCGCAACTAACGATGTTTCAGCAGAGTCCTACGCGAGTTAGCGCCGGCGCATTAAGGTCGCGCGGCGGCCGGCCGCTTTCCCGCCGGCCGCCTGCCCGCACCTCCCTCCCCGGACTCCTCCACCCCCCCCCCGCGGAACAGATGCGTCTGGCCTGCGAGCCCGGCACTTCTCCGAGGTGCCGGGCTCATTTTTTTCAAGATTTCAACGGCCAGCGGGCGGGTGCAGGCAGCTCCTCCTTAACTGAAGGAGGAGGCCTGCACTTCCCCAGCCTGCCACACCGCATCGGGTGCCGCAGCGCCGGAATTGCGCCGCAATGCGGCAGTCAGCACCCATTTCGAGGCACTGACACCCCCCTGTAGCGCCGGCAGCCGTTTGGGCGCGGCGCTACTGAATTTTTGGCGCGCGCAGGGGGACTTAGCGCCGGCGCTAAATTTCCGGCGCTAAAGCCCTGGCGCGGCGCCAACTGAATTTCTAGGCCTGGATATTGTGACTCCACCCTGGTGGAACATTTTCACTAATATAGAGGTCCCTTCGTGGATCAGACTGGCTTCCCACATTCTCGTGGTTTGCCAGTTAGGGATAGTGTTATATTTAGTTTGTATTCAGTGTAAGGGAAAAGGTCGGTGGTCAGAATTCCGAAACCAGAGGATTTGGAAAGAACATTATGTAAAGGTGGAGGGAGATACACCAGTTTAAGTCCTTTCCCTGTATTATAAGTAAAGGATTGTCGTTTCTTTGTGTTTGTTATTTTTAATAAAGGTTTTTCTTTTGTTGATTTTTTGCGACGCGGTTTAATAAAGATATGTGTACCAAGTGGTGCAGGGATTTGGTCCCCTCCATTCTTGGATGTGTTTGTGTAGTCTGTAATTTTACTCTCTGTATGCTGATGTACACTACATTTTCGCGGAATGGGAAGTGCATGTGTCGTGGGTATATTAGATAGATAATTACAGGGGAAGGTTGACTATGGAGGGTCAGAAAAATTTACTCACCTTAAAAGTATGATATTTCAAGCAAGTTTTAGTATCACAGGGCGGAATGTAAGATTTGCAAAATTTCTGCATTTCCCCGAAGGCTGTTATTAATAAACGGGACCCTGCATGGACATTTTAAATCAAAAGGGGTACCCAAGATGGCGTCCGTGCCTCGTGGCAGAAAGCCTGTGAGATTTTTAAATGGACTTTGCAACGCAGACAGCTTGTGGATCGAAACCCAAGCTGCAGGTTTATGTGAAGAGAGACATTGGGGGAGAAATTCGGTGGGCTGCGCCACCAGTTAGTGCCTAAAGAGGGCACTCAGTGGCTTTAGCGCCACTGGCCACGCCTCCCGCAATATTTAGCTGAGGCGCTAATGGCGGCATTAGCCTGTTGTGCTGCGCCGCCACCGATGACGTCATCGGTGTGTGCAGCGCCCCGCTACCGCCCTGATCACGATATTTGGCAGCGACCGCCTCTGTAGCACCACTCGCTAATCGCGCCCGGTTCACGGGGCCTACCTGTGGCGGCAGTGGCGCAAATTAAGGTGGAGGTGCGGGGCGGCCATTTTTTTCGGTGGCCGCCTGCCAGCACCTCCGTCCCTGGCCTCCTGTTCTCCGCCCGCGGCATTGCCGGCTGCTTTCCGAGAGACTGGCACTTCTCCTCGCTGCTGGGCTCTTTTGCTGGCACTCGCGATCGCTCATCGCGCTGGTGCAGGCCCCTCGCCCTTAAGAATGGGATGAAGGCCTGCAGTACCGCAGCGTGTGACGCTGCGGCACGTTGCGCTGCGTTATTCAGTTTCAGCGCCCTAATAGGGACGCGGAGTGCCTCGAGCCTTGCCCCGTGTCCCTCTTGGGGCACTCAAGCTGAATTTCCGGCGATCGCTGCTGCTCCGATCGCAGCGGAAATTCTGGCGCCCAGGCGAGCTGGGCGCCCCGTTTGCGGCTCCACCCAATTTCTCCCCCTTTGTATTTTGAAACCAGACAGGACTCTGAATTATACATTCGACCGAATTGGAGACACATCTAAATTCAGTTTAGGCCTATAGTTAAGGCCATCAAGCAGTCTACATATATTATCGGAAACAGATTAACAGAGCCATCGAGGCTGGACAGGCCCATCAAGGAACTTTCATGATGTAAAGTCTGTGGGTTGTGCAGTAAATAAATACACAGGCTTTTGAAGTACAAACAAACAGGTCTTTACTATTCAGAGGTCAGGGCGAATCTGCCCTAGTTATCCTGTAACATCACTTATATACTGGTGTGGTCACTGTCAGTATTACCATATACAGAAGCCAATCAAATAGTGCCACACCTAAAGTAGTTCTCTTAAAGGTGAACGGTTACACTCAATCGTTCCCTTAAAGGTAGACGGGTACATACACTACAATCCTCCCTTTTTAGCTTATTACTTACAGGGTCCCCGTTAAACATACATATCTTCAACTTCACATAACAATTTACAGATATACTCTCGGTGGAGAACAAACAATTTACAGAGATAATTCCGGTGGAGTCAACGTCATATAAAACAGTTTACAGATATACTTTCGGTGGGAACAGTTCACAGGTTCAGTCTCTGCGGAAACAGTTCATAGATTCAGTCTCTGATCTTGACTCATTCCGAACAGCATCTCTTTGGTGTAGCCGGTTCACATGGCTAGCGTGACTCCTCCATAGCCTTTTTCTTAACGTAACAGCTTGACCTTCCGTCCTGTTGAACCAGCAGTGTGGACTTTTACAACCAACTGGCTGTCTTGATAATTTTTGGGTTTTCAACTAATTTAGCTCCTTTCATGGTGTCCCGCCTGAGATGATAGTATTTTAGACAGTTATTATCTCCTGCTTCTTCTTTTTCTTTTCTGCCTTTTTGAAACTCTCGGAGCTCCTTTCTCTGCGGCCATCTGTAGCGCCACCAACTCTCTATGTTCATTAGACCTTAAGTGCTTCATGCGGATTTCTGTACTTTGGGAGTTTTCATCACAAACTGGGCAGACCAGATCCTCGTAATATTCAGTGTCACTCAATAGGTCATGATAGTATTCGGGGTCGTCCTGAGTTAGGCCAGTGAGGGGCCCTTCTACTTCCTTCTTATCCAACTGGACGTTAGCCGACGGTGGTTCCTTCTCTGACCATCTTTCTTGAAAAGACTTCTTCAAGCATTCATATTCATCCCGCTCTTCCTGGGATGTCTGCCATTCCTTCACGCCTGGCCTCATTTGTGAGTTCAACACCTTCCCTTCCATCGGGGATTCCGTTATCAGGCTATTTAATCCTTCTACTGAAGTAGCTGTTTCCGCATTCTTCTGTTCCCCTTGACGTAATTCAGCATACTTTTGACATCCATGTGCAAGCTGTGTTGCCCCCTCAGCTCTCTCCGTGACATTTGGAAGCTCCGAATTCTTTCCCTTTGAAACCTGAAACTCGTGTTCCCATTTTGGAGTCTTGTCCCTCAGCGTGTATAAGAGTTGGCTGGCCGTTAACTCTTCTACGGGGACACTGTGGATTAGCGCCTTCTCCATTTCATCCACCTTTCCCTCCAATGTTTTCACCTTCCTTTCCTCCGGTCCTTTGGTTTTAAGCGCTCGAAGAAATTGCGCCTTGGTGTTCTCTAACTCCTGATCAGGGGCCATTCCTACAGTCTCTGTGTTCCTTCCATTGGCCTTTCCTTCCACTGCCCGGATTCCTAGTTGAATATGATCTTCAAGTTGTTGGACCTCTGCCATTGCCGCCTCATATTTGTCTTGGGTTTCCTTCAATAATTTAACGAGTTCTTGGACATCTTGAATTTCACGTTCTGCTATGTCTTCCACCTCTAATTTTCCATCTACGGATGGAATCTCTACCGATGAGTCTGTCTTGGCCTGGAGCTCGTCAAACATTTCCTGCAGCCTTTGTAATTCTCGCTCATGTTCAAACTTTAGTTGTTCATATGCTTTCACTAAAACTAGCTTTTCAGAGGTTGCCGAGTTAACCCCTTCCAGGATTGTAGTCTGGGCCCGTTCATACTGTTCCTTCAACTTGTTACACTCTGCTTGCAACGAGTCGTAGAGATGAACTGGGATAAAATCCTGGCTTCCTGAAGATTCCTCTTCCTTTAGGTCGTTCTGTAAATAGTCTAGTTCCTGAACAGTTTCAGGGAGATGCGATCGGTACTTGGCCACGATGGCTCTATGGTCGCTCTTTTCTCGAGCTAGCTGTCTCTGTTGTCTTTCCAGGTTCTCCCATTCAGTGTCCCAGAACTTTTCCATATTTTTCATCTCTTGTACGAGACGGTCACTCCACTGTTCTAATTGTTGTCGTACTTTGACATAAGTTTGAGTCCGAGCTCGGTGTTCTTCCGTCGTGGATGAATCCTTAGCTTGAACAGGCTCAGAATTCTCTGTCAACCTGGAGTTCTGCTCTGTAACTTTATTCTTCTTGGTAACATAAGTCCTTCTGCATGTCTGCGTTTCCTTCCCCATCGTCGGCAAGTCCCTTTTAGCCTTGTCTTCCATATTTGCATTGGTCTTATCGTCATCCATTTCAGAATCTGAGCTGATAGCTTGCACCGAGTCCTCCCTCATTATGGCTTTTAGGTAGTGCCATTCCATATCTATTTTCTTAATCCACTCCCGTCCTAGAAGTGGTGGTCCTCCTTCAGGTACTACGTACAAATTCATTCTTGGGTGTTCTTTACCTCTATCTCTCACCTTGACTCTTATTTTCCCCAGGGGGTATACATTATGCCCCGTGTATGTCTGTAATACGAACTTGGTATTTCTCAAAGGTATGTGAGAGAACAGCCGGTGGTAGTCCCTTCGGTTGATGACTGATAGAGCTGATCCAGTGTCCAGCTCCATTCGTACTTGGACTCCAGCTATTTTTAGTACGACCCAAATCGTTTGTAGATCAGTTTCTTTCCCCACATTGTGGATCTTCAGACTACCCAGCTCTTGGTTGTTTGGGTCTGAGTCTGAATTCTGTTCGTCTGAACTCTTTTCAGCCACCTTGTGTACCTTGTTGTACTTTTCTTGTGGTGGCTTCCGTTGATTGTTGGTCTTTTTCCCGGACCTGCATACCTTCGCGATGTGACCCAGTTTGCCACATTTCCGACACTCTTGGTTTTTAAACCAGCAGTGATTCTGGTCGTGCGTGGTCTTCCCACAACGGTAGCATTTTGTTGTGCTCGAAGTAATTTGGTCCACCCCGAGTGCCGCCGCCTTTAGCTGCATTTCGGCCGTTCCTTTCGCTGCGGCTTCGTGTGATGCAACTATGAGGACAGCCCTGTCCAGTGTGAGGTCGTTTTCTTCCAGTAGTCGCTTCTGCGTTCCTTCTTTGGACAATCCGCATACGAACTTGTCCCGCAGTGCCTCTGTCAGATTCCCTCCGAACTGGCAGTATTTCGCTAGCCTACGCAGTTCGACCAAGTATTCCGCATTGCTTTCGTCTTTCCTCTGCGTTCTTGCGTAGAATTTGAATCGCTCAGCCAGCATCAACGGTGTGGGGTTCAAGTGGTCCTTCAGCACAGCCACAATTTCTTCGAAGGTCTGATCCGCTGGTTTAGCTGGTGCTATTAGATGCTTCAAGAGCCCATGGCCTAGAAATTGGGTTTTGGCTTAGCCAGGGCTTTAGCACCGGAAATTAGTGCCGGCGCTAAGTCCCCTGCGCGCGCCAAAAATTCAGTGGCGCCACGCCCAAACGGCTGCCGGCGCTACTGAAGGGTCTTAGCGCCTGGAAAAGGGCGCTAACTGCCGTTTCGCGCCGCAATTCCGGCGCTGCGGCACCCGATGCGGTGCGGCAGGCTGGGGAAGTGCAGGCCTCCTCCTTCCGTTAAGGAGGAGCTGCCTGCACCCGGCCGCGGCCCGCGCAAATCTGCTTAAAAATGAGACCGGCACCTCGGACAAGTGCCGGGCTTGCATCTGTTCCGGGGGGGGGGGAGAGAAGTCTGGGGAGGGAGCTGCGGGCAGGCGGCCGGCAGGAAAGCGGCCGGCCGCCGCGGGGCCTTTAATGCGCCGGCGCTAACTGCAGTAAGGCACCTCTGACAAAACGCTGGTTGCGGCTGCCACGGGCGAGGCGGCCGCAACTCAATTTCGGAGTTCGGGCGGGTTACCACGGCAACTGGGACGCTGCGCACACCGATGACGTCATCGGTGCCGGCGCAGCGCTACCGGAGCAACGCCGATTTAAGGCCCCAGGGAATTTCACTACTGGCCATAACTCCGGCGCAAGGCCCTCTAGCGCCTCAAATGAGGCGCTAAGGCTACTGAATTTTCAGCCGCATATGTTTTTGCCCCCATCGAGTTTAGCAATGTTATCGCCTTGTCGTCTTCCTCTATTTTGTTGGCTTCGCAATAGATCTCTATGCGTTCCACGTACGTGGCCCAGTCTTCTATTTCAGAATTAAAATCGTTAATATTCCCTCGCTTAGGCATCTTTCTTTCTTTGAAGCAGCACAGTATTTCTTTAAGTATTACTTATTATCTTTTTTTTTTCTAAAATGGCGGTTTTCCTGCGAAAATGGCTGTTTCCTGCTCTTCCCTTCTCTCTCTCTCTCTCTGCCCACTTCAATGGCAGTTAAGATGGCGGTTCTTTTCCCGCGAAAATGGCGGTTTCCCGCTCTTCCTTTCTCTCCCCGCGCACTTCAATGGCGGTTTCCCGCCTCTGTCGTCTTCTCCGCCTAATGGCGGCTTTCCGCGTTTCTCCCTGGTGTAAGGGGTATGCTTTTCCCACAGCGGACAGGTTCAGCCGCTGGGCTGGCTCTCGCACAGCTCCCCTTACTCGGCTCTGTCTTTTCCTCCCGCCCGCACGGCTCTACCGGCGCTGGGTACACCCCGTTAACGGAGGACAGTTCAGCCGCTGGACTGGCTCTCGCGCAGTCTCTCTCTCCCCGTGCTCGGCTCTGTCTCTCCCTCTCCCGCACGTTCGGTTCTACCGGCTCTGGGTACTCCGTAGGTGGAGAGCAGTTCAGCCGCTGGACTGGCTCTCGCGCAGTCTCTCTCCCCGTTCTCGGCTCCTGTTCGCTCTCCCACTCCCGCACGTTCAGTTTTTCCGGCTCTGAGTACCCCGTTGGTGGAGAACAGCTCAGCCGCTGGACTGGCTCCTCGCAGTCTCTCACTCCGCACCCGGCTCTCACCCGCACGGTTCCCGTTCGCCTCCCCAGCCCTCTCGCAGACCGGTGTTTCCCTCCCCGGCTGCGGCTGGGTTTCTCCTCCCGCGCCTACTCGCAGGTTCAGCGCTTCGTGGCTGCGGTCGCTGCCCGGATTTTTCCCGCCGATCACGGTCCGGCTGTCACCCGACGCCGTTGGAACCGACTTTTGGCCGGTACAGCTCCCCTTCGACCGAGGTCGAGTGCTCTGCCCTTCTCCTCCAGATACCTCTACCCCTTCCCCTACTCACAGTCTCTTCGGCCGCCTTGTTTCTTGCTGGTCGGCTCACTCCACACCGTGGTAGCAGGGTAATCAGTGCCTGTTGTTGCTGGAAGCTTTTGTTGCTAAAGTCTTCCACCTTTCTCCTGCTGCAGCCTCGTGTTTTCTTCCAGCAGCACGACGAGGGCGGTTGCCTCTCTTCGACGCTCTTCTTTCTTTGGTAATCTTGCCGCAGGGTACGATCGGACTCGTCGCCACTGTAAAGTCTGTGGGTTGTGCAGTAAATAAATACACAGACTTTTGAAGTACAAACAAACAGGTCTTTACTATTCAGAGGTCAGGGCGAATCTGCCCTAGTTATCCTGTAACATCACTTATATACTGGTGTGGTCACTGTCGGTATTACCGTATACAGAAGCCAATCAAATAGTGCCACACCTAAAGTAGTTCTCTTAAAGGTGAACGGTTACACTCAATCGTTCCCTTAAAGGTAGGCGGGTACATACACTACACATGACAATACAAGTCAATTATCGGGCCGGTAGACACGATTACCGGTCATCTAAAAACAGTTAGTATGGATTGCTACCATTATTTTAAATAGCCCGCCAAGATTAAGAAAAGAACTAACCTAATTTGGCGCGCAGATAAGGGTACTCGAAAAAGGTATAATTGAAGGCCCCCGGGTAGCAATCAATCTCTCTTCTCTTCTCTCTCCACTCTTCAGCCCCTCGCCCTCGTGGCTGCTGCTCTTTCCCCGTCCCATGCTTACCCCATGGCCTTTGCCTGTGCCTTTTCCCCACTCCATCTGGAATCGCCCCAGCACCGGGTCGGGCGGACATGGACAATTCAGGCCAGGCGAGGCGGGACATGACGAGGGGAGGAGGGAAGACCACCGGAGGGAAGGCCACCTGAGGAAGACCGGCTGAAGAAGACCAACTGAGGAGACAAACTGAGGGGAGGCTTTGAATTATCGGGCCTTCAGCCTCGGCCGACCATCGAATATCTGTACACCAACTCAAACTGGCGGCTGGCGACGAAGCATCATCCCTGCAAGGTAAAGTACCCAAACAGAGACTTTAACTTTGGGGTACTCGAACCTGGACAACGCCCTTGCAGCACCCGGAGACCATGTGATGACGGCAGGCTCCAGAGCGCACCAAGAGCGAACCCTGAACCCCACCGCTGTTTTGAGTCCAACAAACCTTTTGATTGGTGAGCATGAATTTCTGACCCCTCATAGCTTAATCTAGTCAGGTATAGGGGGTGGGATAAGGATAAGGGGATTGTTAAGGTAGTTGTTTTCCCTTGATGTGCCGTGTGTTCCCCATTCCGTGTATAAGTATATAGTTATTATTCTTTTATATTTTTGCCTGTAGAAGTGTACACTAGTAATTTTCCAGAAGATTATATCAGTTTTTCCTCTTCAATAAAATCCTGGTTTTTGTTTACATCCAATCACCTGTCTACTCGAGTCTTCTCTGTACCGCTGCCTTGTACCTAAGTCCGGTGTCTCGAACCCAGAGGCGTGGGAGCGATTCAAACCGCTCACAAAACAGTCAGACGCATAACTGACTGGGCGTACGCGCCAAACACCACCACATGCCACCCCCTACAAGTAAATAAATAGAAACTGTTTCCCATGACAGAAGGGTCAGTAACCAGAGGACACAAATTTAAGGTAATTGGCAAAAGAACCAGAGGTGAAATGAGAAAATAACTTTTTGTGCAGCAAGTTGTTATGATCTGGAATGCACTGCCTGAAAAGGTGGCGGAAGCAGATTCAACAATAACTTTCAAAAGGGAATTGGATAAATACTTGAAGGGGAAATGTTTGCAGGGCTAATTGATAGCTCTTTCAAAGAGCCGGCACAGGCACGATGAGCTGAATGGCCTCCTTCTGTGCTGTATCATTCTATGATTCTATGATTATTTACAAACTTACAATCATCTCCTCTCAGAGGCCTCACGTTGCTTTTAACAATTTTCTTTTTACTGATGAAGTACTTATAAATACTTTACTGTTCCTTTTGATGCTTTTCAAATTGTTTTCCGCATGCACCCTTTTAATTTTGCTTATCCCATTCTCAACTTCTTTTCATACAGTCTTATATTCTCATTTAGTTTTCTCATTATTATTATTCTTATATTCCTCATTGGCCTGTAAGACATGTGGAATTACCCATCGCCCTGTCCAACAGGTTATAGAGTTCGGACTTTAGACTTAAGAGAAATTACAGCAGACACACGTGTTCTGTCTTTAACCTTTTATTGTTCCTAAAACAGATACAGAACCCCAACCACTATTGGAGGAGTCCACCAATAATGTTACAAGAAATCATACCTACAACCACACGCCGATGATCGGTCCAGCGTTGATTGTAGGTCCTCGTAGGCGAAAAGTCTGGCCAGGCCCCTCCTTCCGACTGCAGCCTGATCCTCGTAGGTGAAATGACTGGCCAAACCACCTTCTTCCGACTGCAGTGCCGACATTCTTTAGCCACTGTGTCTTATACAGTTTTCCTTGCCTTTTGCAGTAAATCATTCATTCAGAGATAGTGAAATGTTCCTTTAATGTTCGGCCTGAGCTGATTGAGTAGTCAAAAGTTCACATTAACACATCCTGTGTCGCTATCCATTAGTTGTCTTTATCACAGCCCAAAATTGTTCATTCACTCCTAAAGTTTACAAAAGTGGCAGAAAACCACTTGGTGGCTGTCCATGGGTTACGTCATACTCTGCATTTCAAAACTTCAAAGGTTTGACTTCTCCCCTTTAACCTCCGAAAAGTCACCAGAGACACCATGTGCTCGGTTTTGCCAGGCCCGAGGAGGCGGGATTGGAGGCGTGTGAGGTGCTAAAATCGCAAAAACTGGCAGGCGGGCCCGATCCCGCCTCCATCCCACCTCCAAGCAATTTTCCCACATGCGAGTTTTCTGACCCCGTCTCTATCCCGCCTCCAAGAGGTGGGAAAGGCCCTTAAGGCCCTTAACAACCAGTTACGTGCCTCTATAATGCCATTTTGAGAGACCTTTCTGATTTTAACAGTTTTCCCACGTTCTGCATGCCTCCTCTGAAACACGCCAGTGAAACCTGGCATCAGCACAAGTAGACTGCTTACTAACAGCTGCAACTCCACCATTAAAAAGGAGTAGTCACCAATCATCATTTGCAGGCCTACTCATTGTTGTGGAAATTTGGAGCCTGACACCCATCTCCAGTGTGACCTCCTGGGAAACCCCTCTCCCCACCTTGAATGAGTGCTTCCTCAACTGAGGTATATACCAGAAGAATGGGAACCATTTATTTCCTTTCCTCATGGACATCAGAGTCGGACGAAGACCAGCCGTGGCAGCAGCAGAGCCCCGAAAAACAGCAGCACCAACAACAGGAGCATCAAGCTGCTGCTCACCCACCTGAAGCTGCACATGCCAGAAGGCGCCAGTGCGCAACCGCATTGCCGCCCGGGATGCAAGGGACGCACTCACCTTGGCCAGATTTGCTTAGCCTGCACAATCAAACACTTGTGCCTCACACATTCTTACCAGACCATCGACAATGGCAAAGAACCTGCGGATTCCTATCACTCTGACCACCATACTGACAATTGCAAGTTGCCCTAAGCCCTCAATGTGGAAGTCCCATTTGCGAAATGACACACGCCACAACTTCAACAGTTTGCCACCAGAATTTTTTATGACAATAAGCAACTGATGGCATTTAAAAAATAAACACAACATTACACCCAAGTGACTACCCTTGTGACTACTTGTGCATTATCTTCCTCTTACGTGTTCGCAAAATTCTGCAGGTTCCGTCAAACCAAGAAGATTACTGTTTTAAAGAATATTGGGCTAAAAAGGGGCTTAAAGTTAAAACCCCAGGATTTTGGTTATTTTAAAAGGACATGTCCAGGCCTGTGGATGGCTGCGACAAAGGTGTTGGGATGGGCTTCTGTAAAACAAACAGTTTGGGTATTGGTATAGGCCCAACTGTCTGGGAATGTTCTGGACTGTCTCAGTCATTTCACATAAATGACAAAAGGCCAACAGAAGAGCAGCTCCCGCCAAAATTACAGAGCCATCAAGAGTATGCATAATGCAGTACATGCCACTGATCAACAAAAGGGACCCTGACCCCAGCAGGAGACAAAACTTACTAATCGGACCAAAGATTAAACAGTCATTTAAAGCTCATTTAGGTTTCGATGGACCATCCCGAAACCAGTTAAATAAATGGGACCAATCAATGTTAACGAGCCCACCCAAAATTTAACAATGAACCGAGACTGATTTGGCGGGCAGATAAGCAGGCCTCAGTTAGTATAAACTAAAGACCTGTCTCCACAAGAAATCAGTTCGATGAGTTCAATGGGTTCGAACAGTTCGATAAGTACAGTTCAACAGAAGGAGTTCAACAGAAACAGTTCAACCAGTTCGAGAAGAAAGGAGAGACCCATCGTTCAAGTTTAAAAACACCATCGAAACTCGGCGGTTTCAGAAGCAAGCGTCTGGCAGCAGTTCTCTCTTTCGAAGAAGAAGTAACACATCATCAGACACCTCGCGACACCAAGGGCCCCACGAAATGAACAACCAAATATTACAAGAAGCCAACCAGGTAATACTGGGCCACCGCGACCAACAAGAAACCAACTTGGAAGAAACCGAAGATCTGCAAGTTTTTTTCCACTCTACAAACTATTCCTGCATTTGGTGAGCATTATCCCTGATCCTTTAGAGTCCAACTTAGCTACTAAGGTGGGATTGGGAGGGGTGAAGTGTTCTGTCTATTGTTATTCTCCCTCGTATTTTCCAAAGTGTTCCCCTTTTAGAGTGATAAGATTATTGTATTGTATTTTTCCTTCTCAAATAAAAACCAAAGTTCTTGTATCAAATTCAGTTGTCTGCTGCAATTTCATTACAACCCCCAAATAGGTCCAGGACTAGAACCAACCAAGGGAGTGGGAGTGATTTGAACCGCTCAGGAGTCAGAGGTAAAGCTGACCACACACACCACCCCTTACACTTCTCCTGTGGCTTCAGCAGATGTGGAGGCCCCTTGCTCACTTTCTTGCTGCTCCTGTCTCGACACCTTTGGCAGGCGTTCTCTGGGGTTGCGAACCTGTGAGGGCTCGGCAACAGTCTGCTGCTCCTGCGGCTGTGCAGGGGCTGAGACGCCGATCTCAGTTGGGTGGGGACTCTGGTGGGGCTCTGACTGAGGGCTCTGCAGTGGCATGGTTGTGTGAGCGCTTGGAGAGGAGCCTCCACTTCCTTGCTGTATGCCACCAACATCCCTCTCATGGGTCAGCCCCACTTCAGAGCTAGCAAGTGGCTTGACAGCACCTTGCTGCAATTCAGGGGGGTCATGAGGACCCGTTTCTGTACTGGAAGTCCTACTCCCGAGGACATGCCTGAAGGTCTGGTTTGCTTGCTCAATAGCTGACCAGAGCTCCTGAAGAGATGTCAGTCTATTCTGAACAATGCCCATGTATTCACGACCTTGGCGACAAAACTCCTCCATGGCCATAGCCATCCTCTCATCTACGGTAGCCATCCTTTCCATGGAGTTTGCCATCCTTTCCATGGTGATGCGTTCATGAGCCGATGCCTCCACAAAGTCTCTGCTCATGTTAGCGATGGATTCCTCCATTCGCTCCATACTCGCAGTGACCCTAAAGACAAAACCTTCCAGAGACTCCTGCACCTCTCCCTGGAGCTCCAGCACCGCTTTTCTTCTGGATGGACCAGAGGCAGAGGTGCGACATGCAGCTGAGCCGAGCTGTGCCCTCCGACTAGGACTCTCCACTGCTGTCCCTGTCTCCACCATCAGCTGATGCTCACTTGTGAGCTGTGATACACCAGGTGACAACACTGCACTATCTCGCGAAGGTACTACCGAGGTGTGAGTGTCTGCGCTGGTGCTGGGTGCGCTGATTTCTGCTGAAGCTGCGCCCTCAGAGGTTGCAGCTTCCTCTGAGGAGTCTGGAGGCTCAGGCTGTTCCTCCAGGATAGTGGGGGCGGGGGCTTTCGATGGTCCTGTGGGGGAGTAAAGGAAAGAGTCAGAGATGTGAGGCCAAGGCTACATGCACACTGAATATTGCAGATGATCCAAAGTCAATCTGTTAGAGCATCAGAATAATTATCAGTGACTCATGCAATGTCAATGAGAGAGATGATAAACTAATCTGTCACCAGCTTGCTCTGATGCACCAGTCTGTCCGTCACCCACTTGTGCATCCTCCTCCACTCCCACGATCTTCAGGGCCGCCTCCTCCCAGGGGGTGAGCTGGGCTACTGAGGGTGGCCCTCCTCCTGTCATAGAAACATAGACATAGAAGATAGGAGCAGGAGTAGGCCTCTTGGCCCCTCGAGCCTGCTCTGCCATTCAATGAGATCATGGCTGATCATTCAAATTCAGTACCCTGTCCCTGCCTTCTCCCCATATCCCTTGATCCCTTTAGCCTTAAGAAATATATCTAACTCCTTCTTGAATATATTTAATGAATTGGCCTCCACTGCCTACTGTGGTAGAGAATTCCACAGGTTCACCACTGTCTGGGTGAAGAAATTCCTCCTCATCTCTGTCCTAAATGGCTTACCCCTTATCCTTCGAATGTGATCCCTGGTTCTGGACTTCCCAGCCATCGGGAACATCCTTCCTGCATCTAGTCTGTCTAGTCCCGTTAGAATTTTATAAGTCTCAATGAGATCCCCTCTCATTTTTCTAATCTCCAGCGAGTATAAGCACAATCGAACCAATCTCTCCTCATACGTCATTCCTGCCATCCCAGGTACCAGTCTGGTGAATCTTCGCTGCACTCCCTCCATGGCAAGTACATCCTGCCTCCGATAAGGCAACCAAAACTGCACACAATACTCAAGATGTGGTCTCACCAAGGCCCTGTACAACTGCAGCAAGACATCCTTGTTCCTGTACTTGAACCCTCTCACTACGAAGGCCAACATACTATTTGCCTTCTTAACCGCCTGCTGCACCTGCATGCTTACCTTCAGTGACTAGTGCACAAAGACACCCAGGTCTCGTTGCACTTCCCCTTCTCCCAATCTTTTGCCATTCAGATAATAATCTGCATTCCTGTTTTTGCCACCAAAATGGATAACCTCGCATTTATCCACATTATACTGCATCTGCCATGCTTCTGCCCAATCACCCAACCTGTCCAAATCATACTGGAGTTTCTTGGCATCCTCCTCACAGCACACATGCCAACCCAGCTTTGTGTCATCTGCAACTTGGAGATATTACATCTAGTTCCCTCGTCTAGATCATTAATATATAGTGTGAATAGCTGGGGTCCTAGGACCGATCCTTGCGGTACCCCACTAGTCACTGCCTGCCACTCGGAAAAAGACCCATTTATGCCAACTCTTTGCAGCCTGTCTGCCAACCAGTTCTCTATCCAAGTCAGTACCTTGCCCCCAATCCCATGTGCCTTAACTTTACACACTAATCTCTTATGCGGGACATTATCGAAAGCCTTCTGAAAGTCCAAATACACCACATCCACTGGTTCTCCCTTATCTATTCTACCAGTTACATCATCAAAAAATTCCAGTAGATTAGTCAAGCACGATTTACCTTCTGTAAATCCATGTTGACTTTGTCCGATCCTGTCACTGTTTTCCAAGTGCTCTGCTATTACATCTTTTATAATGGACTCTAGCTTTTTCCCCACTACCGATGTCAGTCTTACCGGTCTATAATTCCCCATTTTCTCTCTAACACCTTTTTGAATAGTGGGGTAACATTAGCTACCCTCCAATCCATGGGAACTGTTCCAGAATCTATCGAATTTTGGAAGATGACCAGCAAAGCATCGACTATTTCTAGGGCCACTTCCTTAAGTACCCTAGGATGCAGATTATCAGGCCCTGGGAATTTATCAGCTTTCAATCCCGTCAATTTCCCTAACACCATTTCCCTACAAATACTGATTTCTTTCAGTTCGTCCCTCTCATTAGACCCTATATTCCCCGACATCTCTGGGAGGTTATTTGTGTACTCCTTTGTGAAGACAGAATCAAAGTATGTATTTAATTGGTCTGCCATTCCTTTGTCCCCCATTATAAATTCCCTTGATTCTGACTGCATGGGACCTACGCTTGACTTCACCAATCTTTTTCTCTTCACATATCTATAAAAACTTTTACAGTCAGTTTTCATGTTCCCTGAAAGCTTACTCTCATACTCTGTTTTCCCCTTCTTAATTAATCCCTTTGTCCTCTTTTGCTGAATCCTAAACTGCTCCCAATCATCAGGTTTACTGCTTTTTCTGGCCAATTTATATGTCCTCTCCTTAGATCTTATGGTATCCCTAATTTCCCTTGTTAGCCACGGTTGAGTCACCTTTTTTGTTTTATTGTTATGCCAAACAGGGATGAACAAATTCTGCAGTTCATCCATGTGATTTTTGAATGTTTGCCATTGCCTATCCAACATCAACCCTTTGAGTAACACTCCCCAATCAATCCTACCCAACTCGCGCCTCATACCATTGTAGTTTCCTTTATTTAAATTCAGGAACCTATTCGAACCACTCAGAGACAGTCAGTGGCGAAGCTGACTGGGCACACGCCAACCCCCTACAGAAATGGCGACCGCGGCAGTACACCGGCAACAGGGGTGCGATACAGTAGACTATGGTTCGGAAGAGCAAACCATGATGGAGGAAAGGATTTCTGATTATGTGTTTAGTAAGGTCAATATCACAATGAAGTGGATCAACACTCTGTTAAAGGCTGGGCATCCGCTAGATGCCGCAGCCATGTGGACAGAAGGGAAGGAGCACAAGAAATCCTTAGAGAAGGCAGTCTGGCAGTTGTGCTTCAAAAAGCAGGTCCAGCTTTTGGACAGGCTTGTTGCAGCACAGGCAGCCGAGATAAAAGAGTCAGCCCTGGAAATCCAGGACAAGGCTCTAGCGGGGAGAAGGTCCTGATTGCATTGCAGGCGCTGAATCAGAAAAGGGTTCAGTTAATGGGAGAACATAAGGCCAGGTTGGAATACCTACAGTGCCAAGTCACCGAAGCCAAGGGTAATGAGTTGCGGTTACGGGAAAAAAACGCCCGCCTAGCGAGACAAGTAAGGGAGAAGGAGGAGAAAGTAAAGGAAGTGAATGCAGCTTACAAGTTAGCGAGCGAACAGGGGTTCGAAGACACAGATCATGGCCACTGCAAGGAAAAGATAGAAATTCTGAGACTGGCCCTAAGGAAGGCAATGGGCATGGTGTGCCTCATCAGCCCGAAGGCAGGCCAGGCAGATTTCACAGGGAACGAGGGGAGAACGGTTCAAACACCACAGGTAGTGCAAGGGGGCGACCCGGTTGAGGAACAAGAGGTCCCGCGACCACCACCCGTAGCGCCAGGTTTTAGCGAGGTCTGGCAGCAAGAGGGGGTGGAGTCAGGGGTGGGAGTGGAGGTGGAACAACTCCCGCGGGAGAGGCTAGAACCAGGACCGATGTGCCCAGTCCGGCATCGGAGGTTCGGCCCACCCGCTGATGGTGAGGAAGAGGGACCCCTCCAAAACCAGTTTGTGTTACCCTATAGCACCCAACAGCTTAGGGCCATGGTGAGCCATATCCCTAGGCTCACTGAGAAAGGAGACCCCTCGGTCCATTTCAGGGAAGTGGAACAAGCAGCCAGCATCAACGACTGCGATGATGCTGAGCGGGCCAAAATGCTGCTGTTCTCTTTAGAGAGCAAGCTCCTCCAATCCCTCCCTGACGAGTGTAAGAGGGGGCAGGGCGGGTATGAGGTGCTCAGGGATGAACTTCTGGAGGCCATGGGGATGAATGAAGGAAGTCCTTTCTCCCGTGTGGAGAAGACACTGCAGCTCGCAGGGGAATCCCCGCAAGCTTTCGCGGACAGGTTATGGCCGGTCTACCGGAGTGCCTGTCCGGGGGCACCTAACCGGGCGTTCCTGAACGGGGATCCACTGGCCCACCGGCTCCATTGCCTGGTGGCAAACAGCTTGCCACAGGTCTGGGCCAAGTCAGAGGCCTGGTTCGATCCCAAGAATCCCCTGACCACCGAACTTACGGTGATCAGACAGTTGACCCTTGCCTATAAGAACGGTAGGGGATCCGATGCACATCCACCTAAGGGGAAGGTGCATGAGGTAAAACCCGGACTGGGTAGGAAGGAGTGCCATCAGGAAGGGAATAAGCCCCCAACACAAAGCTGAATTGTTATGGGTGCGGGAAGGATGGTCATTGGAGGAAGGAGTGTAATAAACCTTGGAAAGACAGCAAGGGAAAGAACTCCACAGCCCCAGCCCAAAAGGTAGAGACAGGGATCCCTCCCGCTGCGGTCGAGTCATTTCTGGATACCATGAGGTCCTTCTTGACTGGCCAGGGGAGAGTAGCCATTACCACCAGTGCTCTGACCCCGTCAGCCCCATCCAAACCACAGTCATGACTAGAGCCAGCGCAGCCTGTTTATCTGTGTTCCCTGCGGTACAATGTATGGAAAAAAAACCTCGTGGAGATGAAGGTAGAAAAGGTGAAGGGGACCTATCTGTTGGATACGGGGGCATCATGCACCGTGGTCCACTCAGCTAACCCCACCACCTCGCCTCTATCTAGCGGGGTCCCATACAGCCTATCGGGATTCACAGGCAGAGAACAGGCCGGCTCGTTTTCCATCCCGCTCTCCATTTGTTTGGGTACACTCCGCTCTAAGTGGACCTGTATTCTAATGAAGTGGGAACAGGAGGGTGGAAAGGGGATCCGGGGAGCCGACTTTATTGTGGGCCACGGGATCCTGGTTGAATTAAGAAATCATTGCCTCTGGGTGGCATGTACAAGAAAGGAAGGCGAGGTAGTAGTCATCCCAGGGAAAGAAGGGAAGGGGACCCTGTGCACCATGAAGCCCAAAGCGGGTTATAACCTCGAGCTCATGGTCAGCAATGCCCCAGAAGATTTCCAGGCATTTGTGCACGCCCACCTAGCCACATTTGCCACGCACAAACACGACTGCGGGAGGGTCAAAAGGTTTGAGGTCAGCGTAGATGGGGACTCCATGGCACGACCACAGAAACAGTATAACTTCCCCAGGGAAGCGGAGCCAGACATGGAAGCAGCCATGTCCTCCTTAGTGCAGCAGAGAGTCCTGAGACCGATAGCCACCCATGTAAACTCTCCGCTGTGGCCATTTAGAAAGCCGGACAATTCCTGGAGGGCCACGGTGGACTATTGGGTGCTCAACAGCAACATCCCAGCCTGCGCACCCATGGTAGCAGCAGTTGCCGACCTGATAGGAAGTATCGCAGCATCCGCGACCACGTTCACGGTGCTGGATATTTCCAATGGGTTTTGGTCCATCCCTTTAAGGAGGGAGGATCAGTACAAGTTTGCCTTTACGTTTAAAGGGCAACAGTACACGTGGAACTGTTTGCCTCCGGGCTTCCACAACAGCCCCAGCATTTTCCACCAGTGTATGGCGAATAGTTTAAAGGGTTTCAGCCAGCACAGACAGTTGGTGCAGTACGTGGATGACCTGCTCCTCTTCACCGATTCAAGAGAGGAGCATGACCCACTACTGGCCGAATTGCTGGAGCTGCTCAGGCAGGAGGGATTTAAAGTAAACCCGAAGAAAGTGCAGATCGGCCAGCAGGAGGTGAAATTCCTGGGCCTGACCGGACGCACTGGGGAAAGGGCCATAGATAAGGGCAGGAGGGAGGTGGTACAGGAGTTACCCATCCCCAACACAGTTATGGGTGTGAGGTCATTTTTAGGGCTAACCGTGTACTGCAGAGACTTAATTGAAGACTATGCAGCCATAGCAGCCCCTCTGCTCCGACTCCTACACAAGGGAGTGGAGTGGGTTTGGGATGAGGGTTGCCAGGCAGCATTTGTCAGGCTCTAGGAGGATCTGCATACCGCACCAGCTCTAGGGGCCATAGATGGGGGGAAAGAGTTTTTCCTGGCGGTAGCAGCCAGCAGGGATAGCCTGAGTGCTGTGCTGCTCCAAGAGCGGCACGGCAGGCTGAGGCCGGTGGTCTACTCCTCCAGGATACTCACTGATGTGGAGAGGAGCTACTCCAACTGTGAGAGGCACTTCTTGGCCACACATTGGGCTGTGAAAGGATCGCTGATCTTCACAGGCACCTCTCCCATCACCCTCCTCGCCCATCACACACCCACCCAGATGCTTCTGGGTGGGAGGATCAAGGATGGAACGGTGAGCAGTGCCCACATTGCTCGCTGGATCCTGCTCCTCTCACAGATGGATCTTAAAGTGAAGTGTCTCTGCGAGCCAAAGCTCGCAGCCAACCTGGTATATCCTGGAACAGCCCGCCGGTGTTCCATAGAAGGGGTTTGGGAAGTGAACATAGGTTTACAGGCCGGGATACATCCCACGGGCCGCAAAATCTATGTAGACGGCTCCAGCATGGTATCTGCTGGTGAGCGACTCACGGGGTGCGGCGTTTATGACCCAGCGGCAAACATTGCCCTGGCAATTAAGATTCCCAGCACCATGAGCGCCCAGCAGGCTGAACTGTCCGTGGTAGTGCACGTCGTTACACACCCCAAAAATCCTCCGCACCCCATACACGATTTGCTGGGACAGCATGTTTACGTGCAATTCATGTACCAAGTAACTGGCCATCTGATCCCGCCGCAGATACACCTCCGCCGACGGGAGAACCCTCACAGAAAATCCCCCGGCTGGAGAAAATCCTAGTGGAAGTGGGGGAGGAAGGGGAGGTTTTCATTCACAAGGTGAAGGCCCATTCCTCCACAGAACCCTGTAGTCAGGGTAACCAGCAGGCTGACGTGCTGGCTAAGGAGGGTGCCCGCACAGGCACTTTCTGGGACCCATATGGATCCAGACCCGTAGCAGCAATCAGGTATAGGGATGGGACTCAAGGGAGTGCAGGGGTAGCTTTAGCCCCGGACCTCAGGACGGACCAAACCCAAGACCCCGTCCTTAAGGCCGTCCTCAGCGCAGTAGCTGAGGGAAAAAGGGTAGAGGTCCCTTACGGTGCAGCAGCCCTCTCCGTAAAAGAAGGCATGCTGTTCAGGGTGGAACAGTGCGTTGTGCCGCAATAGCACTGGAGGGAATTCCTTCAACTGGCCCATGAGGGTCCAGGAGCGGGGCATCCCGGGCCTGAGACCACCTGGCATCGAGTGGAACAGGCGGGATGGTGGCCGGGACTCAGGTAAGATGTCCGCGAGTTCTGCGCCAGCTGTCTGGTGTGCGCTGCCAATAACCCTGACCCTCATAAAAGGAAGGTACCTGTGGTGTATGTAACCTGTTCCACCTTAAGAGAACTTAAGCCTGTTCCACCTTAACAGATGTACTACTTTCTCTGGCTGCTGTATACGTAATACCAGTGGTGACCACCGGTATATGAGCACTGTGTAGTAATATTGTATTTAGTATAGTCCTGACCTCCAACCAGTAAAGACCTGTTGAACTTTAATCTTGTAGTCTGTGTTAGTAATTACAACTAGAACACACAGACTTAACAGTGGCGACGAGTCCGATTCTTACCCTGCGGCAGTTTATATCCATGGCGGCTTCGTCCACAGAACGGACGTCGAAGAGAGGCTTCCACCCTCATCACCCTGCTGGAAGACACGTCGCGCGGCAGACATCGAGAAACCAGAGTGCAGAAGACATCCTGAACTCGAAGCCTCCATCAGTGGCTGTCAGCTATCTTCTTTCTACCGTGGTGGTGGGTAAGCCGGGCAGCGACGCGACCAGAAAGTCGGCCGCGTTGGCTGTACAGACGGGGAGGGAAGATGGAGGAATAAGGGCGGTGAGATCGATCGCGACCGGAGATAAGGGCCGGGCCGCATTCGGGCCGAAAGGCGCAGCGCGGGGACATCGATCGCGGCTGGTGATAAGGGCCGGGCCGCATTCGGGCTAAAAAGGCGCAGCGTCTGGGGCAACTCAAGGTGCGAGAGCCACGGTGAAGCGGAGACAGCGTCGGGGGACGGGTGAAGACCGCCAAGCGCGGGAAAACCACCATTTTGTAGGCGGAGGACGAAGACAAGAGCGGGAAGCCGCCATCTTGGATAAAAATTAAAATAAATTAAATTGCAACGATGCCTAAACATGGGAACATTAATACCTTTGATAGCGACATCGAAGATTGGGCCATGTATGTAGAACGCATATAAAATTATTGTAAAGCAAATAAAATCCCAGATGAAGAGAAAGCACTAACATTATTAAACTTAATGGGTGTGAAGACATACGGGCAATTGAAACACCTTTTATCACCAGATGAACCGGCGGATAAGACGTTCGAGGAGATTGTTACTGTCCTGAAAAATCATCTAAACCCCACGCCGCTGATGCTAGCGGAACGATTTAAATTTTACAGCAGAAGGCAGCTGAAGGATGAAAGCAATGCTGAATATTTAATGGAATTGCGTAAGCTAGCAAAATACTGTCAGTTTGGAACGAGACTGACAGAGGTGCTACGAGATAAATTTGTGTGTGGTTTATTAAAAGAAGGTACACAAAAGCGACTGCTCGAGGAGAATGAGCTGACGCTTGAGAAAGCGGTCACTATGGCAGCAGCACACGAAGCCGCAGCGAGAGGCACGGCAGTAATGCAGCTACGGTCACCGGAACTCAGTACAAATAAATTGGGTTTGAGTACTGTAAAATGTTATCATTGTGGAAAGACAACGCACGATCAGAACCAGTGTTGGTTTAAAAACCAAGAATGCAGAACGTGTGGCAGGCTTGGCCACATAGCTAAAGTATGCCAGTCAGGAAAGAAGACCAGCAACAAAAAGTCACCACAAGGAAAATACATAAAGGTACACAAGGTGACAAAGAACAGTTCGACTGAACAGAAGTCAGATTCAGACGCTAGCAGTAATGAACTGGGTAGCTTAAGAGTACACAACGGTGGTAAGGATGCAGATCTCCAGACAATTTGGGTCACCCTTCAGATAGCAGGAGTCCAAGTAAAGATGGAATTGGACACTGGATCGGCATTGACGGTCATGAATAAGAAAGATTACAAAAGGTTATTCCAACATATTCCCCTACGGGATACGGAGATTATATTGAAAACATACACGGGGCAAAGAGTGTACCCCATCAGAAAGATAGAGGTAAAAGTGGTCCACAAGGGCGAAGAAAGCCAAGTAATGGACTTATATGTGCTACCTGAAGGAGGTCCACCACTACTGGGACGGGAGTGGATTAGGAAAATGAATATGGACTGGCACTCCTTGAAGGCACTAACGGTAGATTCCGGGGAAACAGATGTCAAACCTAAACGATTGTCCAAAATATTGGATGATGCTAAAGAGGTGTTCCAGCAGGGACTGGGAACACTGAGAGAAATTACGGCAAACATCAAGATTGATGAACATGCACACCCAAAATTTTTTAAAGGCAGACCAGTACCCTATGCAATACGACCTACTGTAGAAGCAGAACTGGAAACGCTAGAACGTTCAGGTGTACTGTCTAAGGTAGATTGGAGTGAGTGGGCTACGCCCATTGTTCCCGTTATGAAACGTCCTTCGAGCAACAAGCCAGGAGAACCAGGGAAGGTTCGCATCTGTGGAGATTTCAAAATCACCGTTAATCCGGTGCTTCACACGGTGCAGTATCCGCTTCCGCGGATTGAGGGTATTTTTGCTTCGTTGTCTGGCGGGAAACACTTCACCAAGATAGACCTGGCGCAGGCGTACTTGCAGATGGAGGTTGAAGAAGAGTCACACCAATACCTCACGATCAACATGCATCGAGGTTTGTACCGGTACAATAGGCTGGTTTTTGGAGTGGCATCGGCTCCAGCAATTTGGCAGAGGGCCATGGAGCAGGTATTACAGGGAATTCCAGGCACACAATGTTACCTGGACGATATTCTGATTACAGGTGATGGTGATGAAGAACACCTCGCAAACTTGGAACTGGTGCTCAACAGACTGAAAGAGTATGGACTTAGAGTTAATCGGCAGAAATGTGAGTTCTTCCAGAAGCGGATCTCGTACTGTGGTCATGTCATTGACCGGGAGGGGCTTCATAAGTCTCCTGACAAGATAGAGGCAGTTGTAAAGGCTCCCGCTCCGGATAATGTCTCTCAGTTGAGGTCGTTTCTAGGATTGATTAACTATTACCATAAATTTCTACCAAATCTATCCACGGTACTGCACCCGCTAAACGCTCTTTTACAGAAGGGGGTGCCATGGGAATGGAGCGAAAACTGTTAAGAAGGCATTTCGCAAAAGCAAAGAATTGATCACCTCAGAGGAAGTGTTGGCTCACTTCAACCCGACACTGCCTATTCGGTTGGCTTGTGATGCTTCTCCATATGGTATTGGGGCAGTACTCTCACACAAGTTGCCAAATGGCACGGAAAGGCCAGTCGCGTTTGCATCCAGATCATTGACCTCCGCTGAGCGCAACTATGCGCAGATCGATAGGGAGGCTCTCAGCCTTGTATGGGGAGTGAAGAAGTTTAATCATTACCTGCAGGGCCAAAAATTCACACTTCTGACAGACCATCAGCCGTTGGTATCCATTTTTAACCCTAAGAAGGGTGTTTCAGTGATGACAGCACAGCGTCTCCAGAGATGGTCCCTTTTCCTAGGGGCACATCAATATCAAATAGAATTCAAAGGTACGAAGCAGCATGGCAATGCTGATGGGCTGTCGCGCCTGCCACTACCTGAAGAAGAAGAAACGACGAAAGTTGACCCTGTTGAGTTATTTCATTCGACCATCATCGAGTGTTTACCAGTCACCAGTGCAAGTATTGAAAGAGAAACCAGGAACGACCCGACACTGTCCAGAGTCTACGAGGTGACAGTGAAAGGATGGCCAACACGTGGTGATCCTCTGTTACCGGCATTCTCGGCAAGGCGAGACCAGCTGTCCGTCTGCCATGGTACTTTGATGTACGGGACAAGAGTGATTATTCCTCCCAAGTTAAGGGAAAGAGTTCTAAAAGAACTGCATGAAGGTCATCTGGGGGGAGTTAAGATGAAAAGTCTTGCTAGGGCTTATGTATGGTGGCCGGGTATTGAGCAACAGATAGAGGAGTTGACGAAAAGCTGCGCTGGGTGCCAAAAAGTGCAAAATGCACCTCCGATCGCACCACTACACCCATGGGAATGGCCTTCAGCCCCATGGCAACGCGTACATATTGACTTTGCTGGTCCATTCATGGACTCCATGTTCCTAATTGCAGTGGACGCACATTCCAAATGGCCAGAAGTGATCAAGATGAATACCACTACTTCAGAAAAGACAATTGCGGTGTTAAGAACAATATTCACAAGGAACGGATTGCCAGAACAGATCTGTTCGGACAACGGACCACAGTTCGTGTCGGAAGAATTCCAAAAATTCTTAAAGAAGAATGGGGTGAAACATTATACCTCTGCCCCATATCATCCGGCGACAAACGGGTTGGCCGAGAGATTTGTCCAAACATTCAAAAAGGCAATAAAGGCCATGAACGATGATCAGATTCCGTTGAAGCACAAGGTGGACAATTTCCTAATGGCATATCGAAACGCCGCTCATGCAGTGACTAACCAAAGTCCTGCCATGATGTTTTATAACAGGAGGTTGCGGTCCAGGTTGGACTTGTTAAAACCAAATGTGCAGAGGGAAGTGGAAAACAAACAGTTCCGGCATATTAATAACAAGACCACTCGAAGTTTCGACGTAGGACAACCAGTGTTGGCAAGGGGCTATGGAAACGAAAAATGGCAGTCCGGAACAATTCGGGCCAGACAAGGACCTCTGATGTACACAGTAGATATTGGTAACAATGTGATAAGGCATCATGCGGATCAACTGGTAGAATCGAGAGCAAGGGTCGAACCCATGGTTGCGACAGAGACAACTGTGGAAGACGTTAATGAACCTGAAGCATCTACCTCGGCAGGGAATGTACCTGATGATGATAACACCCAATGCATGGGAGACCAACTAGAGGAGTCACCTCAGCAACAGGAATCAGGGACCACTGAAAGGCGTTATCCAAACCGAATCAGAAGGCCTCCTGAGAGACTGAACCTTTGAACTGTTTATACCTGAAGTTATATATGTTATTATGTTATGTTAAATGGGGATATGACTGTTAAGCTAAAAAGGGAGGATTGTGGTGTATGTAACCTGTTCCACCTTAAGAGAACTTAAGCCTGTTCCACCTTAAGAGATGTACTACTTTCTCTGGCTGCTGTATACGTAATACCGGTGGTGACCACCGGTATATAAGCACTGTGTAGTAATATTGTATTTAGTATAGTCCTGACCTCCAACCAGTAAAGACCTGTTGAACTTTAATCTTGTAGTCTGTGTTAGTAATTACAACTAGAACACACAGACTTAACAGTACCCATGGGACACATCAGAAGGGTAGAGGGACCATGGCAGTCGGTGCAGGTTGACTACATCGGGCCCCTACCCACCGCCCAGGGAGGCTATAAGTACTGCCTAGTCCTGCTGGATGTGTTCACCAAATGGGTAGAAGCCTTCCCCTGCAGAACGGCCACAGCTCTGGGTACGGCCAGGATACTGGTCTGGGAGGTGTTCTCGCGATGGGGGCTACTGCAGTATGTGGATTCCGACCAAGGGAGTCACTTTACCGGGCAGGTAATGCAGAATACCCTTATGCTGCTCGGCATCGAGGGGCAGTGGCACGTTGCCCACAACCCACAGTCATCAGGGATTGTGGAGAGGATGAATAGGACCTTAAAAGAGAGGTTAAGGAAGGAGACGGTGGACTCGCCTCGAAAATGGGCCGAAGTCCTACCGCTGGTCCTGATGGGGATCCGGGCCAGCCAATCGAAAAGCACAGGGTACTCCCCGCACGAGCTTATGACTGGCAGGCTTATGCGGACCCCCACCCATGTACTAGCCCCGATGCTCACCGAAGGTCAGCTGAGGGAGGTAAACCGGGACAGGTTTTCCCGAAACCTTTTCGAGCACCTTAAGTAGCTCCACGGGCAGGTGGCTGGGAACATGGGAAGGCAGCATCGGAGCAACCGATTGCTGTTAGAACCTCGAAAACACCACGAGTGGGATGTAGGAGATCAGGTCATGGTGAGGAACTATGCTCGGGTAGGAAGTTTAGAACCACTATACATGGGGCCCTACAGCATTGTAGACAAGGCAAGCCCCATGGTATACGCCATTAAGATGCCTTGGCGCACCAAATGGTTCCATATTAATCAGTGTAAACTGTTTAAACCCGAGAAGAGAAAGCAGTCAGTTGGGGTAAGTTCTGCGGATAGAGATCCTCAGCCTGCAGCGGGAACAGGTTCACAGGCTGCACAGGCAGGCGCTGTGGCTTGTTTAAGGGGAGGGGCCATCCCGCCCACCGATTGGGACACTCCCCCACTCTTCTGGGATCCAGATGAGGAGGGGCCCGAGGGTGAAGACCCCGCCCCTGACCCAGATTTAGAGGAGGAGGGACCCGAGTGCGAAGACCCCGCCCCTGACCCAGATTTGGGACCTGGGGGCGGAGACTCTCAGCCTGCAGCAACAGGCTGCGAAGAGTTACCTGCCCCTAGCCCAGGTTCGGGAGAGGTAAAGCCTGAGGAAGAAGATCCCCGGCCAGCGGCAGTGGTAAGCCCACAGACCGCACCGGAGGGGACAGCGGTTCGGGTTAAAGGCCCACCAGCCAAGAAAACCGCCACCCGACAAGGTCCCTAGAAGGTCCCCAAGGACGCCCCAGCCAAGGAAACCATGGTCACCGGCTCCCCCGTTAAAAAGGGCCGCCCCTCGAGTGAGGGATCGGTCCGAGGATAGAGGTCCCCAGCCAGCAGCCACAGGCTGGGAGGGACCGAAAGTGCAGGACAGTGTGACCACACCAAAGGGAGCGGTGTGCCGCAGCCCTGACAGGGATTAGGCTGGCCGCCCGTAGACGGGCGGCGGATGTATATAGTTTAGGTAATTTAAGTTTAGGTATTTTTAAGTTTGGGTGTTTAGTGTAAGATTAAATAAGGTGATGGGTAGTTTTAAATAAGTAGTGATCTGTTAAGAGTGTGTGTATTTGAGTCAAGGTCGCGAGACCCGACTATGCTTCACCCAAGCCAGAGAATCTCCTCGGGACCTGGCTATATGTTCTTGTATCTTTTGCAGAAAGATTTTCAGGATGAAGAGGGGCATAATCCTACTCGCCCTGATAGGACTGAGCATTGGAAAGCGAGTTGACGTGGAGGAATCCCACATCTATGCATGCTCAGCAGAAAGAGCACCTATAGTAACCAATGGAAGTGGCGAACAGGACATGGAGGAGATCGCCGTCTACGTCCACGATGGAAGGTGGCCAGGGTGGCTGGGGTCCAATTCATCTCAGTACTCCAGCCAGACCGGTTTCACGTACGGGGAGGCCTCCCTCCTGTGCCCCAGGGTACAGGTCGTTACCACAAGGGTTAGCGTCACCGTAGGGAAACGTGTATGTTTAACATGCAAGGGACACGTTCCTCTGGATAGGTGGTGGTGGCTCAGAAAGCTGAGCAAGGATGTGAGAAACCCTGCAGTCGAGTGGGAACGGTTGGGGAACAATACCCATCGGACGATTAAAGGGACTCATGAGGGATTAAGTGTGTGCTGGGGCAAGTGGTGGGAACCGGATCAAGGGGTTTATGTCTGTATGTGGGGGTCAGAGAGGGTCTGCCCCACAGGCATATCCATTATTTTCCACCGGCAGTGGCAAGACGCCAGGGAGGGGATGAAGTGGGATACCAGACTGAAGGCATGGGCGGTCCCATACTCCCCGATCCCAGTCAATGCCACTGAGCTTGTAACCCACCCCCGGAAGCTCCTGCCCATGACTCAAGCAGCGAGGACACACAGGGAAGGGTGCCCCGCCACCACCAAGGGACCAGGGAAAGGGTTGGTACTGGTGCCTATGGATCAGGTGCTGTACCAGGGGGTACACTACGCGGTAGCCTCCTTCATTTTAAATCTCACCGAGGTACACTTACCGGAGTGGTGCCCCAAAGAGACAGAGCAGCTATACCAGGCCCTGTTAAAAGGAGATGTTCAGAAAATTTTATGAGTTCGATTTCGCCAATGTCGACAAAACCGAACTGTACACCACACCCCATGAGTTTTTGGGTGATGCGGGGAGGCAAAGAAGGGGAGCATGGAATGATGTTTTTACTGCGTTTAACACTGGGTCCTCTGTCATCAACAGGTTAGATGACATAGAATTGCAGACCCAGATAAACCGTTTAAAAATGCAGTTAAATAAAATCTTGATGGATGAGAACAAGGTACAGGAAACTTTGTTATATCCAGCACCGACGGGACCGAGCTGTTGCCGTCCCATCAAAACTGCCAGACATACCAGCGTTAATGTTGAAGCATACGGAGATTTTCATCTCTGTATCTGACAACAAACATTTTTGCTTAGCAACAGCTTCTAAACAGTCGGCCCGTACCTTGGAAGCGACTCTGTAGCTTAGCAACAGCTTCAGAGAGACTTTCTAGAGCCTGACTGTTGGAAAAAGAGCCACGAGAAGAAAAAAAACCTAACAAAACGGCTCCTGATTTCTGCCGGTAGATCGAGGTTTCCGGACATACAACTTCCGGATAAACCACAGTCTCCTGTAGTAGGATCAGAGTTACATGAGGACCAGGCCATGACGGTCCATTTAAAAGAAATTATAGCTGAGCTGGAGAAGCACGCAAAGACCGCAAACACCCTCATAAGGGAGGATAGAATTGCTTCGGATCAGGTTGCGCAGAACGAGGTGCATGTGCTGTACAGGGCTGGGCGAGGGCCGCAGTAATCTGGAGGATTTAACACAGGGTTTAGTCCTCTCCTGGATCAGCAACAAGCACCTCGCAGCCCTCCATCCGTTTGAGAATGCATTAAGCCCGTGCCAACTCCGGCTAGCTCTGAGGCCTACCCAGTCCCAGTAGATTGTGGACGGTCAAACCATGCGATCATGGGTATAATAGTTAGGATGCCGGTCATGGGTAGGAAAGCCCGACCCGCGCCGGTATACAGGGTAGAGAACATTGGAGTCATTCAGGGGGGTGTACACATCCGTTTCGCAGCGGTCCCACCTTATGTTATAAAGTGGGAGCAAGCTACGACAGGTACTGACCTCTCAGGGTGCCGGAGCCGGGGAGCACACATAATCCTGTGTCCCCAGCACTTGAACGCCTATTCAAAACCACAGTGCGGGTTCAGAGCTGCTGGCGCAAAACCTATAAATTGTACCATGGAGGCAATGGCACAAGGCCATGTTCCCCCATAGGTAGCATATATAGGAGGTGGGACATATTGTGTCACCACAGGAGCGCCCCACTACCAGCATGGACAGCATAGCTGGTGTCCGGTGAGTGACAGCAGTTTCTGCTTTAAACCCGAGGCAGAAGCTCAAGTGGCCAAGGAATGAATTGTCCCCATTCCTGAACCCTCCACTGTTCTCCTCACTGTCAAAGAGGATTTCACCAATCTACAAAAGTATGTAACGCATTTCGGCTATGAAATTCCCCCTCTCCCAGAACATCTTACCAAAATACTCAAAGCAGTAATAGTTTCACAGAAACATTTCTACGCTCTGGAGCAGAAAACAGTAGAGATAGGTGCCAAGATATTGGATATTGTAGTTCCACCCTGGTGGGACATTTTTGAGAATATAGAGGTCCCTTCGTGGATTAGACTGGCTTCCCACATACTCGTGGTTTGCCAGCTGGGGATAGTATTGTCCCTAGTTTGCAGTCAGTGCATGGGAAAAGGCCAAATACTAGAATTCCGAAACCAAAGGATGTGGAAAGAACATTATGTTAAGGTGGAGGGAGATTCTCCTGTTTGAATTTGTTGCTTGTGTTAGAGTCATAACGACACAGAAGGAGGCCATTCGGCCCATCGAGTCTGTGCCAGCTCTCTGTAGAGCAATCCAGTCAGTCCCATTCCCCCGCTCTATCCCCGTAGCCCTGCAAGTTTATTTCCCCCAAGTGCCTCTCCAGTCTCCCCTTGAAAACATTCAATTTGCAGTGACTGCTGGACGTGATTTCATTTTTAGCAATTTTTTTAAATTTTCTATAAAGCCGCTCGCGTTCCTCGTTGTGAATAGTTGGTTTCTTGTGTATCAGATACAAATTCTCAATTTATCACCACTTTTGTTTGTAGTTTGCTCGGTTGTGTCGGGCCGGTGAGCAGACGCTCTGCCCGGCCAGCCGCCGCCGCCATGATGGTCAAACTCCTGGAGGTGGTGGGGCTCACCGCCGCATCTTACTGGACAACGTGGTGGGCCAACGAGCTGCCACCCGAACCACGCTTCACTCTCTTCGGCATCACCATCTTCGACTTGGTGTCGCTCCTGTGGACCACCAACCTGGGCCTCGTCACCTCGGTGATCGCTTTTATGTCTTTTGTTATTTTCAATAAAGATTTTCAAAGTGTTATGTTAATAAAGATGATGTGTACCAGGTGGTGCAGGGGTGTTGGACCCCTCCATGCTTGGATGTGTGTAAACACCTGTAATCTGTCTATGTATGCTTATGTACACTACATTTTTACAGAATGGGAAATGCATGTGTCGTGGGATCATAGATAGGTAATTACAGGGGGAGGTTGACTATGGAGGGTCGGGAATTTTGCTCACCTTGTCAGGATGATACGTAAAGTGAGTTTAGTAGCAAGAGGGAGGAGTGTAGGGTTCTCAAAATTCCCACATTCCCCAAAAGTTATGGATAAAGGGACCCTGCATGGACAAGTTGTTAAAAAGGGTACCCAAAATGGCTTCTGCAACCTCGTGACCAAAAGCACAGGATTTTAAAAGCAAGGCCCTGTACAAACAGGCAGGCACTTTTTCAATACCTGAAATGAAACCTGAAATGCATAAATCTGTGAAGAGACTTTGTGGAGCCAGACAGCTAAAGCAAACACAGAATATGCATTCATTCACCTTGAAACAGATCAGGTTAGAATGGGCCTAAATCGAGGACATTAGGTTTCTGCATATTTAATCAGTAACAGCTCACAGTAGCCATCAAACCAGGATGAGGACAATTAAGTTTCATAAATGACAAACAGCCAGCACATCGAAGCCATTAAACACGGAGACAACCACTCCAGAAGTCCTTTAAGTAAATGGCTGTAATTTTAAACGAGCCCGGCAAAAGTTAGACAAAGGATTGACCTGATTTGGCGCGCAGATAAGGAATGAAGAATCGGGTATAATTGTAGGCCCATCGGTACTGATAGCTCTCTTGCTCCTTGCTCTTGCCTCTTATCATTTGGCTTTTGGCCTCTGCCTCTCATTCTCGTGCCCTGGCCACGTGGCGGGCTCTCTTCTCACTCCCCGCGCCGCTCAACACCAAGGACGCCCATTACTACACCGAGGACCAAATGCAGGAGGAGAACGAGACCCGAGTTCAAAAACATACAGGACACACAGGCCACAAACAGGCAGACGAGACGAGACGAAGAATACGGTAAACCGATAAAGGCAGAGAAGGGCAGCGAAAAGACGCATTGGGGGCCAAACGCCTCGTTATAAGCTGGCATTTGACAAATAAACTGGCATTTCAAGCATGGATAGCAGCATTCGTGACGAATAAACTGGTGTTCAAAGAATGGGTAGTAAAATCAGTTTAACAATATAAACTGCCAACCGAGCCCCAACCATTTTTAAAAACTCGTCAGCGACTAAACCGTCCGAGGAAGAAGAAGAAGACGAAGGCGCGACTCGGCGACGACATTAGCTGAGGAAAAGGAGGGTGATTCACATAAACAACTCCACCGCCGCACCCTGTGACCACGTGGCGACGCGATACCCCAAAGCACAGCAAGAGCGGACCCCAAAAATTGCAACCGTTAAAGGTCAACAGGTTTCGAATTGGTGAGCATAAATCCCTGGCCACTCATAGCTTAATCTAGTTAGTTGTAGGGGTGGGATAAGGATAAGGGTATTTTAATGTATTTGTTTCCCTCGATGTGCCGTGTGTTCCCCATTCCCATATAAGTGTATTATTTTATATGCCTGTTATCAGCTTAGTAATTCTCAGTATTGTGTTTTATACTGTCTTTAATAAAAATTACGATTTGCTTGCACCGAACCACTTGTCTACTCGTTTTTCTGTATCGCCGCCTGTTCCTAAGTCCGGTGTCTAGAACCCAGGGGTGTGGGAGCGATTCAAACCACTCAGAGACAGTCAAAGGCGAAGCTGACTGGGCACACGCCAACCACCTACAAGTTTGAGTGAGAATGAAGGAGTGAGTGCAGAGAATCCACATCATTGATGGTTAGAAGGTGACAAAGATGGAGTGAGGTGGCAAGACCAAGGGCCCTCCCTGTGTGTTGTAAGTTGTTTTCATAGCATCACAGAGATAGGGAGTGTGAGGGCTGCATAGTCGAATAGTTATGTGAATGTGACCATAGAGAGGGAATGGGTAAGGGTGCAGGGATGTCAGTGTCAAGTGGGATGTGGAGGAAGAGGTTGTCAAAGCTGAGTGCTGGTGAGGAGAGGCAATGGGGATCAGTTTGAGGGTGATGGGAAAGTCATACTCACTTTTCCAGTGTGCAGAAGGTCATGAAACCTCTTCCTGCACTGCAGCCAGGTTTTGCAGCACATAGACAGAGTTGACCTCCTGGACCATTTGCATCCACACAGCTTTCTTTTGTTGGGGAGGCGTCTTCCTCCCTGAGGAAGGGAAGAGCACCTCCTTATTTCCTCTTGCTCCCTCCACCAGAGCTTGCAGGGCGTCGTCATCGAACCTTGTTGCAGACTTTGGCCTACTGCTGGACATATTGGCTGGAGGAATCTATCACAGCAAAGGGCATAAGGTTTGCAGTCTGCAGAAGAAGCAAGGCTGCTTGCAGGCCTTAAATCCACCAGCACTGATGACATCATCAGAGGCGACTTTCAGGATGGAAATACTAAGTGGGCCAGGGGTTCCCACACGCTAGAAATCAATTGCCCAATTAGGTGAAAATCGCATATTTTTCCCACATCAAACTGGCTAACATGAAAAGCGGCAGACACGCCCCCAGCCTGCACCATCACAAAATCAAGCCCCATGTCTGCAAAACTAAGGGGGTTTGTTTATCTCTGTTGTCTATCAAAGCAAATCCCATGTCGCCTTATCAGTAACTTTATATTTCACTTTAAAAAAAAACTTTTGGCCTGGCAAAGCGTTTCAATATATATCGAAATTAAAAATTAAGAATTAGGGTCTTTGTATGTCTACAGTCCCCCCTCAAGTAAGTGTCACCAGATTTTCTTGGGTTACAGTTACTTACTCGAAAGCATGCTGCGTTTTCTGCAGTAACCTGACTATTTCTAGTTGCTTGCACCATCTCTTGACATGACACGTTAATGTTCACAGGTATAACACAATTAACAACTGAATGATGACCAGAACATGGGAAATAATCCTTATCCAAGAATGAACCTTGATATTCATGCCGATATTCCTCCAAGATGAATTGTCCACGACTTTAAGTATTTTCGTCCTTATCTCATGATTCTTCTGGGTCAAAACATGTTTTTGAGACTGATTAATACGCTTCCTGAACCCTATCCAGTACTCGGGTAGGGGTGGTAAGTTGTATCCAAATCCAGCAACACATTGGTGCAACTGCTCTTTTAACTCACCTTTTCTATTAATAGTCAGTTGGCCATGTGAATATATACATTTAATAACACCCGCGCACCAATTCGTACAGGTCGGACCGAGTAAAACAAAATGTTCCCATCGCAATAGGTCAGATCAGATTACCATACTGGTATTCCCGGTGTATGATGCTTCAGCCAGTCGCAGTAATGTTTCACTGGGTATACCTGCACCGATTTTCTGACCTGACACGTAGGGGGTGATTTTCATTCAGAAGTCGGGAATGAGGCAGGACTAAAACTTTTGGGGTTGTAGTCCTGCCTCCATCGAGATGCGGCCAATCCACGTGATTTTAACTTGATTGACCTTGTTGAGCCTGCCCAGCGGGCTCAGCAGGTCAATTAAGGGCTGCTCGGCAACAGGTGACATCACAGACTGAAATTTCATCTGTCAAGTCATTTTGAAGCTGTCAAACGCTGACAGTCTTACTTCTAACCTGAGTCCTTCTCCACAGACTCAGTTAGAAATCTCACCAGCACAGAAAGCTGCAGGCTGTCACTTTTGACAGTTCGCGGCCATTCTGCTTTCTGTGCCGGTTAGATGATGGACTCCCGAAACCTGGAGGAAGGAAGGCTGAAAAGGTAAGTACAGGTAATTTGAACTTCTTTACACACTTTAGAGACACCAAACACACTTACCTTTGCACTCATGCACCCATCACTCACCTGAACACCGACATCTCGACCCCTCCAAGTCCTTCAACCCGACTCCTCTAACTTGGCGTGGTTTGGAGCCGTCGGGAATCTCACACTTCAAGCTTTAAAATAGGGAATAGGCTAAAAACTGCCTGTTAACTACCTGTTAACAGGCAGTTAATTGGCACTAATCCCTTCCCGCCTCGGGTAGGCGGGCCGTAGTGCCGGGCGGTTACTCGCCTCCTTTGAAACTTACATGGAGGCGGGTTGGTGGCGGGATCGTGGTGGGACCCCCGAATTTGGGACTTTAACCCCCCGCACGCCTCCAATCCCGACTCCACGGGTCAAGGAAAATCGACCCCATAGACAAATTCATTTGGTAGGTGGACATAGCCCTTAAATGTTGATCAGTCACCCACAAGGGAAGCCTCCCCTCAGCAATTTGCTGTAGGTTTTCCCTGGCTTGCCACACCAACCAAGCTCCATACATTATACACATGTCATTTTGCATGGCTTCGTCAAAAACATAAACTGAAATTGAATAATGTCCAATATCTTTACAATACACACAGCAAGTTCAAACATCAGACATCACTAGTAACACCACTACAAACATTCAGCGAAATAACTCCATACACAAGAATAGCATTCCCCTTTCTTTCCCCCTGATCACACATAGCCGAAATTGGTCAGAAATCTTAAAAATACCAATTGTTGACGTGATTGCCTCATTTCCGGAACTAGAGGCACTTGACACCAACCAGAATTTTGCCATGGCCATAATAAAAGTCTGGCTTTAATAGATTAATTAACCTCATAACTCCAATTTAATCCAGATCAATTTCTTAAACTAACCAGTATCACTTGAAAAAGAAAGGAAGAAGCCACAGCCATATTAAGAAAGAAACATTCACCCATGCCTTGTAAATGTTCACATTCATTTTCTTCCAGGCACATTGGCAACTGTAACTTCAAGGCTGAAGCTTATCTTTTGTAAAACAATTAACAAACTTAAATTGAAATCAATTAACAAACTTAAAACAGCACACTTTGGTCCATCATTTAAGACAAGACTTCAAAGGGTTAAGCAGCTTCTGGCTCTCACAGAAAAGTGGGTGGAGCTAAAACAAACACTCCAGACACTTTCTTTCAAGAAACAGAAAACTTCCACACTTTTAGCACACACTTTCACACAAACTGAGATTCCAGCATTCTTTTAAGGTTCCTTTCACTCAGCAAATCCTGTGTTTTACTTGTTTTGGACAGAAACTGATAGCGTCTGTATCGATTAAACGTTTCCCTCTACCATTAGCCATTTTGGTTTTTGGTACTAATAAAGTCTAAATCTTAGGGGTATTATTCTCCTTCTTTTACTGCGTCGTGAGGTAGTAAGAATTTGTAGGTCTCGTCTGTGAATAGAAGGTGGCTCTGGACCCAGGGTTGAGGAGGCTTCTACAGCTCCTGCACCCTGTCCACCTTCACTTGGATCATACTGTACCTGGTGAGATGTGCCGTTGGGCATTTCCTCCGTACCATCCCAGCAGACCGGCTGCATCTCAATAATGCTCATAAGCGTAGTCTGTTGTCTCCTTGACCTGCTTGTGGGCTGAAAAAGCTTCATCTGGTTAATATGACACCACTTAACTCTCTTAGGTAGCTGAACTGCATTCACCATGGGGCTGGCCTTATCAACGATACTGTATGGTCCCTTGTACAAGGGTTCGAACACACCCACCCTTGCGTAGTTTTGAACCATCACCTGGCTACTGACCTCCCATTCCTGTGGCTTACTCGGGGCTAGAAGTAATCGGTTGCCTTGGTGAGCCCTTCTAATATTGTGGGCAGCTCCCAGGTGTAACTCTCTCAGAGTTCCCCACAAGTCATTTCGGAACTTATCCCTGGTTAGTCCTTTCATCTGCTTCTCTGTTAATGTAGGAATCAGCAAGTGTGTTGGGGTTCTCATGGGTCTCCCTGTAACCAATTCATGCGGAGAATATCCCGTTCCCTTCGACTCTGTACTGCGTATATTCATCAGGATTAGAGGCAGTATCTCGTCCCACTTGGTGGGACTTTCATTCAGTTCTTTACGTAAAGCCAGTTTTAGGGTACGGTTCATTCTTTCCACAATTCCCGACGACTATGGGTTGTGGGCTATATGCCATTTTTCTTCAATCTCCAACAGTTTAAGAGTAGCCTGCATCACCTGACCTGTGAGATGGCTCCCTTGGCCTGACTCCACTACACGAGAGAGTCCCCATCTAGAGAACACCACTTTTACTCGTGTTTTTGCAGTCCACAATGCCGTGGCTGTTTTACAAGGGAACGCTTCCACCCATTTAGTGAAATTGTCCACTAACACAAGACAATATTTATTGCCCTTTTTAGAAGTGGGTGAGGGTCCAATGTGATACATTGCCATGGCCCTTCAGTCCTTTGTGTATGTCCCAAAGGTACCTTTTTCCTGTGTGGGTCGGGATTATTGGCAGCACATATCAAGCAGTTTTTATAAAAATCCTCCACATCTCCCCTAAGGTGTGGCCAACATCCTACTTCTTCCACTCTCTTCCAGGTGGTTTTAGTTCCTGGGTGTCCCTTCCCTGGACCTCCATGTGGTAGTTGAATGAATTCCTCCCGGTATCCCTCTGGGATTACCTGCTTGTCACCTTTAATTAGTATCCCTTCTCTGATTTCTACATCCCTAGCTCCATAGGGGCTATAATTAAAGGCTTTCCATCTGCTCACTTAAACCCTCGTCTGGCCCAAATGACCAAATAATCTGTACATGAGTGTAGGGGGGCATCTTTTACCTGGTTTATGGTAATTTACCATCCTTTACCTGGTTTACGGTAATTTACCTGGTCAAGCAGCTTTTTGCTGCTGCACTCTGACCAATCCCAAACAGCGGTTTTGAATCGCCAAACCCACCCTTCCAGTTCTGACTGGAGGAACTTATAATTAATGATATATTAAAAATGGACAAATGATCTGGATGTAAGAAAGTCAAACTTTATTAACTAAAGAAAACTACACCACACGATCAAAGTAATAAAGAAACTACACCACACGATCAATGTAAAATTGGTTAACAGAGGAAGGCAGATGGCAAAAGCGAGGGATAAATGGCTACAATGTAAGTCTTACAATCTTAGCAATTTCCCCTAAATTACCACCCTCTAACTCCTCACTAGATTGCCTTGTTGAGGAGTCAGAAACCTGCTCACCTGTGGTCCAAGGAGTAAGAGAGAGAAGAGCTCACCTGCAGTCCAAGGAATAAGAGCGATATGCTTCTGAAAAGCTATCTTTATATCCTGGGAGCTCCTGCTGTTTTGGCGCTGAAAAGGTCTGTGTGCAAATTCGCGCTGAAAAGTTTGAATACACAAGAGAAAGGCCATGATTGGCTGATTCAAATGGGCTATTTCCCAGTGGCCAAACTGCTCCCATTGTCTGGAATGGGTGATTCAAACCCATTCATTCTAAACTGTTCCCTTTCTCAGTTTGAGTGTCTTTTCCGTAGTTTTGGTGTGTTCTCATTGTGTGCTGGGCTTTGAATGGAGTTGGATTACTAGGTAAACAGAAGCCACTGAAACCGCAGCCTAAGTGGATAATCCTTGTGTCAACATCCTGCAGCAGTTTCTGTAAACAAACATTGCCTCTGTAGGGAAGGGAAACTCCCTTTTTTTGATTAACAGAATCTGACTGCCACTGCTTGATCCTCCCACTTTTCACAGACTTACACGAACTGTTTTCCAAGCCCCTTTGTCCTGGGCCATGCTTTTCTGATGGCCATTTTTGTCCATTTACAATTTACACAGTTCAAAACTCAAGAGTACATTTTTGAAAATAAAATGTGCTGTCTTAAAGTGTGCGAATATTTCCATGAAGTTCCTCAATTCCAGTGTTGTCCACGTGCTGCCCAACTCAACGCAGCCCCCCTGCGATTCTGGGTATGTTTAAAACATTGTCCAACTCAGAGGCAATTTAAAGTCATGCACAGTCTCCATCCACGATGTGGATTAATATCTCCAGTATCTTCGGGGCTGAGGGATTTTGCGAACCCCTACAGAGTTGCATGTAAACATTGAGTCGGAGCAGATGGTGTATGGAGGGGGAAATTCTGTGGGGTGTGTGACCACAAAGGTGACTGCGGCTAATTCTGCCTGCTGGGCACTAAGATTAATAGGGAGCAACAGGGTCACTTCCATGTTCCAATCCAGATCGTAAATTCTGCATCCCGTTTTCCTTTCTCCCTTTTCCATGAAGCTCGAGCCATCCACATAGATGTCTTGCCCTTCGAGGTGTCTCCTTTATTTAAAACTACCTTTCGTTTCCCACACCCCCTCAACAGTACAAGTATGAGATTCTCCCTTGTAATTAAGATTGATGGCTAATTTAGTGTCTCCAATGACTTTGACCTTAAGATTCATGCCTTCGAACAGTAATGTCCATCTAGCTAGTCGCACACTTTAATTTTCCCATCTAGGAATAAGCGAGTTGGGGTGTGATGGGTTAATAGAGTGACGGGTTGGGTTCTTGTGAACACGGCAAAATGTTTTACTGCTCAAAAGGTAGCTAGCAGATGTCACTCACAAGTGGAATAGCCTCTTTCCACTTCCGCCAGGACTCTGGAGGCATAGGCCACCGGTCTCATGTGACGGTGCACTTCCTGCATAAGGACGGCACTCACACTGGCATCCGTAGCTTCCACTTCCAAATAAAAGCATTTCCCAGGATTGACAGCCCCCAAAGCCGGAGCTATCTGTAGGCCTTGTTTTAACTGGACAAAGGCTTCCTCACATTCGCGTCCTACTCCCATTCTACACCCTTCATCAATAATCTCAGTAAGGGGCCCACTGTAGCTGCGTGGTTCTCAATGAATTCCCTACAGTAACCTGTCAGACCCAAAAATGATCGGAGAGCAGTTACCGAGCCTGGTCAGGGTAACTCCTGCACCGCCTTACGCTTAGCCTCATCTATCACACGTTCCCCTAGTCGAATAGTGAGTCCCAGAAACTGAACCTCCTCTTCCCCTATCTGTGCTTTCTTGGGATTAACCTTAAATCCAGCTGTTTTCAGCAATCCCAACAGCTCCTCCAACAGTTTCTCATGTTCTCCTTCACTTTTGGAAAACAACATTAAATCGTCTACATACTGTATCAGTCAATCTGGGTGACTGAACTCCTTTATGCATGCTTCCATGCACTGATGAAAAGCAGAGGGGCTGTTATGGAATCCCTGTGGAAGGCAAGTCCATGTATACTGTTGTCCTTTAAAGGTGAAGACAAATTTGTACTGATCCTCGGGGTGCAACGGGATGGACCAAAACCCATTTGGTATTTCTAGGACCGTAAATACCGTGACGTGCCCAGGGATGTTACCAATCAGATCTACTATGGCTGCTACAGTAGGGGCACAAGCAGGGATGTTCTTGTTCAATACCTTATAATCGATGGTCATTCACCAGCAGCCATCCGGCTTCTTTACTAGCCATACAGGAGAGTTCACATGTGTAGCCAAGGGTCTCACGACTCCTTGTTCCTCAAGCAATGTTACAGCCTTTTCCAAGTCCCTCTCTGCTTCTTTGGGGAAGGTATATTGTTTTTGTGGGCAGAGCATGGGCTCTCCTCCTACCCTGACTTCTACCCCGTCACCCTACCACAATCGTGCTTATGCGTGGCAAAAACCTCTTTGCTAGCTTTAATTACAGCTGTGTACCTTTCTGGCACTCTTGCTATTAAAGTTTGTAAATCATAGGGCCCTGTCGGAGTCACTACCCAAGCCTGTCCATGTCTTGGAGATATTACTACCACTTCATCGCTGCTCTCCATTCCTCCACACAGGCAGGCGTTGCGCATGTCTGCTATCACATTGTGCTCTAACATCCAATCCGAGCCTAAGACCCCCAATCCCGGTTGATCCTGTAGGGGGTGGCGTGTGTGTCAGCTTCGCCTCTGACTCCTTTGAGCGGTTCAAATCACTCCCACACCCCTGGGTTCTAGACACCGGACGTAGGTACAGGCGGCGATACAGAAAATCGAGTAGACAAGTGGTTTGGTGTAAGAAAACCAAGATTTTATTGAAAACAGAATACAACAATCTCATGAAAATTACTGGTATGAAAATACAGGCATAAAACAATTACACTTATATGGGAATGTGGAACACATGGCACATCGAGGGAAAACAACTAGATTAAAAATCCCCTTATCCTTATCCCACCCCTATACCTAACTAAATTAAGCTATGAGGGGCCAGGAATTCATGCTCACCAATCCAAAACCTGTTGCTTTAACGGTTGTGAGTTTTGAGGTCTGTTCTTGCTGTCCTTTGGGGCACCCCGTCGCCACATCATCTCAGGGCGCGGCACTGAAGTTGTTGATGCGAAGCACCCTCTCTTTTCCTCAGCTGCCGTCGTCATCTCATCGCGATGGGTTTCTTCTTCTTCTCCCTCGGGCGGTCGTCGGCGGCAATGTTACGATCAGGGGTCGGTTGGCAGTTTTTACCACTTAGATGATTTCACTACCCAAGCTTCGAGCGCCAGTTTATTCGTCGCGGGCGTTGCCACCCACGTTTAACGCCAGCTTATTCGCAATGTTCAAACGCCAACTTATTCTCACTGTCCATACATGCACTACCAATTTCTTCACCAAACGCCAGCTTATAACTAGGTATTTGGTTTTTACCAATGCGTCTTTCACTGCCCTTCTCTGCTTTTGTTGGTTTACCTTCTTCTTCATCTCGTCTCGTCTCATCTGCCCGTTTGTGGCCTGTGTGCCCTGTGTGGGTTTGAACTTGGGTTTCATTCTCCTCCCGCGTTTGGTCCCAGTGTAATGGGTGTCCTTGGTTGTTGAGCGGTGTGGGAAGCGAGAAGAAAACCCGCCATGAGGCCAGGGTGCGAGTACGAGCGGCAGCAGGCCAAAGGCCAGATGATGAGAGCAGGAGCAAGAGTCAAGAGAGCGATTGCTACTGATGGGCCTACAATTATACCCGTTCTTCAACTCCTTATCTGCGCGCCAAATCAAGTCAGTCCATTGTTTAACATTTGGCGGGCTTGTTTAAATGATTACAGCCATTTATTTTAATGACATGTAGAGTAGTTGTCTCCGGGTCTAATGGCCCTGATGTCCTGGTTGTTTTGTCATGGGTAAGACTTAATTGTCCTCATCCTGACTTGATGGCTACTGTGAGCTGTTACCGATTAAATATGCAGAAACCTAATGGCCACGATTATGGGCCCATTCTAGCTTGACTTGATTCAAGTCGAATGAATGCATATTCTGTGTTTACTTTGTCTGGCTGGCTCCAGAGAGTCGCTTTTCACAGATTCCTGCATTTTAAGTTTCATGTCCAGGCCTGCTTGTCTGCAGAGCCTTGCTTTTAAAAATCCTGTCAGTTTTGGTCACGAGGTTTACAGAAGCCATTTTGGGTACCCTGCTTTTAATAATTGTCCAAAACAGGGTCCCTTGATCCGTAATTTGGGGAGTGCGGGAATTTTGAGAACCCTGCAGCTTACAATCCCACTTCATTAATATGCATGTCCACTTAGTTTGGAGGAGTCCTACTTTAAAATTTAGGGGTTTAGACACCGCCCCAGCCATTGAATTGCCCGTGAAACCACCCAACACATATAGTTCCCTACTCGACCAAGGTGACGTCATCGGGGAGGGGGAATGTACCACTGTGCTAGATGCTCTAGTGTCAACCAAATAATCTCCCTTCTTCCCCTCAACAATGATGTCTACACAAGGTCTACCGTATTGGTCATACCTGAGTGGACACAGGTACTTGGGCTGGGCGTGGCCCCTTCATGCCTGTGTCGCTCCACAGTCTTTACCGTGGGCAGCATGAATATTCCCCTGAGATTGCCTTTTCTCCCACCCTTCCAAGCATTCCTGCACACATTTAGAAATGAGTCTAGCTGTTTTCTTGTCCTCCTCCTCAAGCGGGGGGGGGGGGGTGGGGCGGGGGCGTGCTAGGACCATTTCTTGATTCAATTTTGTTCTTACAGCACTCCCAGATAAAATGGCCCTTCCCTCCACAGTTAAAACACATCTTATCCTTCTTTTCAGTGACATCCTCGTGTTGCCATTTTTTAGGGGTTGTTTCCTTCACACACACCTTGCCCTTTGGTTTGTTAATTGTCCCTGTGTTTCTTTTATCGAGCTGTCTTTTTTCAAACACCAAAGTTAGTTTCCTTAAAACCCTTTCCTGAGTGTTATTTGCATCTGTGGGATCAAAGTCAGACATATGGCAGACTATGAGATATCAGAACCCGGAGCTAGTGATTTCTGGGTTGTCCGTGTAAATCGGCTCGCACTCCTGCTCCCCCACCCATTGCTTCCATATATGTGGGTCACAGTCTGTCGGCAAACACTGTGGGTGGTTCATTGGGCCCCTGTTCTATCTCTGCCATAGCCTTGAAGGGATCCCCTGTTCCTACCCCCATCGCCTGAGCAACCCTTAATTTTAAATTCTCATGCATCCCATTACCAATCTTCATGTCAGGTGGGAGGCTACTAATACTTCAGGACTAAGAGCAAATAATAATAACTTCTTCTTTTCATCCTTGTCAATTTCACTTACAGCTGCTCTTTGATCAACTGCAATGAAATGTCCTTGGGGTTCATTTCCCATTTCTAACTTTTTAATATCAGACGCCATGTCTTTCAAACTCCTATAATCATAATTAACAAAGAATTCCCTGTCCAAGTTGTAGTGTATGTGTCTTTAAGACAGAACTACTTTTACAGCTCCTGTATACTGTAGTACCGGCAGTGACCACACCTGTGTATAAGCCTTGCGCATGCCTCTGTACCCCCAGTCTTGAGACTACCCTCCCCCAGTAAATACCTGTTTATTGTTAAGTTATAGCATCCGTGTGGTTATTGAAAAACAGCATACTCTCAGAATCACGGATCTAACAGTGGCGACGAGTGTCGATTCGAATCTACCTGCAACTCTGCATTTCCCTTTGAGGATTCACTCCGGGAGGGCGGTGTAAAAAAAAAAAAAAAGTCAAGGCCAGGAACACGGGCGTCAACCACGAGCAACCGCCCAGTCGTCCGGCAGAGAGTGAACATCGCAGGGGAGGCTGTGGAGAGCCGGGCTTGGTTCCCCAGCCACGACGATCAGGAAGAGACTGACGACAGGTCCAGCGCAGACCCTTCCCGGACAGCGGCGGCTGGAGCTGACCGACGGCGGAGAGAAAGCCAAGCAGCGTCGGCGGGGTAAGACAGAGGGTGAAGCGCACAGGGCGCAGCTGGGGGTTGCAAAGCGAGCGGCGTCGAGAGAAAAAAAAAACAAACCGGAGAGAGAGAGGGTAAAGCAACAACCGGGTTCAGGACCGAGCGGCGTCGAGAAAAAAAAGAACACGCAGAGCACAGCCAGGGCTCAAGGGCTGAACAGTGTCCACAGAGAGAAGAAGGGAGAGCACGGGAGATGCAATTTTGTGCCAGCGGAGAAGAAGGGGAAGCGCAGGAGACGCCATTTTTGACAGTTAAATCACACCCAGGGATGCCGAAGAGTGGCAGTATCTCTACGTTCGACAATGAAGTCGAAGATTGGGCGACATATGTGGAACGTATTGAGGTGTACTGCAGGGCGAATGAAGTGCCAGATGCTAGTAAAGCACTGGTTTTGTTAAATTCCATGGGTGCAAAAACTTATGGGTTACTGCGAAATCTAATAACCCCAGAGAAGCCGGTGAACAAGAATTTCGAAAGCATAGTAGAAATCCTACAGGACCACTTAAACCCCACACTGCTGCTGATAGCAGAACGATTTAAGTTCCATAAAAGGAACCAACACAAAGATGAAAGCAATGCTGAGTACCTAACGGAACTGCGCAAGCTATCGAAACACTGCCAGTTTGGAGCGGGACTAGCAGATATGTTAAGGGACAAGTTTGTGTGTGGGCTTCAAAGTGAAGGAACCCAGAAATGGCTTCTATCAGAAAAGGATCTTACGCTGGACAAGGCTTTCAGCATGGCAGTATCACATGAAGCAGCCGCAAGGGGCGCTGCAGAGATACAACGGAGACCGCAAGAATATGGCACCAATGAAATGTCCTATGGAACAGGGAAGTGCTATCGCTGCGGCAGAACAACACATGACCAGAAGGATTGTTGGTTCAAGGACCAAGTGTGCAGACAGTGTCAAAAAGCAGGACACATAGCAGGTCTGGGAAGAAAACCAACAGTAAGAAATCTCCACAGGAGAAGTAAAAAAAGGTACACCAGGTGATGGACAGTGGTTCAGACGAACAGAAAAGTGACACAGACTCCGGAAGCAAGGAGCTGGGTTGTCTGAAACTACATAAGGTAACCAAAATGGAGGATCACCAGACTATCTGGGTTACATTCAAGATAGACGGAGTCCAAGTGAAAATGGAATTGGACACAGGATCAGCCCTAACAGTTATAAACCAAAGGGACTACAAGCGGCTATTTTCACATATACCCTTGAAAGCTACAGAGATTGTCTTGACGACGTATACGGGGCAAAAAGTCTACCCCAAAGGAAAAATAAGGGTGAAAGTGATATATAAAGGCCAGGAAATACCTAAAATGGATATATATGTATTGCCAGATGGAGGACCACCACTGCAAGGACGTGAATGGATCCGGAAGATACAATTAGATTGGCATTCCATACAGGCACTGAAGGTTGAGGCCAAAAAGGATGATGACATCACACCTGGACAACTGTCAAAAATGCTAACCGACACAAAAGAAGTGTTCCAGGAGGGACTAGGAACACTAAAAGGAATAACAGCAACGATTAAAATAGAGAAAAATGCAAGCCCAAAGTTTCTGAAGGCCAGACCAGTGCCTTATGCGATCAGACCAGCTGTTGAAGCAGAGCTGGAAGGGTTGGAACGTTCAGGAGTACTGTCCAAATTGGACTGGAGTGAGTGGGCTACACCCATCATTCCTGTAATGAAGAGGGCGTTGAGTAATACGCCTGGGTAACCAAAGAAGGTCCGCATCTGTGGGGATTTTAAGGTGACAGTGAAGCTTCGAAACAATACCTTATGATTAACACTCATAAAGGTCTCTATCAATACAACCGGCTGGTGTTCGGGGTAGCCTCGGCTCCGGCTATCTGGCAAAGGGCAATGGATCAAGTCCTGCAAGGGATTCCAGGGACCCAGTGTTATTTGGACGACACCTTGGTCACGGGCAAAAATGACAGTGATCACCTCGCCAGCTTGGAGAAGGTGCTCACCAGATTAAAGGAGTATGGGCTACGAGATAATCGCCACAAGTGCGAGTTTTTCCAGAAACAGATCTTGTATTGTGGCCATGTCATCGATGAAGAGGGTTTGCATAAGTCCCCTGAAAAGATTGAGGCAGTAGTCAAGGCTCCAGCACCGGAAAATGTGTCACAACTGAGGTCGTTCCTCGGGCTCGTAAACTACTACCATAAGTTCTTACCAAATTTGTCCACGTTATTACACCCACTGAACACCCTACTGCAAACAGGGGTACCATGGAAGTGGAATGACAAACGTAGACGAGCTTTCCAGAAGTGTAAAGAATTGATCACATCAAAAGAGGTGTTGGCCCATTTCAACCCAGCACTACCAATTTGGTTGGCATGTGATGCATCACCCTATGGTATTGGAGTGGTGCTGTCACACAAATTCCCAGACGGGTTGGAGAGGCCAGTAGCCTTTGCGTCTCGGTCACTAACCTCAGCCGAGCGCAACTACGCCCAGATTGACAGGGAGGCCCTCAGCCTAGTATGGGGAGAAAAAAATTCAACCACTATCTGCATGGTGTGGTAAACCACTTTTATCGTTCACTATCGTTACACTATAGTTATCACTGTTATATCGTTACTCTATGGTTAGCACTGTTCACACTGTTGTATCACTATACGAGGTCGCCTCTTGTCACGCTGTTATACCTGGGCTGACCACTGCTGACTCCGCCCATGACTCCACCTACCTGCCCAGGTATAAAGGTAGTCGACTGGCTGGCATTCCTCCTTGTTGTATCCGATCACCCATGAGGGTGGGCTCTGTTATTTAGCCAATAAAAACCTATAGTTACTTTCTTAACTGGTCGCTTTTCATTGGATGAATTGATAGGTATATCAATTTTATTGGCTAAATTTTAAAATGTCTACTGAGCCAGACCAGCCAGACGCCCAGCTACAACAGCCACAGCAGCCGTCAGACGCCGAGCTACAACAGCCACAGCAGCCGGCTTGGCTGCGAGCCCTCCGACCACCGTACCTGGATTTAAACCCACAGGCAGCAAACTCAGCCCTCGACTTCGAACACTGGCTGAGCTGTTTCGAGTCCTACCTGGGAGAATCCGGCGTACCTCAGAAATCCAAGCTAAGAGTTCTGACCGCCCAAGTGAGCCCTAAAGTATTCGCACTCATCCGGGACCTTAAAACATACGAGGACGCCATCAACCGGCTGAAACGACAGTACCAGAGCCCGGTAAATTCCATGTATGCCAGACACCTCCTAAGATCCCGCCCGCAACAGCCAGGAGAGCCTGTGGATGAATTTTTACGGGTGCTACAAGCACTCGGCAGAGACTGTAACTTTAAAGCGGTAACGGCGGCAGAAAATACTGAAGTCAACATCCGTGATGCCTTCGTGAAAGGCCTGCGGTCCGACTACTCACGGCAAAGACTACTTGAAGCAAAGGACCTCGACCTGGACAAAGCTGCAGCCCTCGCTCGCTCCCTAGAAGTGGCCCATCGGGACCTCGAGGCATATTCAAGGTACTGTAACTCGCGACCCTGGGACTTGGGACCGACCCCGACCGCAATACCCCCGCAGCACCCCCCCGGGACCTACCTCAGCGTCGGCATCCCGGACCTGATCGGGACCGCCACCCCCGGTACCGGCTGCGACATCGGACCCCCGCGATCGGGCCGCCGGCTGCTTCTTCTGCGGCCAGGCGAAACACCCGAGGGCGCGCTGCCCAGCCAGAAACGCGACCTGCTCGAGATGCATGAAGAAAGGCCACTTTGCAAAGGCCTGCAGAGGGGGATCAACGGAGGCCAGCAGTGCCTCATGCGAGCTGTGGGGGCGGCCATCTTCCATCAAGGCCACAGAGGCCAGCATCCCCACATGTGAGTCATGGGGGCGGCCATCTTTGATCCAGGCAACCGACACCAGCAGTGCCTCATGTGAGTTGTGGGGGCAGCCATCTTCTCCGCCATTTTGTCCTACCTCGTGGGCGCCACCATTTTACCCACCACGCTCGACCGTCACCGTGGCTCCAGACCCGACCACCGCCTCACCCGCAGACTACAGCGACTCGCTCAGCTATACACTAGCCCCCGTCACACTGGATCAAGCCCACCCGCATCACCTGTCCAAGTCCATGATGGACATCAAAGTGAACGGCCACGCCACGACCTGCCTGTTCGACAGCGGAAGCACGGAGAGTTTCATCCACCCAGACACGGTGAGCCACTACTCCCTCACTGTCCGGCCAACGCGCAACCGGATCTCGATGGCATCGAGGTCCCACGCCACGGACATCAGCGGCTACTGCGTTGTGACCCTGTCGGTTAAGGGCACGGACTATAAAAATTTTAAACTCCTCGTCCTGCCCCAGCTATGCGCTGCCGTCCTACTCGGCCTAGACTTCCAATCCCACCTCCAAAGCGTCACGCTAGCATACGGCGGACCCCTCCCCCCACTCACAGTCGATAACCAGCAGATTTTAAACCGCCCACCACGCAACACCTGCGGCCTATCCACCCTCAAGGTCCCGCCACCTTCCCTGTTCGCTAACCTCACCCCCGACTGCAAACCCGTCGCTACCAAGAGCAGGCGGTACAGCGCCGGGGACAGAGCTTTCATTAGCTCTGAGGTGCAGCGTCTCCTGAAGGAGGGCATCATCGAGGGGAGCACCAGCCCCTGGCGTGCCCAGGTCATGGGCATTAAGACCGGCAATAAAAACCGCCTGGTCATCGACTACAGCCAGACCATAAACAGGTACACCCAGCTGGACGCATACCCCCTTCCCCGCATATCTGATATGGTCAATCAGATTGCGCAGTACCGGGTATTCTCCACCATCGACCTTAAGTCGGCCTATCACCAACTCCCTATCCGCCCTGAGGATCGCCAGTATACAGCCTTCGAGGCGAACGGCCGCCTCTACCACTTCCTTAGGGTTCCCTTCGGCGTCACCAACGGGGTTTCGGTCTTCCAAAGGGAGATGGACCGGATGGTTGATTAGAACGGGCTGCACGCCACGTTCCCCTATCTAGATAACGTCACCATCTGCGGCCGCGACCGGCAGGACCACGATGTTAATCTGGAGAGATTCCTCCGTACGGCCCAACGGCTGAACCTCATCTACAATAAGGATAAATGTGTGTTTAACACCTCGCGCCTTGCCATCCTCGGCTGTGTAGTAGAGAACGGAGTCATCGGCCCCGACCCCGAAAGAATGCGCCCCCTCATGGAGCTACCCCTCCCCCACTGTCCAAAGGCACTGAAGAGAACCCTGGGGCTCTTCGCCTACTATGCCCAATGGGTGCCCAATTATGCGGACAAAGCCAGACCCCTCATGAAGTCCACATCCTTCCCCCTTATGGAGGAAGCGTGCGCAGCCTTCTCCCTCATTAAGGGAGACATTGCCAAGGCCACAATGCACGCAGTGGATGAGTCCATCCCCTTCCAAGTCGAGAGCGATGCATCCGACTTCGCCCTAGCCGCCACCCTTAACCAGGAGGGGAGACCGGTGGCCTTCTTCTCAAGGACCCTACAGGGCCCTGAGATCCAACACTCGTCGGTCGAGAAGGAGGCCCAGGCGATTGTGGAGGCGGTACGACGCTGGAGGCATTACCTGGCAGGCAAACGATTTACCTTCCTCACCGACCAACGTTCGGTCGCTTTTATGTTTAATAACAAGCTGAGGGGCAAAATCAAGAATGACAAGATCTTGAGGTGGAGAATCGAGCTCTCCACCTATGATTATGATATCTTGTACCGGCCAGGTAAGCTGAACGAACCCCCCGATGCTCTGTCACGAATTACATGCGCCAGCGCGCAAAGTGATAGACTTCAGACCCTCCACAACGACCTCTGCCACCCCGGGGTCACCAGACTTTACCACGTCATTAAGGCCCGCAACCTGCCCTACTCCATCGAGGAGGTCAGGACCATGACCAGGAACTGCCAAACCTGTGCTGAATGCAAACCGCACTTCTTTAGGCCGGACAGAGCAAGCCTGATCAAGGCCACCCGCCCCTTCGAGCGCCTGAGCATCGACTTTAAGGGGCCCCTCCCGTCCTCTGACCGTAATGTGTACTTCCTCAACATTGTTGATGAGTACTCCCGTTTCCCCTTTGCCTTCCCCTGCCCAGACATGACCAGTACCACGGTCATTAAATGCCTGAACGACCTCTTCGCCTTGTTCGGGTTCCCAAACTATATACATAGTGACCGGGGCTCCTCCTTCATGAGCAAGGAACTCCGTCAGTTCCTACTAGCGAGAGGTATTGCTGCAAGCAGGACCACCAGCTACAACCCCCGAGGGAACGGCCAGGTGGAAAGAGAGAACGCGACGGTATGGAAGGCCGTCCTCTTAGCCTTAAAGTCTAAGGGCCTCCCAACCTCCCGCTGGCAGGAAGTCCTCCCGGCAGCGCTGCATTCCATCCGGTCACTACTTTGCACTGCCATTAACGCCACCCCCCATGAACGAATGTTTGTTTTCCCCAGGAAGTCGACTACGGGAATCACGCTACCAACCTGGCTGACCTCTCCGGGGCCCATCTTGCTGCGAAAGCACGTGAGGGCCCATAAAATGGACCCCCTGGTCGAGAGGGTGGACCTCCTGCACGCCAACCCCCAGTACGCCTATGTGGCATACCCAGACGGGCGGGAGGACACAGTCTCCTTACGAGACCTCGCACCCTCGGGCACTCCGGAGACACCACCTTCACCCCCCCCACCACCCCCCCAATTCCAGCCCAGGTAGACGGCATGCCGGAACCCCACGAGCCTTCGCCGACCACGCAGACACCAGCATTAACACCGGATAATGCAACACCGCCGCTGCGACGATCAGAAAGGCTTACGAGGCCTCCGGACAGACTGACATACCAGAACTGGTAGTACACTTCACCCCGCCGGACTCAAATCTAAACAAGGGGTGAATGTGGTAAACCACTTTTATCGTTCACTATCGTTACACTATAGTTATCACTGTTATATCGTTACTCTATGGTTAGCACTGTTCACACTGTTGTATCACTATACGAGGTCGCCTCTTGTCACGCTGTTATACCTGGGCTGACCACTGCTGACTCCGCCCATGACTCCACCTACCTGCCCAGGTATAAAGGTAGTCGACTGGCTGGCATTCCTCCTTGTTGTATCCGATCACCCACGAGGGTGGGCTCTGTTATTTAGCCAATAAAAACCTATAGTTACTTTCTTAACTCGTCGCTTTTCATTGGATGAATTGATAGGTATATCACATGGGCAGAAGTTCACCTTGCTGACTGACCACCAACCACTTGTCTCCATCTTTAATCCTAGGAAGGGCGTTCCAGTGATGACTGCACAACGGTTACAAAGATGGTCCCTGTTTCTAGGGGCGAATCAATATGAAATAGAATATAAAGGCACGAAACAGCATGGGAACGCTGATGGGCTATCACGCCTGCCACTGCCTACTGTGGAGGAAGCACCAGCAGTGGACCCTATCGAGATATTTTATTCGTCAATAATTGAACGATTGCCAGTAACAAACGCGGATATAGAGAAGGAGACCCGCAATAATCCGACGCTGTCTCGGGTACATGATTTGACCGTGAGGAGATGGCCAACACATGGCAACTCACTGTTGCCAGCATTCTCATCCAGAAGAGAACAGCTGTCAGTATGCCAGGGGACAGTGATGTGTGGACCCAGAGTGGTGATTCCACCCAAGTTAAGGGAGAGATGCTAAATGAGCTACATCAAGGTCATCTGGGGGGAGTGAAAATGAAAAGCCTTGCTAGGGCTTATGTGTGGTGGCCGGGAATCGATCAACAAATCGAAGACCTAACTAAGAGTTGCTTAGGATGCCAGAAGGTCCAAAATGCACCACCACATGCCCCTCTACACCCATGGGAGTGGCCCTCCTCTCCATGGCAACGGGTGCATATTGATTTCGCTGGTCCATTCATTGACTCAATGTTCTTAATAGTAGTGGATGCTCATTCGAAGTGGCTGGAGGTGATAAAAATGTCCTCAACCACTACAGAGAAAACGATTGCAGTCCTACGGACCATATTTGCCAGAAACGGTTTGCCAGAGCAGATTTGCTCTGATAATGGACCACAGTTTGTGTCCGAAGAGTTTCAAAAATTTATGAGAAGGAATGGGGTAAGGCTTTACACATCCGTCCCGTATCATCCAGCCACAAATGGATTGGCTGAGAGGTTCGTACAAACCTTTAAAAAGGTGATAAAGGCCATGTGCGACGATGAAATTCCACTACAGCATAAGATGGACAATTTCTTATTAGTCTACCAAAACGCGATACATGCAGTTACCAACCAGACCCCGGCCATGATGTTCTTTAACCGAAGGTTGAGATCTCGTCTGGACTTGCTCAGACCAAATGTGCGAAGAAATGTTGAGGACAAACAATTCCAGCACATCAATGAGAAGCCGACAAGGAGCTTCAATGTAGGACAACCAGTCTTGGCCCGTGACTATCGAACAGAGAAATGGCAACCCGGAACGATATGCACAAGGCAGGGGCCATTAATGTACACAGTGGATGTCGGGGAGAACATTGTGAGATGCCACGTCAATCAGATCTTAGCGTCACAGGAACGCGTCAACCCCATGTCTCGAGTACCTGGGGATGAACCCGACATACCGGTAGCATCTACCTCAGAACCAGTAGCAGTGGAACCCAATGAACTACCCGATGAAAAGGGGTCAGAATCGCCTCTGCACCAAGAACAAGAACCTCAGGAAAGGCGCTATCCCGAAAGGGTCAGGAAGCCGCCCCAAAGACTGAATCTATAAATGGACTATTGTTGTTTAATGTACATGTTAAAGTGTTAATTGTTCTTTGAATATTAGAGGTACTACTAATCTAACAGGGGAGGAATTGTAGTGTATGTGCCTTTAAGACAGAACTACATTTACAGCTCCTGTATACTGTAGTACCGGCAGTGACCACACCTGTATATAAGCCTTGCGCATGCCTCTGTACCCCCAGTCTTGAGACTACCCTCCTCCAGTAAATACCTGTTTATTGTTAAGTTACAGCATCCGTGTGGTTATTGAAAAACAGCATACTCTCAGAATCACGGGTCTAACACAAGTCACCCCTCTCTCCCAGTCGGGCATCCGCTCCCGGGGCGAGATACCTCCGTTGACGTATGGGGTTCATTGGGGAAGGCACAACAGGAGGTGGTTTAATCTTTTCCCAGGTATAGGTCCTAACTCCCCTTCTTCTTCAACCTCCTCCCACTCACTGTCTGATGATGACCACCCAAATACAGGCTGATCTCCTGTGGTTATAGCACACACCATTCCCCTTTGAACCCGTAGTTTTTCTTCTAACTCTTTAACCTTCCTTTTGCATTCAGCATGGTCCTGCTGCCCACCTAGTTTCACAACCTGTTTCTGCACCACCATAATGGCAGCTTTCAAAGCCTCATTAACCTTCTCTGCTTTTTCTGCTCATTGTTGTTGGCGACTAGCTTCCTCTTTCCAAGCTTTACTCTCGTTCCCTTGATTCACACACTGACTTTCCAAATATTGCTCTTTATTACACCATCTCGCTTTCTGCTTCTCAAACACCTCTTTATCTTTCTTACGACTTTCTCGTTATTCCTCTATTTCCTTAAGAAGCCGGTTTACCACCCCTTCTTTATCACTGGCTTTTCCTACCATATCCTCTATTTCTCTTCGTGACCTATTCTTTTCACGTTCATCGTTTTTAACCTGCCTTTGGTAGGCTAACAACCAGATGGCTTTCATTATTGCTCGTTGCCGATGTGTGGACCCTTATGTCCATTGTTTGTCCTTATAAACCAGATCATCACTGTCAATAATAATCCTCACCCACCTCTCCCGCAACATACATTGCAACTGACTCATCCATTGTCTTGCCGGTTTTTCGACCCATATTAATGGTCTGTAAATTTCTCGCTCAATGTCCCTTCGTGGTTGCCAAATCTGTAAGATATGCGGAATTACCCCTCGCCGCGTCCAACAGGTTATAGAGTTCGAACTTGAGACTTATGAGAAATTACACCAGACACACGGGTTCTGTCTTTAACCTTTTATTGTTCCTAAGACAGATTCAAAACCCCAACCACTACTCGAGCAGTCCACCAATAACGTTACAAGAAATCATACCTACAACCACCCGCCGATGATCAGTCCAGCGTTGATTGTAGGTCCTCCTAGGTGAAAAGACTGGCCAGGCCCCTCCTTCTGACTGCAGCCTGATCCTCGTAGACGAAATGACTGGCCAAACCACCTTCTTCCGACTGCAGTGCCGATATTCTTTAGCCATTGTGTTTTATACAGTTTTCCTTGCCTTCTGCAGTAAATCAATCATTCAGAGATAGTGAAATGTTCCTTTAATGTTCGGTCTGAGCTATTTGTGCAGTCAAAAGTTCACATTAACACATCCAGTGTCGCTATCCATTAGTTGTCTTTATCACAGCCCAAAATTGTTCATTCACTCCTAAAGTTTACAAAAGTGGCAGAAAACCACTTGGTTGTGGTCCATGGGTAACGTCATATTCTACATTTCAAAACTTCAAAGGTTTGACTTCTCCCCTTTAACCTCCGAAAAGTTATCAGAGACACCATGGGGGCAATTTTCCCACTGGAGGCGAGATGGAGGCGGGTTTCAGATTGGGTGGGTTTGAAACTCGCCTCCACTGATAGGTTTCAAAATTTTGCAATTTTCCCATGATTGTCCACTTGATTTCAGAGGTGTGGGATGCCTTGCTCAATTAGTGTTTTGGGACTGAAACTCGCCTCTGTTGACAGCACTTTTCCAGTCTGATTTTATGACTTCTTGCTCCCTTGGCTCATTCCACAGCATTTCTACGTCTCCTGCACCACGTCCAACATCTTTTGAGAAACCACTATGTGCAATTCCAAGGCAAGGGTCTAACCGAGGCTCTCGGATGAGACGCTGCAAATGCTGTTTGAGGGGGTGACAGCTAGCATGGAGGTGCTCTTCCACTCATCTCAGAGGAAGGGGCCTACCAAAGAAACCAAGGCTGTGTGGGTACAGCTGACAGGGGATACAACCCCCAGATCTGAGTGCAGCTAGGGAGACTGTTTCTGTGTATTGATGAAATGCTATCCCTGTTGGAAAGTATTAAAATGAATTGTAGACAAAATGTTGGCATTATGCCATCTATTCTTTTGCCTTAGGCAGCTCTACATTGCGGGCACCGCCACACTTGCATTGTCAGGTTGGTGGCCTGAATGAAAGGAGGCCAGAGAGTCATGTCCATTGTCAATGATGCCCTAGGATGGAGCCAAGGACATGTGCCAAATTGGGCAACCTATGCAAATCTGGCCATGATAAGTTCATCCCTTGCATCCTGGGCAGCCATGTGCTCGCGTGCTGCCGCTGCCACTGGTCGATACACCGGTTCTCTGACCTCCTCCTCCTCATCCTCCTGATCCACCTCCACCTCCTCCTCATCCTCCTCAGAGGTCAATACAGAAAGAAAACGAATGGTTCCCATTCTGCTTGTAGATGCCTCCTTTTGGGAAGCGCTCATTGCAAGCGGGGAGAGGGTCTTCCAAGGACGTCCCACAGTTGAATAATTCAAGTTGCAGCACCTCCGACTTCGGAAGGCCTTCTTAAAGTGCTCAGAGACCTTTTAAAGCCAAGGTCTGGCACCTGCAAGTAATCCTTGTTGCAATAAACGATGTCTCGTTAAACCTGCAGCAGTGAGAAGGCCACGCAAGAGTCAACTCACCAGGTTTACCTGGCGTGGTTCAGGAGGTGTGTGAAGCATGCCGAAATGCTGGGAAATTCATGAGGGCCTCTCAAAATAGGCTTAGAGAGGCCCTTAACAAGTATTTAAGGAAGTTAATTAGCGCAATGGCCCGCTGGAGGCGGGAGCGTTTCCCGACCTCCAAAACTGGCACCGGCAATATCCCACGGAGGCGGGTTGGAGGCGGGTTCCAGACCCGACCTCTTTGAATCTAATTTTCCCTCCTTTCCCGACTCCAAACCCGCCTCCACCGAGGTCAGAAAATCGCCCCCCATGTCTGCAAAACGAAGGGGGTTTGTTTATCTCTGTTGTCTATCAAAGCAAATTCCATGTCGCCTTATCAGTGACAACTTTATATTTCACTTTGGAAAAAACCTTTTGGCCTGGCAAAGCATTTCAATATTGTTGTGTATGTAATATGTGTGCTACTTTGAACCTATGGACAGGACTGCACTACTTGTAGGGCGTAGTGATACGCAGTACCACTCCTGGCCATAGGGGTATAAATAGTACTGTGGGTACTGATCTCCCCTCAGTTCCCGCCTGTGGGCATGAAGTAAAGACCTACGTATAGTCCCTACCTCCAACCAGTAAAGACCTGTTTTATTGTTACTGATTAAGTCTGAGTATTAATTACTTGAACAACTCACAGATTTAACACTGGCGACGAGTCTGATTCGGACCCTGCGGCAGTCACTCCACGGCAGCTTCGTCCACAGCCAGGACGTTGCAGAGAGGTTTCCACCCTCTCCACCCCACTGGAAGACATCCTGACCTCGGAGCCTTCATCGGCGACCGTCAGCTTCTTCTCCAGCTTGGTGGTGGGTAAGCCGTTGTCTGAGCCGGGCAGCGACGCGACAGGCAGTCGACCGCGTTGGCCGCACGAACGGGGCTGGGGGAGCTGGAGGAATAGGGCGCGAGAGCCGCTTCGAGCGGGAGGCGTTTCAACAGAGCGATCGCATCTCCTGATAAGAGCCGAGAGCCGCTTCGCGATCCAGCGATCGCATCCGCTGATAAGGGCCGCACTCGGGCGATCGCGGCGAAGATAAGGGCCGCACTCGGGGGCTGAAGGGAGACGGCGTCGGGGGACGGGTGAAGACCGCCAAGCGTGGGAAAACCGCCATTTTGTGGGCGGAGGACGACGGCAAGAGCGGGAAGCCGCCATCTTTGATAACAAGTAAAGAAAATAAAATCTGAGAAATTGCAAATCTACAATGCCTAAACACGGGAATATTAGCACCTTTGATAGTGACCTCGAAGATTGGGCCATATATGTTGAAAGAGTAAAAAATTATTGTAAGGTCAATAAAATTCGTGACCAAGATAAAGCTCTAACATTATTAAATTTAATGGGTGCGAAGACATACGGGCAATTGAAACACCTGTTATCACCAGATGAACCGGCGAATAAGACGTTCGATGAGATTGTTACTGTCCTGAAAGATCATCTAAACCCCACGCCGCTGATGCTAGCGGAACGATTTAAATTTTACGACAGAAGGCAGCTACAGCATGAAAGCAATGCTGAATATTTGCTGGAATTGCGTAAATTAGCGAAATATTGCCAGTTTGGAACGGGACTGACAGATGCACTACGAGACAAATTTGTGTGTGGGTTATTTAAACAGGATACACAAAAGCGACTGCTCGAGGAGAATGAGCTGACGCTTGAGAAGGTGGTCACTATGGCAGCAGCACACGAAGCCGCAGCGAGAGGCACGGCAGTAATGCAGCTACGGTCACCGGAGCTCAGTGCACACAAATTGGGTGTGAGTTCTGGCAAATGTTATCGTTGTGGAAAGACAACGCATGATCAGAACCAGTGTTGGTTTAAAAACCAAGAATGTAGAACTTGTGGTAGGCTTGGACATATAGCTAGAGTATGCAGGTCAGGGAAGAAGACCAGCAACAAGAAGTCACCGCAAGGGAAATACGCAAAGGTACACAAGGTGGCCGAACAGGAGTCCGATTCAGACGCAAGCAGTATTGAACTGGCTAGCTTAAGGGTACTCAACGTTGGTAAGGGTGCAGACCTCCAGACAATTTGGGTCACTCTTCAGATAGAAGGAGTCCAAGTAAAACTGGAATTGGACACTGGATCGGCATTGACGGTCATAAATAAGAAAGATTACAGAAAGTTATTCCAACATATTCCCCTACAGGATACGGGGATTATATTGAAAACATACACGGGGCAAAGAGTGTACCCCATCGGGAAAATAGAGGTTGCAGTGGTCCACAAGGGCGAAGACAGTCAAATAATGGACTTATATGTGATATCTGAAGGAGGTCCTCCACTACTAGGACGGGAGTGGATTAGGAAAATGAATATGGACTGGCATTTCCTACAAACAATAACGAGTGAGAACTCGGTGAAGATAGTCGGCCCAGACTCTGGAACGGATGATGGTAAGCCCAACTCAGGTGCAAAAGACAAAGTTTCAGCACAGCATTCCACTGAGCAACAACAACATTGTTTAACTGTGGATTCTGAGTCTGGCAAGTCTACTGATGTGCCCATTTCTGAGGGACACCGGGCTCGAACTCAACTCCATTTCAAACTACAACAGCAATTAGAACAAATGCTTCGCCGTTTTGAGCAAGAGTTGAATGCAACGAAAGAGTTCTTTGATATAGAGTTGGAGAATCTGGAAAGACAACAGAAGCAGCTGATGGAGAAAATGGAGCAGGAGCACACAAAACGTCTGATGTCAGAGGAGTTAACGGTCAGCCAACTCCTGCATATGCTGAAGGACAGGACTCTGAAATGGGAAAAACTTGAACACGAACTTCAATATTCAAACGAAAGGGGTTCGGAGCTCTCAAAGGTTATTGCAAGAGCTGAGGTGGCAACACAGACTGAGATGACTGCAACAGAGCAGCCCTTGGATGCCAAAAGTACGCTGACTCACGTCAACGTAGAACAACAGACCGCTGAAACAGCTGCTCCGGTAGAGGGATTGAATAGTCCGATCAATCAATCTCCAAAAGAAGTTGAAGTAGTAAAATCTCAAATGAGGTCATTAGTAAACGACTTGCTGAAAGCCCAGAAAAAGCTGGATGAAGAGGTACGCATGAAGAAGTCTCTTCAGGAAAGATGTCTGGACTTGGAACAAAAGCTGGCTAACGCCCAGCTGGGTATGGAGGAAATAGAAGACCCTCTCGCTGGCCTAGATCAGGACGACACCGAATATTACGATGTCCTGTCCTGCCCAGCTTGTAACTTCGACTCCCAAAGTGCAGAAATCATGGAGGAGCACCGAAAGTCTACGGAACATCGGGAGAAGGTGGCTCTACTACGGAAAAAGGAGGAAGAGAAGGAGGAACTGCGCATGCAGCTGGCAGCTGACAGTGGAGCCCAGAGAGTCTCCAAGAAGCAGAAAAGGAAAAGTCGAAACAGAAGATGACCCATCTGAACCATTATTACCTCTACCAGATCACACACGTGGTCCCTCCGAACGGAGCCAATTCAGTTCGGAAGTTCAAACTGTTAAATCCATGGAAGGACTATTGAATGAGTCACTCCAGCAACGTGAACCGACTACACCACAGAGATTGAATCTGTGAACTGTTTTCCGCAGAGACTGAATCTGTGATCTGTTTTGACATGAAGTTATCTATGTATCTATGTTATTCTGTTATGTAAACCTGAAGTTATATATGTATATATGTTATTACGTTATGTTAAATGGGGAGATGACTGTAAAGCTAGGAAGGGAGGAATGTTGTGTATGTAATATGTGTGCTACTTTGAACCTATGGACAGGACTGCACTACTTGTAGGGCGTAGTGATACGCAGTACCACTCCTGGCCATAGGGGTATAAATAGTACTGTGGGTACTGATCTCCCCTCAGTTCCCGCCTGTGGGCATGAAGTAAAGACCTACGTATAGTCCCTACCTCCAACCAGTAAAGACCTGTTTTATTGTTACTGATTAAGTCTGAGTATTAATTACTTGAACAACTCACAGATTTAACAAATATGTATCGAAATTAAAAGTTAAGAATTATCTACAGGCCCTCTTCTTCAATTTTAATTGTTGTCTAACCTATTTATTTATCCATGGCATCCTAAAACTAATAGTGGCTTCCTTCATGTTTTTAATATACTCATTCTGTACCTTTGCAATCTCTTTATTTAAAAACATCCCAGAGTTGCTCTACAGTCCTGTGTGGAAATTTCCTCCAACACCTCACCTCAGCCAGCTCATTCCTCATCTTCATAAAATATGCTCTAATCCAGTCTAGTGGTACAGAATTTTTCCCTTTATAATAGGATCTTAAACATATTGTAGTCACTGCTCCCAAGTTGCTCACGCACATCTAGCTGATATATTTCATTACTCATACCCAGCTCTAACATTGCCTCCACCCTTATGGGCCTATTATTATTATACTGTTTGAGGAATGAGCCTTGTACACATTTTAAGAATTCCATTCTCTTTTCTTCATTCACTTCCTCTTAGTCCCAATCAATAAGTGGATAATTAAAATCTCCCGGTACGTAATTATATTATTCCAATCATCTCTCTGATCTGATTGCAGATTTCCTCTTTCATTCCTTCCTACGCTCTGAAGGTGTGAACTGCACCCATACAACAGTAACAAGCCCTTTTGAAAAAAATCTTTGTGCTCTAACCATATTAACTCTGTCTGTACCCCTTCTTTGTCTACATCAGCCCTCTCTACAGCATATATTCACTCTTTTACCAATACAGCCTCCACCAGCCTTTTTAGCTTTTCTATCCCTCCCAAATATATTAGTCTGGATTTTGCAGTCAGCAGCAAAGGAACGCGCTTGCCATTCACTATGTTGATAGCTGTCCACAAACTGTTCGTGGGCTTTTGAGTGGAGACTTGCAGTCATTGGCTGTCTGATCCAGCGTGGTGCCCTCTGCAGGGGATCTGTGGCGTGTGCGAGCAGGAAAAAGCAACAGCGTGGCTCTTCAACCAATCAGATTGAAGAATCCTCACTGAGCCACGCAGAATCATAGAATCATAGAATGATTACAGCACAGTAGTAGGCCATTCGGCCCGTCGAGCTCGTGCCAAGTCTAAACCAGGAAGTATAAACTAGATTTAAATCATGTACAGAAAGTGAAATAAAGAGAGGGGAAGAAAGATGGGATTAAGAGAGAGAAAAATAAAAAAGACAAAAATCAAAATTTTAAAAAAAAATTTAAATCTCAAACACTAATTACATTCTGAAGGAATGAGATTCCATGCTTGTAAAATTACATGTTCAGTGCCAGAAAGATTGTTTGGCAGTAATTATGACTTATCACGGTGGTAAAAATATACTTACACCTGAATGCTCCGGCTAGTGGATAAGTACAACAACTTCACGCCCTTAAATGGATTTCAATGCCTTGTCACTTGGGAAAATACTGTACTAGCACAGCCTGTGGAGGAGCAGGGTAATTCGCACAGCAGCTTCCGCATTTCTGCCATTAACTGCGCATGTCTGTACTCTGGAAGTTACTGTCCAATTTACTCCATAATAAGGGTCTGTTATTCTCAACACAAAATCCAAGCCATTATATTCCGATATGTTTAATTTCCATTTTGTCCAGTTTTCAGACACTTTTCTTTTAATTTCATTACTTCTAGATCTTCCTCTAAAAGAATTGCTTCCTGTTCCCCCAGGTTATTTTTCACACTCTGCGAATTGCAATATGAGCACTCTTAGCTTTTTTTTAACCATTTTTATTTTCCCATCTTTTAAACGTTAAGCTACCCCCTATCTTTAATCCATTATTTTCCCCATTTATAAATGGTCCATTTGATTTTATTCCTGTACTCCATATACCTCTTGTTAAATTGTTTACATTGGAAAATTAAAAAAAGGAACAAGAGTAGGCCATACGGCCCCTCAAACCCATTCAATAAGACCATGGCTGACCTTTTACATCAACTCCACTTTCCCACCCTATTCCCATATCCCTTGATTCCCTTTGTACTGGCCGCGCTAGACGTGCTCCTATCTAGCTATCCAGCAAGTTAAACACTCATTCAAAATAATTCTTCCTGAAGCGGTTGCTGTTTTGAAGCTTTTACTTGAACAAATTTGTGAAACTGTAAACAAAGACAAAGTATGTTTTGTACATAAACTGAGTACTACACATTCGATATTACACAAGATATAAACATATTTACAACAGTAGAATAGACTAATTGTATAACTAACTAACATTTGAACTAACTTCTGTAACTATTAAATATTAACCTTTTATAAACATAGTATTATCAAAATATTACTCTGACAACATTGCTATTATGCTAAGAACTAAAGATACTCACAGATATTGCGCTTGGCCTAACATATGAAGTCAGATTACACTGGATTGTAATGGAACCTCTCATAGCAAATTTGCCATTACTCAAGTCAGGTTCTTCCTGGCAAAACTGCTTCCTGGGGTCAACAGGAAGAAAGGTAAGAAGGTCAAATGACCTCTCACAGGAAGAAAGGAACAAAGGTCAAATGACCTCACACAGGAAGAAAGGAACAAAGGTCAAATGACCTCACACAGGAAGAAAGATCAGATGACCTTTCCAGCATACAAACTGTTAACACAATAACTGCCACCAGAGGGTGCTATTGCATGTAAAAATGTCCAGAATGTCACATAATGCCCATCGGTCCAGCACACTCCCCGTCTGGGGTCATTAACGACTCCACATAGTCCGAACTCTACTTGTCACTGGAGTTCTCTGGTGACAAAAGAAGAACCACCTCGGAGACGGTCCGTTGGTGTCGATGATAGGATGCAGCTTCCGTAGACTGCTGTGAGGGGGTAGGTTGCATTCTGCTACGCACAGTTCCAATCTGGGTATGGTGAGGTCTGGCTGGGGCGCCAACTTGCTTCTATCAAAGACGAAGCCGATTTTGCTTTGTCCTTCTTGAGTGGTGACCTTCAGATAAGCCACACTTGCAATGGCCTTGGCGGATGCGTCTGCAAAGACACAAAGCTCTTTGAATTGGGCATTTAAGGGAGAGAAAGACGAATAGCAGCGAGGTATTCGGATCTCCTGTAAGTCTTGGAGTGAGTCTCTCCATCTGTCCCACTCTGCTTCCATCTCTTCAGGGAGAGGTGAATCCCACTCTTCAGCGCATGTGGAGAGTTCCCTGAGGAGCAGCCTGCCTTGTATGGTGACAGGGGCTAAGAAGCCGAGAGGGTCATATAGGCTGTTGACTGTAGAGAGCACTCCTCTACGTGTGAAGGGTTTCTTGGTGTCTAGGACTTGGAACGTGAACGTGTCTGTTGCTATGTTCCATGACACCCCTAGGCTACGCTGTAGGGGGAGGTCATCAGTGAAGAGGTCTCGGTCTTTGACGTCCTTAGCACGATCTTCAGGGGGGAATGCCTCCATCACTGCTGGTCTGTTAGAGGCTATCTTATGCAGCCTGAGGTTGGATAGTGCAAGTAGTTCCTGGGCTCGTCCGAGGGTACTGATGGCCTCTGCTTCGGTCGGGAATTACTTCAGTGCATCGTCGACGTAGAACTCTCGTTCGATGAACCCTCTCACATCACTGCCAAAGTCGTCGTCTTCTTCCTTGGCAGCCCTCCTTAGTCTGTATATGGTGACAGCAGGGGATGGGCTATTCCCAAAGACATGGACACGCATTCTGTAGTCCACAATGTCTCTATTAGGGTCATTGTCCCGATACCACAGGAAGTGGAGGAAGTCTCTGTGGTCTTCTCTCACCACGAAGCAATGAAACATGTGCTGGATATCGGCAGTGATGGCGACGGACTCTTTCCTGAATCTCATGAGCACTCCCAAGAGGCTGTTGTTAAGATCAGGCCCTGTGAGGAGTATGTCGTTGAGAGAGATGCCCTGATATGGTGCACTGGAGCCAAACACCACGCGGATCTGTTCTGGCTTTTTGGGGTGTTAAACACCGAAGGAAGGGAGGTACCAACACTCTTGGCCTTCCTGGAGTGGAGGAGCTATCTCTGCATGATCGTTGACAAGCATTTTCTTGACAAATTCTAGGAAGTGTGCTTTCATCTCTGGCTTCTTCTCTAGTGTGCGACGGAGCGAGTTAAGACGATTATAGGCATAACCCCTGTTGTTCGGCAGCCGTCATCTGGGGTTCCGGAAGGGTAAGGGTGCAACCCAGCTGTTAGAGCTGTCACGAGAGACCTCATTGTCCATAATCTGGAGGAACCGCATGTCGTCGATCGATGGAGTAAGTTTGTGGTCGTTGGTGGTGCGACAGAAGACTGACTGACCCGAGTTCTCTCCAGTGAGCATCATCTGTGTGCTGTCTGCGGAGATCAGCGCTGGGGTTTTCTGAGGCTGAGCCGTATGACTGAACTTCTCTGTCACTCGGATCTGACAACTGCATGGGGTAAGGTAGCTTGTATGACCATTCTCCAAGGTGGAAGTCTTGAGTGTGCTCACCTGAGATGGCTTGTGAGCGCCCTTGAGGCACACGTCTCTAACAACGACCCAGCCGAGGTCTAGCCTTTGGGCGAAAGGGGCGTCATGTGGACCGTTGATCTGTTTCCTTATCTTATGTACCCTCAGGATGTCTCTTCCCAACAACAGAAGTATGCTTGCATCTGGGTCAAGAGGTGGGATCTCATCTGCAATGCGTCTCAGATGACGGTGATGACGAGCTGCATTCGGAATGGGAATCTCAGAACGGTTGTCGGGGACTTGATTACATTCGATGAGTGTAGGAAGGGGGAGACTAATCTTCCCGTCGACTGACTCAACAACGTAACCGCAGGCCCTCCTGCCGGCTGTCTCTGAAAGTCCAGCACACGTCTTGAGCGTGTAAGGCGACGGACTTCCTTTGATCTTGAAGATGTTGAAGAACTCGGATCTTGCTCGAGAACGATTGCTTTGTTCATCTAGTATGGCATACATCTTTTCAGATTCCTGGTGACATCCTGCAGGGTACATATTAACGAGGCATATCTTGGAGCACGCTCTTGCGCTCACTCCTTCTCCACACACCTCGGTGCACCTGGATGTAATCTCCATACCAGCAGCTCCCTCTCTCTCCCCGCTGTGCTCTGATGCGGGAGGAGGCGTTTCTGACTTCCAAGGAGCTGGGCCTGGGTGTAGTGCTGAAACGTGCCGATCACTTTCACATTCAGTGCATTTTGCATCCACCTTGCAGTTCTTGGCGAGATGGCTCGTGGACGAGCAGCACCTGAAACATATAGAGTTCTCTTTAAGATATTGTTTCCGATCTTCCAGGGACATCTCCCTGAAGCCTCTGCACTTCTTTAAAGGATGGGGCTTGTTGTGGATAGGGCATTGTTTGCTCATATCCTCAGGTTTCTTCTGAATCTTTGTGTGCTCAGTTGAGGACACTTGCATTCTGTGGACAGATATTGGTGTCTTTCCATGTCTGTCAAACTTGTCTCTTCTGGCAAGCGCTGGTTGGGAGGAGAAGAAGTTGAAGCTGGGGTCATTCCTGGCTTTGGCTTCTTTACGGATGAATTTAACGAACGCAGAGAATGGTGGGAACGCCACGTTGTGCTTTAGCTTGAACTTTGACCCAAACGTTATCCACTTCTCCTGCAGGTTAAATGGAAGCTTCTCAATGATGGGACTTACCCCTCTGGAAGTGTCTAAGTACGATAGACCGGGTAGGTAGCCGTCCTGCTTTGCGGCTTCGAGTTCCGACAGCAAATCTCCAAGGTCGCGGAGCTTCTGGGGTTCCTTACTCGTCAACCTCGGAAAGTTCTCCAACCTGTCAAAGAGAGCGCTTTCAATGGCTTCGGGCGAGCCGTAGCTTTCTTCCAGCCTCACCCAAGCCTTCTTCAACCCCTCTGGCAGCTGCCCCACATTGGCCGCTTTTATCCTGCAGGCCTGTCCGGTGGACTCTGGGCCAAGCCATTTGATAAGGAGGCCGAGCTCTTCTCCTGCCGACAGGTCTAAGCCCGATATGGCATTGTGGAAGCAGGAATTCCAAGCCCGATAATTCTCCGGCCTGTCATCAAACTTGATTAACCCCGAAGTCACCAGCTGGTTGCGTGCAAGGTATTTGGCGAGGTCGTAGGTGCTGGGACCTGGGCCAGGGTTGCCTTGGCTGGGGGCTCTGTTGGGGGTCTCAAGGAACCGAGAGGGGATTTGCCTCTGACTTTCTCTATTCGGCATCCTATTCCTTTGCACTGTGTCTTCCGTTCTGCTGGCGGAGACTCTGCGGCTTGAGGCATGCCGTCTGCTTTGACCTTGGTTGGCAACTTGTGGCATGTTATCCTAATCCAAATTGTACACTCTCGGGAGCCGCAAGCCTACATTTCGTTGTACTGCACTTGTGCACTAACAATGACAATAAAAGTTGATTTGATTTTTGATTTGATTTGAAGTGTTTGCGTCTGTAGAGATGTGCGGGCCTCCATCCCTTTCTCCTGTAAACTGTATGTCGGCATGGTCGCTCACGTAATCTATGGTGCACTGTCGTGGACTCTGCCATGGAACGGGAATTAAAGGTTTGTAAGCTGTCTCGGGATCAGCTCCCTCCAAAATTGCCTCGAATACTTGTGTCTCGGCTAATGCAGCATCTATCTCTTTTTGTTGCTGCAGAGCCTCTAATGTGGCTTGGAGACGGGCCTGTTCAGCCTGGCGTTCCACTTGGTGTCGGGCCTGTTCCGCTTGGGATTCAGCTTGGAGTCGGGCCTGTTCTGCTTGGAGCCGGGTCTGTTCTGCTTGGAGCCGGGCCTGTTCTGCTTGGGGTTCAGCTTGGAGACGGGCCTGACTTACTTTTATTTCTATTTCACTGTCCATATGCGCAGCTCTGGCTTGAGCTGCTACTAGTTTAGCCCGTGCTTTGGCGAGGGCTATGCTTACTCTAGAACCACCCGATGACCGTGAGCCAACTTGCGACCTGTAGTAACCGGTGCTTATAGACTGATTGTCACATTCTACAGTTTTGTCTGCCTGTTTAAGGTCTTCTACTTGCTGCAAAGCATTTTTGTTATTATCTTCTGACATGTTGATGTGAGGTAGATGTGCTCTACGAGGTTAAGGCTAACTCTGGGCTCCTCCTGCTCAGCTAGCCGTATTGCTATGTTTTCACTGATATCTTTTCACTGTACTGGCCGTGCTAGACGTGCTCCTATCTAGCTATCCAGCAAGTTAAACACTCATTCAAAATAATTCTTCCTGAAGTGGTTGCTGTTTTGAAGCTTTTACTTGAACAAATTTGTGAAACTGTAAACAAAGACAAAGTATGTTTTGTACATAAACTGAGTGATATACCTATCAATTCATCCAATGAAAAGCGACGAGTTAAGGTAGTAACTATAGGTTTTTATTGGCTAAATAACAGAGCCCACCCTCGTGGGCAATCGGGTCCAACAAGGAGGACTACCAGCCAGTCGACCACCTTTATACCTGGGCAAGCAGGCGGAGCCATGGGCGGAGTCAGCTGTGGTCAGCCCAGGTATAACAGCGTGACAAGAGGTGACCTTATGTAGTGACACAACAGTGTAAACAGTGATAACCATAGTGTAACGATATAAACAGTGATAACCATAGTGTAACGATAGTGAACGATAAAAGTGGTTTACCACATTCACCCCTTGTTTAGATTTGAGTCCGGCGGGGTGAAGTGTACTACCAGTTCGGGTATGTCAGTCTGTCCGGAGGCCTCGTAAGTCTTTCTGATCGGCGCAGCAGCGGCGGCGGTGATGCAGTATCCGATGTTAATGCTGGTGTCTGCGTGGTCGGCGAAGGCTCGTGGGGTTCCGGCATGCCGTCTACCTGGGCTGGATTTGGGGGGGTGGGGGGTAACGGTGGTGTCTCAGGGGTGCCCGAGGGTGCAAGGTCTCGTAAGGAGACTGTGTCCTCCCGCCCGTCTGGGTATGCCACATAGGCATACTGGGGGTTGGCGTGCAGGAGGTCCACCCTCTCGACCAGGGGGTCCGTTTTATGGGCCCTCACGTGCTTTCGCAGCAAGACGGGCCCCGGAGAAGTCAGCCATGTTGGTAGCGAGGTTCCCGTAGTCGACTTCCTGGGGAAAACAAACATTCGTTCATGGGGGGTGGTGTTAATGGCCGTGCAAAGCAGTGACCGGATGGAATGCAGCGCTGCCGGGAGGACTTCCTGCCAGCGAGAGGTTGGCAGGCCCTTAGACTTTAAGGCTAAGAGAACGGCCTTCCAGACAGTCGCGTTCTCTCTTTCCACCTGGCCGTTCCCTCGGGGGTTGTATCTGGTGGTCCTGCTTGCAGCAATGCCTCTCGCTAGTAGGAACTGGCGAAGTTCCTCGCTCATGAAGGATGAGCCCCGGTCACTATGTATATAGTTCGGGAACCCGAACAAGGCGAAGAGGTCGTTCAGGCATTTGATGACCGTGGTACTGGTCATGTCTGGGCAGGGGAAGGCAAAGGGGAAACGGGAGTACTCATCAATGATGTTGAGGAAGTACACATTACGGTCAGAGGACGGGAGGGGCCCCTTAAAATCGATGCTCAAGCGCTCGAAGGGGCGGGTGGCCTTGATCAGGCTTGCTCTGTCTGGCCTAAAGAAATGCGGTTTGCATTCGTCACAGGTTTGGCAGTTCCTGGTCATGGTCCTGACCTCCTCGATGGAGTAGGGCAGGTTGCGGGCCTTAATGAAGTGGTAAAGTCTGGTGACCCCGGGGTGGCAGAGGTCATTGTGGAGGGTCTGCAGTCTATCAATTTGCGCGTTGGCGCATGTACTTCGTGATAGAGCATCTGGGGGTTCGTTCAGTTTACCAGGCCGGTACAAGATATCATAATCATAGGTGGAGAGCTCGATTCTCCACCTCAAGATCTTGTCGTTCTTGATTTTGCCCCTCAGCTTGTTATTAAACATAAAAGCGACCGAACGCTGGTCGGTGAGGAGGGTAAATCGTTTGCCTGCCAGGTAATGCCTCCAGCGTCTTACTGCCTCCACAATCGCCTGGGCCTCCTTCTCGACCGAAGAGTGTCGGATCTCAGGGCCCTGGAGGGTCCTTGAGAAGAAGGCCACAGGTCTCCCTGCCTGGTTAAGGGCTGCTGCTAGGGCGAAGTCGGATGCATCGCTCTCCACTTGGAAAGGGATGGACTCATCCACCGCGTGCATTGTGGCCTTAGCAATGTCTCCCTTTGTGAGGGAGAAGGCTGCGCACGCTTCTGCCGTCAGGGGGAAGGAGGTTGACTTCATGAGGGGTCTGGCTTTGTCCGCATAATTTGGCACCCATTGGGCATAGTAGGCGAAGAGCCCCAGGGTTCTCTTCAGCGCCTTTGGACAGTGGGGGAGGGGAAGCTCCATGAGGGGGCGCATTCTTTCGGGGTCGGGGCCGATGACTCCGTTCTCTACTACGCAGCCGAGGATGGCGAGACGCGAGGTGTTAAACACGCATTTCTCCTTATTGTAAGTGAGGTTCAGCCGTTCGGCCGTACGGAGGACGTGAGGGCCCTTGTTGGACCCGATCGCCCACGAGGGTGGGCTCTGTTATTTAGCCAATAAAATTGATATACCTATCAATTCATCCAATGAAAAGCGACGAGTTAAGATAGTAACTATAGGTTTTTATTGGCTAAATAACAGAGCCCACCCTCGTGGGCGATCGGGTCCAACAAGGAGGAATACCAGCCAATCGACCACCTTTATACCTGGGCAAGCAGCGGAGCCATGGGCGGAGTCAGCTGTGGTCAGCCCAGGTATAACAGCGTGACAAGAGGTGACCTTGTGTAGTGACACAACAGTGTAAACAGTGATAACCATAGTGTAACGATATAAACAGTGATAACCATAGTGTAACGATAGTGAACGATAAAAGTGGTTTACCACACTGAGTGCTACACATTCGATATTACACAAGATATAAACATATTTACAACAGTAAAATAGACTAATTGTATAACTAACTAACATTTGAACTAACTTCTGTAACTATTAAATATTAACCTTTTATAAACATAGTATTATCAAAATATTACTCTGACAACATTGCTATTATGCTAAGAACTAAAGATACTCACAGATATTGCGCTTGGCCTAACATATGAAGTCAGATTACACTGGATTGTAATGGAACCTCTCATAGCAAATTTGCCATTACTCAAGTCAGGTTCTTCCTGGCAAAACTGCTTCCTGGGGTCAACAGGAAGAAAGGTAAGAAGGTCAAATGACCTCACACAGGAAGAAAGGAACAAAGGTAAAATGAGCAATGGGCAGCACGGTGGCATAGTGGTTAGCACTGTTGCCTCACAGCGCCAGGGACCTGGGTTCGAATCCGGCCTCGGGTGACTGTCTGTGTGGAGTTTGCACATTCTCCCCGTGTTTGCGTGGGTTTCCTCTGGGTGCTCCGGTTTCCTCCCACAGTCCAAAGATGTGCGGGTTAGGTTGATTGGCTATGATAAATTGACCCTTAGTGTTAGGGGGATTAAATACGTGGGGTTACGGGGATAGGGTGGGATATGTGTTGATGTAGGGGTTACGGGGATCGGGCGGGATATGTGTCGGTGCAGGCTCGATGGGCCGAAATGGCCTCTATCTGCACTGTGGGGTTTCTGTGATTCTGTGATTCTGTGACCTCACACAGGAAGAAAGATCAGATGACCTTTCCAGCATACAAACTGTTAACACAATAACCGCCACCAGAGGGTGCTATTGCATGTAAAAATGTCCAGAATGTCACATAATGTCCATCGGTCCAGAATACCCTTACTGCCCAAAAATCTATCAATCTTAGTCATGAATATACTCAACGACTGAACACACACAGCCCTCTGAGGTAGAGACTTCTAGAGATTCGCAACCCTCTGAGAGAAGAAATTTCTCCTCATCTCAGTCCTAAATGGCCGACCCCTTAAGTTTGATACTATGACCCCAGATCAACACTCTCCAGCCAGAGGAAACAACCTCTCAGCATCTACCTTGTTAAGCCCTCAAAGAATTATATACATTTAAATGTGATCGCCTCCCATTCTTGTAAATTCCAGAGAATATACGCCCATTCTACTCAATCTTTCCTCATAGGACAACCCTCTCATCCCAGGAATCAAGTAAGTGAACCTTCATTGCACCGCCTCTAAGGCAAATATATCCTTCTTGAGGTAAGGAGACCAAAACTGTATACCAGGTGTGGTCTCACCAAAGTCTTATATAATTGCAGTAAGACTTCCTTACTCTTATACTCCAACCTCCTTGCAATAAAGACAACATACTATTTGCCATCCTAATTGCTTGCTGTACCTGCATGTTAACATTCTGTGATTCATGTACAAGGACACGTAAATCCCTCTGAATATAAATATTTACTAGTCTCTCACCTTTAAAAAAATATTCTGCTTTTCAATTCTTCCTGCCAAAGTGGGTAATTTCACATTTCCCCACATTATAGTACATCTGCCATGTCCTTGCCCAAACATTTAACAGATCTATATCACTTTGCAGTCTCTTTGTGTCCTCCTCACAGCTTACTTTCCCACCTAGCTTTGTATCATCAGTAAGCTTAAATATGTTACACTTGGTCCCCTCATCTAAGTCATTGATATAGGTTGTAAATAGCTGAGGCCCAAGCACTGATCATTGTGGCACTCCACTAGTTACAAGCTGCCAACCCGATAATGACCCGTTTATTCCTACTCTCTCTTTTCTGTCCATTAATCAATCCTCAATTCATTCATACTAATATATTACCCTCAATCCCATGAGCCCTAACCTTGTGTAACAACCTCTTGTGTGGCACTTTATTGAATGCCTTCTGAAAATCCAAATATACTATATCCTCTAATCTACTCTGTCAGTTACACCCTCAGAAGCTGCAATAGGTTTGCCAAACATGATTTCCCTTTCCTAAAACTGTGTTGACTCTGCCTAATCATATTATGATTTTCTAAGTACCCTGTTACCACGTCCCTAATAATAGGTTCTAGCATTTTCACTACTGCTGATGTCAGGCTACCTGCCTATAGTTCCCTGTTTGTGAAGGAACAAGCCATAATCATAGTCAGAAAAACACACCACTCTATGAAAGAATTCTGGCCTTATTAAAACATGACAAACTGGGTTTGGAAATCTAGAAACCGAACTATGGAAAAGTTGTATTGTTAACAGCATTCAGGCTATTGAGATAAGATAAGTTATTGACACTGAATCAATAACCTTATTGAAACAGAAGGTTAAAGGCACCCGACGGTCTGAATCTTTGTGAACAGACAATGGTACACCCTGTTAAGGTGTTCTAAGTTACACTTCGTAAGCAGGCACATAAAATTAAGAAACATATGCCTTCATGAAAATGACATCAAGTAAAAGAAACATCTGCCATCACATTGTTTTTGTGCTGAGCTTAAGAATTTACACTTCATAAAAAGACACAAACAGAAGGCCTTGGTAAAAATGACACCAAATAGATGCACCTGCTGTTACACCATTTTTTATGGTGGGCTTGGGGCAGCTGGGGTAGAGACATAATTCTGTATTGCTGCCAGCTGAGAGAATAGCAGGAGTCAGCAGAAAAATTAGCTTACATCAGCAGAAACCTTCAAAGGAAATACCACTGAAAAAGGATATAAATATTGGGCTTTCAAATAGGATGATAGATTCGCTGTAAAGGGGCAAAGTGATTCTCAGGCTTCAGAGGTGGCTCTGTAAGTCTACTACTCTTTGCAACGGTATTGTATTTGATATTGGTGGATATCCTGATTAAGATTTAGAACTGTAAAACTGTAGCGAACTTAAGTTTTGAGAATAAGGATCTCTGATAATAAGATTGTAAAATCTTTCTCTTTTTGGAACTGTTAATGTTGCGATTGAAACACCTACTGTAATTACATGTCAGTTCTTTAATAACTCTTTATATTTTTAGAATTGTCTCACATAATACTTCTGTATCAAACTCGTGAACTCAATTTCTGTATGTGCTTTGGTGAGGAGTTGCAGAATTCTGGGGTGGTTTTCCGGACCCTCATAATATCCGGAACATTACAGTCTAGCTAAACTTATTAAAAGTGCTATCTGGAGGACGGTAACATCTCCAGGTTGTTCCTTTCCTTTAGGTAGAGGTGGTCCAGACCTTTAGACCAAATTAAGCGTCTTTAGGATTCACCTACCTCAAATGTTAGTTGAAAGTGAACATCTGGGGAATACGTCTGATCTGGGGCAGCCCTAAAGGGGCTAGGACTAGTAATTATCCCTTCATGTTTTCTCTCTCCCTCATTTCTTGAAGAGGTTGCATTGCTAATTTCCAATCCACGGGGACTGTTCTACAATCTAGGGAACTCTGGAAGATCAAAACCAATGCATCCACTATCTCTGGACATATAAATTGGCCAGAACAAACAGCAAAACTGAGGATTGGGAGCACTTTAGGAATCAGCAAAGGAGGACAAAGGGATTCATTTTGAGGGGGAAAATAGAATATGAGTGTAAGCTTACAGGGAACATAAAAACTGACTGTAAACGCTTCTATAGATATGTGAAGAGAAAAAGATTAGTGAAGTCAAGCGTAGGTCCCTTGCAATCAGAATCAGGGGAATTTATAATGGGGAACAAAGAAATGGCTGACCAATTAAATACATACTTTGCTTCTGCCTTCACACCGGAGAAACAGCGGACCTGCGCTGGAGCAGCCCGAGGTGGGAGAGGTACTTAAGGAGCAGTCAGAGGCACCGAGGCCCACAGCCCCGAGACCGGAGAAGCAGTGGACCTGCACTGGAGCAGCCCGAGGCGGGAGAGGTACTTAAGGAGCAGTCAGAGGCACCGAGGCATACCAATCCAGGTTCCGGGAGAGAGGTAAAAAGTAGTCCAAGTGTGACGTCAGCAGGAAGCAGGTAAGTGATTGGTTGGTGAGTATTTTCTCCCTTTTCAATACAAGCTTGAATTCTGTGGTGTTAAATTTCTAGGGTCTCTGTGGTGTAGTGGGGACAGTTGGTAAATAAAGCGCCCTAGAGTATACCTGTAACTGGGGTATTGAATAAATTTTTTAATTAACTAAAGGAGTAAGTCATGGCAGGAGAGTTCAGACCCGTGTTCTGCTCCTCTTGCTCCATGTGGGAAGTCAGGGACGCTGCCAGTGTCCCTGATGACCATGTGTGCGGGAAATGCATCCAGCTGCAGCTACTTGTAGACCGCATTGCGGCGCTCGAGCTGCGGGTGGATGAATTTTGGAGCATGCGCGATGCTGAGAGGGTCGTGGATAGCACGTTTAGCGAGTTGTTCACGCCTCAGGGTAGGGCTGCACAGGCAGAAAGCAAGTGGGTGACCAAAAGGCGGAGCAACAGAGGCAGGCAGGAAGTGCAGGAAACCCCTGCGGACATCCCCCTTTCAAACAGGTATACCAAGTTGGATACTGTTGAGGGGGATGACTCACCAGGGGAAGGCAGCAGCAGCCAGCTTCCTGGCACCAGGGACGCTTCTGCTGCTCAGGAAGGGAGGAAAAAGAGTGGGAGAGCAATAGTGGTAGGGGATTCTATCGTAAGGGGAACAGATAGGTGTTTCTGTGGCCGCAAACGTGACTCCAGGATGGTTTGTTGCCTCCCTGGGGCCAGGGTCATGGATGTCACTGAGCGGCTACAGGGCATTCTTAAGGGGGAGGGTGAGCAGGCAGAGGTCGTGGTCCACATTGGGACCAACGACATAGGTAGGAAGGGGGATGAGGTCCTGCATCAAGAATTTAGGGAGCTAGGCAACAGATTAAAGAGCAGGACCTCAAAGGTTGTAATCTCTGGATTACTCCCAGTGCCACGTGCTAGTGAGTATAGGAATAGGAGGATAGTGCAGATGAATGCGTGGCTAAAGAGTTGGTGTAGGAGGGAGGGTTTTAGTTTCCTGGATCACTGGGCCTGCTTCTGGGAAAGGTGGGACTTGTACAAGTCAGACGGGTTGCACCTGAACCAGAGCGGGACAAATATCCTTGCGGGGAGGTTTGCTAGCACTGTTGGGGGGGGTTTAAACTAACTTGGCAGGGGGATGGGATACAGAGGGGAGCTGAAATAGGGGGTGATGTGCTGCCAATTACAGAGAAAAAAACAAGTCAGCTTGGTAGACAGGGCAAATATATAAGGGCAAGGCTGGATGGCATCTATTTTAATGCAAGGAGTCTTGCAAATAAGGTGGATGAACTGAAGGTGTTGATAAAAACATGGGAGTATGATATTGTTGCTATCACGGAGACATGGTTGAGGGATGGGCAAGACTGGCAGCTCAATATTCCGGGGTACAGAATCTTCAGGCGAGACAGAGGGGGAGGTAAAAGAGGAGGGGGTGTCGCAATATTAATTAAGGAGTCAATTACTGCAGTAAGGAGGGATGATATATTAGCAGGTTCCTCTAATGAGGCCATATGGGTGGAGCTTAAAAACAAAAAGGGGGCAAGCACTTTGCTGGGAGTGTACTATAGGCCTCCAAACAGTCAGGGGGAGATAGAGGAACAGATATGTAGGCAAATCTCAGAGAAATGTGCAAATAATAGGGTAATAATAATGGGGGATTTCAACTTCCCCAATATTAACTGGGATAGTCAAAGTGTGAAAGGCTCAGAGGGTGTAGAATTCTTAAAGTGCATCCAGGGGAGCTTTTTGAGCCAGCATGTAGAAAGTCCTACAAGAGAGGGGGCGGTACTGGACCTAATTCTAGGGAATGTGGCCGGCCAAGTGGAAAAAGTGCTAGTAGGTGAGCACTTTGGTGACAGTGACCATAATATGGTGAGATTTAAGGTGGTCATGGAAAAGGACAGGGATGGGCCGGAAATAAAGGTTCTAAATTGGGGGAAGGCCGATTTTAATAGGATAAGGCAGGATCTGGCCAAAATGGACTGGGATCAGCTACTTGTAGGAAAATCCGCATCGGAGCAATGGGAGGCTTTCAGAAGGGAGATTGAGATCATACAATGGCAACATGTTCCCGTAAAGGTCAAGGGTGGTTCCAAAAACCACAGGGAACCTTGGATGTCAGGGGATATACGAGAATGGATTAGGAAAAAAGGAGGGCTTTTGGCAGATACAAAAGGCTAAAGACGGAGGAAGCCCTAGAGGAGTACAAAAAGTGCAGGGGGATACTTAAAAAAGAAATTAGGAGATCAAGGAGGGGCCATGAAATAACACTGGCGAGCAAAATAAAGGAAAATCCTAAGATGTTTTATAAGTATATTAAAGGTAAGAGGATAACTAGGGAAAAAATAGGGCCCATTAGGGACAAAAGCGGCAATCTGTGTGTGGAGCCGGAAGATGTAGGAGGGGTTTTAAATGAATTTTTTGCATCTGTTTTCACTATGGAGGAGGACGATGTAGACATAGAAATAGGGCGGGGGGACTGTGATATGCTCGAACATATTAACATCGAGAGGGAGGACGTATTGGCGGTTTTAGCAGGCCTAAAAATGGATAAATCCCCAGGCCCGGACGAAATGTATCCCAGGCTGCTGTGTGAGGCAAAGGAAGAGATTGCGGGGGCTCTAACACATATATTCAGGACCTCTCTGGCCACAGGGGATGTGCCAGAGGACTGGAGAGCCGCTAATGTAGTACCATTATTCAAGAAGGGAAGTAAGGAAAAAACGGGGAACTACAGGCCAGTGAGCCTAACATCAGTGGTAGGAAAATTATTGGAAAAAATTCTGAGGGACAAAATTAGTCTCCACTTGGAGAGACAAGGATTAATCAGGGATAGTCAACATGGCTTTGTCAAGGGAAGATCATGTCTGACTAATTTGATGGAATTTTTTGAGGGGGCGACTAGGTGTGTGGATGAGGGTAATGCAGTGGATGTGGTATACATGGATTTCAGTAAGGCCTTCGATAAAGTCCCGCACAGGAGACTGGTCAAGAAGGTAAGAGCCCATGGAATCCAGGGTGCCTTGGCACATTGGATACAAAACTGGCTTAGTGACAGAAGGCAGAGGGTGATGGTCGAAGGTTGTTTTTGTGACTGGAAGCCTGTGGCCAGTGGGGTACCACAGGGATCGGTGCTGGGTCCCTTGCTGTTTGTGGTCTACATTAATGACTTGGATATGAATGTAAAAGGTATGATCAGTAAGTTCGCGGATGATACAAAAATTGGTAGGGTGGTAAATAGCGAGGAGGGTAGCCTCAGTCTGCAGGGTGATATAGATGGGTTGGTCAGATGGGCGGAACAGTGGCAAATGGAATTTAACCCGGAAAAGTGCGAGGTGATGCACTTTGGGGGGACTAACAAGGCAAGGGAATACACAATGAATGGTAAGACCCTAGGCAAGACGGAGGGGCAGAGGGATCTGGGTGTGCAAGTACACAGATCCCTGAAGGCGGCGGAACAGGTGGATAAGGTGGTAAAAAAGGCATATGGGATACTTGCCTTCATTAGCCGAGGCATAGAATATAAAAGCAAGGAGGTTATGATGGAGCTGTATAAAACACTGGTTAGGCCACAGCTGGAATACTGTGTGCAGTTCTGGTCGCCACACTACAGAAAGGATGTGATCGCTTTGGAGAGGGTGCAGAGGAGATTCACCAGGATGTTACCAGGGCTGGAGCGCTTCAGCTATGAAGAAAGACTGGGCAGATTGGGTTTGTTTTCCTTGGAGCAGAGGAGGCTGAGGGGGGACATGATTGAGGTGTACAAAATTATGAGGGGCATAGATAGGATGGATACTGAGGAGCTTTTTCCCTTGGTAGAAGGGTCAATAACTAGGGGGCATAGATTCAAGGTAAAGGGCGGGAGGTTTAGAGGGGATTTGAGAAAGAACTTTTTCACCCAGAGGGTGGTTGGAGTCTGGAACTCACTGCCTGAAAGGGTTGTGGAGGCAGGAACCCTCACAACATTTAAGAAGCATTTGGATGAGCACTTGAAATGCCTTAACATACAAGGCTACGGACCAAATGCTGGAATATGGGATTAGATTAGACAGGGCTTGATGGCCGGCATGGACACGATGGGCCGAAGGGCCTCTATCCGTGCTGTATAACTCTATGACTCTATGACTCTATGACAAATAAACTCCCAGAGATGTCGGGGAACATAGGGTCTAATGAGAGGGAGGAACATAATGCAATTAGTATTTGTAGGGAAATGGTGCAGGGAAATTGATGGGATTGAAAGCCAATAAATCCCCAGGGCCTGCTAATTTACATTCTAACGTACTTAAGTAAGTGGCCCTAGAAATAGTAGATGCATTGCTGGTCATCTTCCAAAATTCTATAGACTCTGGAATAGTTCCCATGGATTGGAGGGTAGCTAATGTAACCCCACTTTTTAAAAAAGGTGGTAGAGAGAAAACGGGGTAAGCCTGACATCGGTAGTGGGGAAAATGCTAGAGTCCATTATAAAAGATGTAATAGCACAGCACTTGGAAAACAGTGACAGGATCGGACAAAGTCAACATGGATTTACAAAAGGTAAATCATGCTTGACTAATCTACTGGAATTTTTTGATGATGTAACTTGTAGAATAGATAAGGGAGAACCAGTGGATATGGTGTATTTGGACTTTCAGAAGGCTTTCGATAATGTCCCGCATAAGAGATTGGCGTGCAAAGTTAAAGCACATGGGATTGGGGGTAAGGTACTGACTTGGGTAAAGAACTGGTTGGCAGACAGGAAGCAAAGAGTTGGAATAAACGGGTCTTTTTCCGAGTGGTAGGCAGTGACTAGAGGGGTACCGCAGGGATCGGTCCTAGTACCCCAGCTATTCACAATATATATTAATGATCTAGACAAGGGAACTAGGTGTAATATCTCCAAGTTTGCAGACGACACAAAGCTGGGTGGGCGTGTGTGCTGTGAGGAGGATGCAGATAAACTCCAATATGATTTGGGCAGGTTGGGTGATTGGGCAGATGCCCAGCTGTGCTGACCCCACCCAGCGTCGGCCTTGGATCTGAAGCATGCTACATTACTGTAAAATATGTACAATTAAACTTTCAATGTATCCTTCTGTAAATGTTGTATTATGAGCATACTAACGTATGAAAAATACTAAATGTTAAATCTGTAGACCGGTCATTGCAGTCTGTCCCACACAGCTGTGATGCTGAGAATGTAGACCATTGCTATATCAGTGTAAAAACCAGTGTAAAAGTTTTGTGTTTGTTAAAAAAAAGTTTTTAAAAGTTGAACTTAAAAATTATACCTGGTGGTAAAAAGTAAATAAAATCATATGGGCTAATGGCACAGAAATCATTTGCTATCATGAATTTTTAAGTGCCCCTTCACCACTATCCACACCAATGCATCATTTCATGCATTGCTATAGAATACAATATGCAGCTATCAAGCCAGCATTTTGTATGTGTGCCACTTGCTCAACATTCAAATCTTGGGATTCTGATAAACTTTCCTTTCACTGTTGTGCTTCTTGCTGTTACATACAACCTGTTTCCTCAGAATACATCTGTCAGAGGACCACACACTTCTGTACACATGAAGCTAGCATCGTGAGTCATAGGAACATAGGAACAGGAGTAGGCTACTCAGCCCCTTGAGCCTGTTCCGCCATTCAATTAGATCATGGCTGATCTGTATCTTAAATTCATCTACCCGCCTTGGTTCCTTGACCCTTAATACCTTTGACTCACAAAAAATCTAACAATCTCAGTTTTGAGATTTTCAATTGACCTAGCCTCAACAGGTTTTGGGGGCGAGAATTCCAGTTTTCCACGATCCTTTGTGTGAAGAAGTGCTTCCTGACATCACCGGAATGGGACACGTGTCCTAGCAGAAATGCTAAATAAGGAAGTGGCAATGGCTTTAAATTAGGAAGATGGGGGGAGGAATCTACATGAAATGAAACCAGCCTAAATATAAACTAAACAGAAAAGAAGAACACAGGAAAAACAAAACTAAGAGAGGACATAGATGGCAATGGAGTTATAGAACAGGAGTGTAAAAAGATGGTTAAAAATAAAATGAGGAACTACTATTAAAAATGAGTTAAACTGTCTGTACAGCAATGCATACAGTATTCATAATAGAACATGGGAACTGGAGGCAATATTACATTGCGAAGAACCAGATATAGTAGGGATTACTGAGACATGGCTACAGAAAAATCAGGACTGGGAATTAAACATTGCAGGGTATAACATATTTAGAAAAGATAGAGAGGGGAAAGGGGGAGATGGAGTAGCTGTAGTTATTAGGGATAACATCATGGCAGTAGAAAAAAGTGACGCAGCTATCAGTAAGACAGAAATAGAATCCACGTGGACAGAGATATAAGAAAAAGGATCAATCACCCTAATGGGGTAGTCTACAGACCACCAAATAGTGAAAGGGAGATGGAGGAAGAAATATGCAAACAAATTAGGGAAATGAGTAAAAAACATAGGGGGAAAAATTCAGTTGTTTGTGCCTCCCGTTAGCGCATTAAGATGGCGCTAATGAGGTGCAAAGCAACTAGCGCCCGGGCGCGACGATGTTTGCGGCGCTCGCAAAATTAACTAGACATTTTGCAGCGGCGCCACACACTACTGCCACAATCTCCTGCGCCGGCAGATCGTGACATCAGTCGAGTGCGCAATGCCCCGGTAGTGCCCCAGACCGGATATTGAGTGGCGCCCCCTGCCTTACCACCTACCGCTAGCAACGACAGGTTGAGGGGTGCGTTTTGCAATCAGAAAGGAAATGGGGGAGCGCTAATTAAAGGCGACCGCTTCCTGCCTTTTTTTGTTGGTGACATTTTTGCACCACACATTCTAAGAGAGAGACTTCTGGAGAGAGTCAATGCTGTGTGAAAGAGTTTTGGGTACTGAGCAGCACTTTGCAGGTTTATTTTGATTTGCCCTTCCTTGCTTCGCCAGCGCTCTGAGGTAGCGCCTCGCTCCTCGGCCTTTGCGCCTTAAGATAGGTGTGAAGCACCTGATTTAGCGCTCCAATCACCTCCAGGGGCGATAAAAGCTAAGTTTGACGTCGGAGGCGATAATTAGCGCCAGGCGCCCCAAACGGGGCTATACTGAATTTTCCGCCTTGATATTATCTCAGGATCATTACACGGTACTAAATCTAATAAGTTGTCCTCTCTAATGTTTTCCCTGATGTTTTGAATAAGGAAGTAATCACTGGCAGCATCGATAAATAACTTAACTTTGGACGAGCTCCATGATCCAGCTGCACTCAAACCAGTTCAACTCCCTCCTGCTGACCAATATCCTCCTTCTCCATCACAGTTATATCTGCTTATACAACTAAAGCTACATCACCTCCTTTGTGAGTCAACCTATTTTTTCAGAATCCCTTGAACCCTTTTAACTGCACTTCAGATCCATCATTTTTATCCAACAAATTTTTAGAGATGCCTGTTGTAACAATTTTCATTGGAAGCATATGCCTGTAATTCTAATACAGGAATCCCTCACCAACCGTGGGGGATAAGTCCCTGAAAACCCCTACGGTTAGTAAAATCGCGGTTGGCAAATTCATTATAAACAAAAAAAAGCATATAAATAGCATAAAAATCAAGTTTTTTTACCTTATTCCTAAAGGAAAAACCACGGATACATGAATTTCATGGCCGCGGTTGACAAAAATTGTCACAGAGTGGAAACCGCGGATACGTGAAGTCCATGTATGGCAAACCCATGGTTGGGGAGGGATCCCTGTATTTTATTTTGAAAACTTCTTGATTTATAATAAAAACATTTCAAGGAATTTTCCGCATGCTTCACATGGTTCATCTCATATAAACTATCCTTGTACTGTATTTATTGCAGTGATACTACTACCATCAGCTGCCCCATGGTTCCCCAGCCCCAGTGAAACTGCATACACTTTGAGTTGTGGGGCTGGATTCTGCCAGGCCCGAGGAAACAGGTTTGGAGGCGTGTGAGGTGTAAAATCATAAAAAATGGCGGGCAGCTCAGATCCTGTCTCCAGCCCACCTCTGATCAATTTTCCCAACAGCGGCCGTTCAGACCCTGTTTTGATCCCGCCTCCAAGTGGCAGGATAGGCCCTTAAGGCCAATAACAAGCAGTTAATTGCCTCTATAATGTCATTTTGAGAGGCCTTTCTAACGTTAACACATTTCCCCCGTGCTGCATGTCTCTTCTGGAACACCCCAGTTAATCCTGGTGGCCTCACAAGTGGATGGCTTACTAACAGCTGCTGCTCCACCATTAAAAAGGACTTTTCAACACTGATCATTTGCAGGTGGCAGAACTTTGTTTTCTCATTTCTGGGAGAACTTTTATCAGGCCTACTCATTGTGGAAGTTTTGAAGCTGAGATCCATCTGCAGTGTGACCTCCTGGGAAACCCCTCTCCCCAGCCTGACTGTGCAGGGGTTTTTGGTGTCCGCAGTCCCTGACTGTTTTGAGCGGTTCGAATCACTCCCACACCCCTGTGGTTCTAGACTCCGGACTTAGGTACAGGCTGTGATACAAATTGGAGTAGACAACTGGTTTGGTGCAAGAAAACTGTATTTTATTAAAGGCACAATAAATATACAACACTGAAAATTACTGGAATAGTTACAGGCATATAAATGTAAACTTAATTAAGAATGGGGAGCATATGGCACAACGAGGGAAAAATCATATTAATAATCCCCCTACCCTTGTCCCACCCCCAATATCAAACTAAATTGTGCTGTAAGGGGCCAGGGATTATGCTCACCAATAAGGGTTTCTTGACAGGTCAAATCCTGTCGATTAAGCTGGTTGCGGTTTTGGGGTTCGCTCTTTGTGTCCTTTGGGGACTGCCGTCGCCACGTGGTCTCAGCCTTAGAATCTGCGAAGGTTCTTCAGTTGGGTGGAGCCTGCAGATGTGGTAAGGGCACGGTTGTGGATTTGTCTGGGTGAGTACCTTCTTTTTTCCATTAGAGATAGGGAGTAAAGTCTTTGTTGGGTACTTTATCTTTTAGAGTGGAAAACTTCGGGTTTCGTTCTTCTGGTGGTGGTCTGGTCATCGAGTTTCGTTGCGGTTGGGGTTCGGCTGGCGGCCTTCGGTGTCGGCTCAGTCGCGGTGGCCTAGATCATTACCTGTGTAGTGGTAATGATCTGAAGTTATGGTTTATCCGGCCCTTTGTTACCGCGGTGCTCGTGGTCGGTCTCTGTGTAAGGCTGGGGTTGCGGCCTAGTTGTCTTCGGTCGAGCATGCCCCACCATGCCTGTCTGCTTCTTTGAGTTTCGAGTAACCTGGACCTGAGCGTGTGCCTGCTTGTCCTCCAATGCTTTCTTGCTGCCCTTCTCTGCTTGCTCATCTGCTTTCTTCCGCTCCTGTCTTCTTCTTGCCCTTGGTTACTGGTGGGCCTACAGTTATACTATTTCGAAGTTCGTTATCTGTGCGCCAAATCAGGGCTAGTTCTTTGTCTAATTTTGGCCGGCTCGTCTAAGGTGATTATAGTCGTTCACCTTAACTGCTTTTGGGGCGGTTGCCCCATTGCTAAATGGCTTTTCTATCTTGGGTGTTTGTTATTCATAATGTTAATCGTTGCCTTCCTGGCTTGGTAGCTACTTCGGACTGTAACCGATTATTTATGCAAAGGTTTGATGGGTTCAAGATTAAGTCTTTCCTGAGTTGATTTGTTTCATAATGAAGAATGCGTATTCTGTATTATCTAGTTGTCTGGCTTCAGAAATAACAAGTCTCCCACAGGCCCAGGCATGTCAGGTTTTTCAAAGCCCTTTTGAATTTGACCTGCTGTTTTGCAGGGTCCTGCTTTCAATCTTGCAGGTTTCTGCCACAAGGTCCAGAAGCCATTTCCTTTAGGGTATCCTTATTAATAACTTGTCCCTCAGGGTCCCTTTATTAATAACTTTGGGGAATGTGGGAATTTTGAGAACCCTACAGCTGAGCGCTTCCTCAACTGAGGTATATACCAGAAGCAAGGGAACTGTTGAATCCGTGATTCTTAAAGTATGATGTTTTCCAATAACTTAACAATCAACAGGTGTTTACTGGAGGAGGGTAGTCTAAGGACTGACAGTACAGAGGCATGCTCAAGGCTTATATACAGGTGTGGTCACTGCCAGTACTACAGTATACAGGAGCTGTAAAAGTAGTTCTCACTTAAAGGTACATACACTACAATTCCTCCCCTTTTAGATTAGCAGTACCCATAATATTCAAATAACAATTAACACTTTAACATGCACATTAAACTGAAATAGTCCATTTATAGATTCAGTCTTTGGGGCGACCTCCTGATCCTTTCTGGATAGCGCCTTTCCTGAGGTTCTTGTTCTTGGTGTGGAGGCGATTCTGGCCCCTTTTCGTCGGTTATTTCATCAGTTTCCACTGCTACTGTTTCTGAGGTAGATGCTACCGGTATGTCGGGTTCATCCCCAGGGACGCGAGACATGGGGTTGATTCATTTCTGTGACGCTAAAATCTGGTCGACGTGGCGTCTCACAATGTTCTCCCCGACATCCACTGTGTACATTAATGGCCCCTGCCGTGTGCATATCGTTCCGGGTTGCCATTTCTCTGTTCGGTAGTCACGGGCCAAGACTGGTTGTCCTACTTTGAAGCTCCTTGTCGGCTTCTCATTGATGTGCTGGAATTGTTTATCCTCAACATTTCTTCGCACATTTGGTTTGAGCAAATCCAGACGAGATCTCAACCGTCGGTTAAAGAACATCATGGCCGGGGTCTGGTTGGTAACTGCATGTGTCGCATTTCTGTAGGCTAACAGGAAATTGTCCACCTTATGCTGTAGTGGAATTTCATCATCGCACATGGCCTTTATCGCCTTATTAAAGGTTTGTACGAACCTCTCAGCCAATCCATTTGTGGCTGGATGATACGGGGCGGATGTGTAATGCCTTACCCCATTCCGAAACTCTTCGGACACAAACTGTGGTCCATTATCAGAGCAAATCTGCTCTGGCAAGCCATTCCTGGCAAATATGGTCCGTAGGACTGCAATCGTTTTCCCTGTAGTGGTTGAGGACATTTTTATCACCTCAGGCCATTTCGAGTGCGCATCCACTGCTATTAAGAACATTGAGTCCATGAATGGACCAGCAAAATCAATATGCACCCATTGCATGGAGAGGAGGGCCACTCCCATGGGTGTAGAGGGGCATGTGGTGGTGCATTTTGGACCTTCTGGCATCCTGAGCAGCTCTTGGTTAGGTCCTCGATTTGTTGATCGATCCCCGGCCACCACACATAAGCCCTAGCAAGGCTTTTCATTTTCACCCCTCCCAGATGAACTTCGTGAAGCACATTGAGCACTCTCTCCCTTAACTTGGGTGGAATTACCACTCGGGATCCACACATCACTGCCCCCTGGCATACTGACAGCTGTTCTCTTCTGGATGAGAATGCTGGCAACAGTGAGTCGCCATGTGCTGGCCATCCCCTCACCGTCAAATCATATACCCGAGACAGCGTCGGATCATTGCGGGTCTCCTTCTCTATATCCGCATTAGTTACTGGCAATCATTCAATTATTGATGAATAAAATATCTTGATAGGGTCCACTGCTGGTGCTTCCTCCACAGTAGGCAATGGCAGGCGTGATAGCCCATCAGAGTTTCCATGATGTTTCGTGCCTTTATATTGTATTTCATATTGGTTCGCCCCTAGAAACAGGGACCATCTTTGTAACCGTTGTGCAGTCATCACCGGAACGCCCTTCTTTGGATAAAAGATGGAGACAAGTGGTTGGTGGTCAGTCAGCAAGGTGAACTTCTGCCCATGCAGATAGTGGTTGAATTTTTTTACTCCCCATATTAGGCTGAGGGCCTCCCTGTCGATCTGGGCGTAGTTGCGCTCGGCTGAGGTTAGTGACCGAGACGCAAAAGCTACTGGCCTCTCCAACCCGTCTGGGAATTTGTGCGACTGCACCGCTCCAATACCATAGGGTGATGCATCACATGCCAACCGAATTGGTAGTGCTGGTTTGAAATGGGCCAACACCTCTTTTGATGTGATCAAATCTTTGCACTTCTGGAAAGCTCATTTACATTCGTCATTCCACTTCCATGGTACCCCCGTTTGCAGTAGGGTGTTCAGTGGGTGCAATACTGTAGACAAATTTGGTAAGAACTTATGGTAGTAGTTCACCAGCCTGAGGAACAACCTCAGTTGTGACACATTTTCCAGTGCTGGAGCCTTGACTACTGCCTCAATCTTTTCAGGGGACTTATGTAACCCTTCTTCATCAATAACGTGGCCACAATACGAGATCTGCTTCTGGAAAAACTCGCACTTGTGGCGATTAGCTCGTAGCCCATATTCCTTTAATCTAGTGAGCACCTTCTCCTGGTTGGCGAGGTGATCACTGTCATTTTCGCCCGTGACCAGGATGTCGTCCAAATAACACTGGGTCCCTGGAATCCCTTGCAGGACTTGATCCATCGCCCTTTGCCAAATAGCCGGAGCTGATGCTACCCTGAACACCAGCCGATTGCATTGGTAGAGCCCTTTGTGAGTGTTGATCGTGAGGTATTGTTTCGAGGCTTCTTCTACCTCCATTTGCAAGTACGCCTGGGCCAGATCAATTTTGGTGAAGCGTTTACCTCCGGATAGTGAGGCGAAAATATCCTCAATCTGTGGAAGCGGATATTGTACCGTGTGAAGGACTGGGTTCACTGTCACCTTAAAATCCCCACAGATGCGGACCTTCTTTGGTTCCCCAGGCATATTACTCAACGACCTCTTCATTACAGGAACGATGGGTGTAGCCCACTCGCTCCAATCTACTTTGGACAGTACTCCTGAACGTTCCAACCCTTCCAGCTCTGCTTGATGGCTGGTCGGATCGCAGAAGGCACCGGTCTGGCCTTATAAAACTTTGGACTTGCATTTTCCTCTATTTTAATGGTTGCTGTTATGCCTTTTAGTGTTCCGAGTCCCTCCTGGAACACTTCTTGTGCGTCAGTTAGCATTTTTGACAGTCGTCCAGGTGTGACGTTGTCATCCTTTTTGGCCTCAACCTTCAGTGCCTGTATGGAATGCCAATCTAATTGTATCTTCCGGATCCATTCACGTCCTAGTAGTGGTGGTCCTCTATCTGGCAATACATATAGGTCCATTTTAGGTATTTCCTGGTCTTTGTATATCACTTTCACCCTTATTTTTCCTTTGGGGTAGACTTTTTGCCCCGTGTACGTCTTCAAGACAATCTCTGTAGCTTTCAAGGGTATATGTGAAAATAGCCGCTTGTAGTCCCTTTGGTTTATGACTGTTAGGGCTGATCCTGTGTCCAATTCCATTTTCACTTGGACTCCATCTATCTTGAGTGTGACCCAGATAGTCTGGTGATCCTCCATTTGGATTACCTTATGTAGTTTCAGACAACCCAGCTCCTTGCTTCCGGAGTCTGTATCACTTTTCTGTTCGTCTGAACTACTGTCCAGCACCTTATGTACCTCGGAGTCCACATCACAGAAGACCTCTCCTGGCCCCTCAATACCTCCTCTCTGGTGAAGAAGGCCCAGCAGCGTCTATATTTCCTAAGGAGGCTGAAGGGATGTAACCTGTCACCCCTGACCCTCTCTAACTTTTACCGCAGCACAATAGAGAGCATCCTGACAAACTGTATCACAGTATGGTATGGCAGCTGTAGCTACTATGACCGGAAAGCCCTGCAGTGGGTAGTCAAAACTGCCCAACGCATTACCGGCACCCGGCTACCGACCATAGAGCACATATACCAGAAACGTTGTCTACGGAGGACACGGTCCATCATCAAAGACCCTACCCACCCCAGCCACAGTCTGTTTGCCCTCCTGCCATCTGGGAGACGCTACAGATGCATTCACACCCGTATGACCAGAGATAGGAACAGCTTCTTTCCCAGGGCTGTCATCCTACTGAACTCCACAAATAAACTCTAAAGCCTGCACATCTGCCAATGCACTTTATTATGGTTATGGTTATGTTTATGTTAATGTATTACAAGCCAAATGTATGTTGAATGTTTAAATGTCTTAATCTAAATGTGCACTCTCGGGAGCCGCAAGCCTACATTTCGTTGTACTGCACTTGTGCACTAACAATGACAATAAAAGTTGATTTGATTTGATTTTGATTTGATTCTCCTGTGGAGATTTCTTGCTGCTGGTTTTCTTCCCTGACCTGCAGACTCTTGCTATGTGTCCTACTTTTCCACACTGTCTGCACACTTGGTCCTTGAACCAACAATCCTTCTGGTCATGTGTTGTTCTGCCGCAGCAATAACACTTCCCTGCTCCATATGACATTTCATTGGTGCCATATTCTTGCGGTCTCCGTTGTATCTCTGCAGTGCCCCGTGCGGCTGCTTCGCGTGATACTGCCATGCTGAAAGCCTTATCCAGCGTAAGATCCTTTTCTGATAGAAGCCGTTTCTGGGTTCCTTCACTTTGAAGCCCACACACAAACTTGTCCCTTAATGTATCTGCTAGTCCCACTCCAAACTGGCAGTGTTTCGATAGCTTGTGCAGTTCCATTAAGTACTCAGCATTACTTTCATCTTTATGCTGGTTCCTTTTGTGGAACTTAAATCTTTCTGCTATCAGCAGCGGTGTGGGGTTTAAGTGGTCCTGTAGGATTTCCACTATGTTTCCGAAATTCTTATCCACTGGCTTCTCTGGGGTTATTTGGTTTCGCAGTAAGCAATAAGTTTTTGCACCCATGGAATTTAACAAAACCAGTGCTTTCTTAGCATCTGGCACTTCATTCGCCCTGCAGTACACCTCAATGCGTTCCACATATGTCACCCAATCTTCGACTTCATTGTCGAATGCAGTGATACTGCCACTCTTCGGCATCCCTGAGTGTGATTTAACTGTCTAAAATGGCATCTCCCGCGCTCGCCCTTCTTCTCCCCGCGGACGCGGTTCAGCCCTTGAGCCCTGGCTGTGCTCTGCGCGTTCTCCTGTGCGCCTTTCCCGTTGCCGTCGCTCGGTCCTGAACCTGGCTGCTACATAGATACATAGATACATAGAAGATAGGAGCAGGAGTAGGCCATTCGGCCCTTCGTGCCTGCTCCGCCATTTAATGAGATCATGGCTGATCCTTTAATTCAGTATCCCGTCCCCGCCTTCTCTCCGTAACCCTTAACCCCTTTTGCCCGTAGAAATATATCTAATTCCCTCTTAAATATATTTAATGAGCTGGCGTACACTGCCCTCTGTGGCAATGAGTTCCACAGGTTCACCACTCTCTGAGTGAAGAAATTCCCCCTCATCTCTGTCCTAAATGGTTTAGCCCTTATCCTTAAATTATGTCCTCTAGTTCTGTTTTCACCCGCCAAGGGAAACATTCCTTCTGCATCCAGTCTGTCTAGACCTGTCAGAATTTTATACACTTCTATGAGGTCCCCTCTCAATCTTCTAAACTCCAGTGTGTACATCCCTAAACTACATAGTCTCTCCTCATAGGTCATTCCCGCCATTCCTGGTATCAGCCTGGTGAATCGCCGCTGCACCCCCTCCATGGCAAGAACATCCTTCCTCAGATGAGGCGACCAAAACTGTACACAGTACTCGAGGTGTGGTCTCACCAGTGCCCTGTACAGCTGCAGCAAGGTATCCCTGTTCCTGTATTCTAACCCTTTTGCTATGAAGGCCAGCATACCGTTTGCCTTCTTGACCGCCTGTTGCACCTGCTGCTGCTTTACCCTCTCTCTCTCTCTGTTTGTTTTTCCTCGACGCCACTCGGTTTTCAACCCCCGGCCACGCCCTGTGCGCTTCACCCTCTCTCTTACCGCATCGACGCTGCTCTGCTTTTTCTATGCCGTCGGTCGGCTCCAGCCGCCGCTGTCCGGGAAGGGTCTGCGCTGTACCTGTTGCCAGTCTGTTGCTGGATCGTCGTGGCTGGGGAACCAAGCCTGGCTCTCAACAGCCTCCCCTGTGATGTTCACTCTCTGCCGGATGACTGGGCGGTTGCTCGTGGTCGACGCCCGTGCTTCTGGCCTCGACTTTCTTCCACCGCCCTCCCGGAGCGAATCCTTGAAGGGAAATGCAGAGTTGCAGGCAGATTCGAATCGACCTCGTCGCCACTGTTGAATCCATGATTCTTAAAGTATAATGTTTTCCAATAACTACGTGGAGGCTGTAACTTAACAATCAATAGGTGTTTACTGGAGGAGGGTAGTGTGGTAAACCACTGTTATTGTTGTTCACCGTTGTTGTTGTTGTTGCACACTGTTGTACCTATGCATGCCTCAGCATGTCTCTGCTGGCTCTGCCCCTGGCTCCACCCACAGGCCCAGGTAGAAAGGTGATTGCTCTGCAGCCCCCTGCCTTCTTGGAACCCAGTCAACCATGAGAGGTATGCTCTGTTCTTTGCTAATAAAAGCCTTTAATTACTCTCCTAACTCTCCGTCTTTTATGAGTAATTGATAGCGCATCAATTTTATTAGCAAAAACAAAATGTCGACAACAAACGCTGAGCAACAGGCTGCTGCACCAAACGCTGAGCAGCAGGAGCTGCTGCGAGCCCTCAGACCAACATGCCTGGACCTAGACCCCCAAGAATCGGGTTCGGCTACCAAATTCGCGCATTGGCTGCGTTGCTTCGAGGCCTACCTGCAAGCCTCAACTGTGACCCTGGACGAAAACAAGCTGGAAATCCTGGCCTCAAAGGTGAGCCACCAAGTTTATACAATATTTCAGGACGCGACGACCTACGCGGCGGCTATCGATCTGCTAAAAGGGCAATACGCACGCCCGGTAAATACGGTCTATGCCAGGCACCTCTTAACATCCCGCAGACAGCAGCCCGGGGAATCGGTGGAGGCCTTCCTACGGGCACTACGGATACTCGGCCGAGGCTGCGATTGCAAAGAAGTATCAGCCGCAGCACACACGGAGGGACTGATCCGAGATGCTTTCGTTGCGGGCCTAAGGTCCGACTACTCCCGGCAGAGACTGTTGGAAAAGGGAGAAATGGACCTGAGAAAGGCAGTGTCCCTCGCGCTCTCGCTCGACGCGGCCCACAGGAATATGGATGCCTTCTCCCCTAACCGCTCCGCAACGTGGACGCCACAACCTTGGGTCATGGGACCGCCACCTTCAACTGCTGCTGCAATGTCCAAGGCACAGAAATGTTATTTTTGTGGCCAGGCAAAACACCCCAGAGCACGCTGCCCGGCGAGAAATGCTACCTGCTCCGGCTGCGGGAAGAAAGGACACTATGTCAGCGCCTGCAAAGGAAAAACCGCTAACGCCAGCAGCGTCGCGTGTGAACCGTGGGGGCAGCCATCTTGTCCGCCATCTTGGGCTCCCCCAGCCGCGTGGGGATCGGGATCATGGGCGCCGCCATCTTGTCCGCCATCTTGGACATCTCCAACTTCAACCACGGGGGACCCGGACTCAACCACCGCCTCATCTGACGACCACATCGACTCGCTCGACCATACGCTGGCCTCCGTGATGCTGGACCAATCTCTCCCTCATCAACTGTCCAGGTCCATGATGGACATTACGGTAAACGGCCGCGCCACTACCTGCCTTTTTGACAGCGGGAGCACGGAGAGCTTTATCCACCCCGACACGGTGCGCAATTACTCTCTCCCGGTCCTGCCGACGCGCCATCGGATCTCTTTGGCTTCCAAAGCCCAGTCAGCGGACGTCGGTGGCTACTGTGTAGTGACCCTTTCAGTAAGGGGCACAGAATACAAAAATTTTAAACTCCTGGTCCTGCCCCATCTCTGCGCTGCCGTTCTACTGGGGTAGGATTTTCAGTGCCACCTTAAGAGTGTCACATTAGCGTACGACGGACCCCTCCCCCCACTCACAGCCTGCAGCCAGCAGCTTTGAAATCGCCCGCCGCACACCATTTGCAGCCTCTCCACCCTTAAAGTTCCCCCCCCCTCCTTGTTCGCTAACCTCACCCGCGACTGTAAGCCCATCGCTACCAAAAGCAGGCGTTACAGTGCCGGGGATAGGAGCTTCATTAAATCCGAGGTAGCGAGACTCCTGAAGGAAGGGATTATTGAAAGTAGCAACAGCCCGTGGCGAGCACAAGTGGTGGTAGTGAAGACTGGCGAAAAACAGCGCCTAGTTATTGACTACAGCCAGACGATCAATTGCTACACCCAGCTAGATGCATACCCACTCCCCTGCATATCTGACATGGTCAATCAGATAGCACAATACCGGGTGTTCTCGACGATTGATCTGAAGTCGGCATACCACCAGCTCCCCATCAGGGCTGAGGACCACCAGTACACAGCTTTTGAAGCTGACGGTCGTCTCTACCACTTCCTCAGAGTTCCCTTCGGCGTCACCAACGGGGTTTCAGTCTTCCAACGGGAGATGGACCGGATGGTTGACTAGAACGCGCTCCAGGCCACTTTCCCCTATCTAGACAACGTCACCATCTGCGGCCATGACCAGCAGGACCACGATGTTAATCTCGAGAAATTCCTCCGTACGGCCCAACGGCTGAACCTAACATACAACAAGGACAAATGTATGTTTCATACCAAGCGCCTTGCCATTCTTGGCTGTGTAGTGGAGAACGGAGTCTTCGGCCCCGACCCCGACAGGATGCGCCCCCTTATGGAGCTCCCCCTCCCCCACTGCCAAAAAGCACTGAAGAGATGCCTAGGGTTTTTCTCGTACTATGCTCAGTGGGTGCCCAACTATGCGGACAAAGCCAGACCCCTCATCAAGTCCACCTCCTTCCCCTTGGCAGCAGAGGCCTGTTCAGCCTTCACTCTCATAAAAAGAGATATTGCGAGGGCCACGATGCACGCAGTGGATGAGTCCATCACTTTCCAAGTGGAGAGCGACGCATCCGACTTTGCCCTAGCTGCAACCCTTAACCAGGCGGGGAGACCCGTGGCCTTTTTCTCAAGGACCCTCCAGGGCCCCGAGATTCGACACTCCTCTGTCGAAAAGGAGGCCCAGGCCATTGTGGAAGCTGTGCGACATTGGAGGCATTACCTGGCCGGAAAACGATTTACCCTGCTCACTGACCAGCGTTCAGTAGCTTTTATGTTTAATAATAAGCAGAGGGGCAAAATCAAGAACGATAAGATCTTGAGGTGGAGAATCGAACTCTCCACCTACAATTACGATATCTTGTACCGGCCCGGGAAACTCAATAAGCCCCCAGATGCCCTATCACGTGGTACATGCGCCAACGCGCAGGTCGATAGACTGAAGACCCTCCACAATGACCTCTGCCACCCGGGGGTCACCAGGTTTTTTCACTTCATCAAATCCCGTAACCTGCCCTACTCCATCGAGGAGGTCAGGACCATGACCAGGAACTGTCAAATCTGTGCCGAGTGCAAACCGCATTTTTATAGGCCAGACAGAGCAAGCCTGATCAAAGCCACGTGCCCCTTTGAACGGCTGAGCATCGATTTTAAAGGGCCCCTCCCCTCCTCCGACCGCAATGTGTACTTCCTCAACATAATTGACGAGTACTCCCGTTTCCCGTTTGCCATCCCTTGCTCAGACATGACCAGTACCACGGTCATTAAATGTCTGAATGACCTCTTCGCCATGTTCGGTTTCCCTAGCTATATTCATAGCGACAGGGGCTCATCCTTTATGAGCGACGAACTTCGGCAGTACCTGCTCTCGAGAGGTATTGCTACAAGCAGGACCACCAGCTACAACCCCCGGGGGAATGGCCAGGTGGAAAGGGAGAATGCGACGGTCTGGAAGGCAGTCCTTTTAAACTTGAAATCTAAGGGCCTTCCGACCTCTCGCTGGCAGGAAGTCCTCCCTGCGGTGCTCCATTCCATTCGGTCACTGCTCTGTACAGCCACCAATGCTACCCCTCACGAGAGAATGTTCTCCTTCCCCAGGAAGTCCACATCGGGGATCTCGTTACCGACATGGCTGACTTCTCCAGGACCCGTCCTACTGCGGAAGCACATGAGGTCCCATAAGACGGACCCCCTGGTCGAGAGGGTGAGCCTCCTCCATGCCAACCCTCAGTATGCTTACGTGGTGTACCCGGACGGGCGGGAGGACACAGTCTCCATACGAGACCTCGCACCTTCGGGTGCTCCCGAAACACCTCCCTCGCCACCCACCACTACCCACGCCTACCCCCAGTGCGCTTACGTAGCGTACCCGGACGGGCGGGAGGACACAGCCCCCACACGAGATCTCGCACCTTCGGGTGCCCCTGAAACACTACCATTGCCATCCACCACTACCCACAACCCAACCCCGTTAGTCGGCATGCCGCGGCCCCAGGACCCGTCATTGACCACCCAACCACTCAATGAGACGCCAGATTCAACGTTGGATGCTGCACCATCACCGCCGCCACCACGACGATCAGGACGGCATACAAGGCCACCTGATAGACTTACTTACACGAACCTTTAGTACACTTCACCCCGCCGGACTCAATTTTAAACAAGGGGTGAATGTGGTAAACCACTGTTATTGTTGTTCACCGTTGTTGTTGTTGTTGCACACTGTTGTACCTATGCATGCCTCAGCATGTCTCTGCTGGCTCCGCCCCTGGCTCCACCCACAGGCCCAGGTATAAAGGTGATTGCTCTGCAGCCCCCTGCCTTCTTGGAACCCAGTCAACCACGAGAGGCATGCTCTGTTCTTTGCTAATAAAAGCCTTTAGTTACTCTCCTAACTCTCCGTCTTTTATGAGTAATTGATAGCGCATCAGGTAGTCTAAAGACTGACAGTACAGAGGCATGCTCAAGGCTTATATACAGGTGTGGTCACTGCCGTTACTACAGTATACAGGAGCTGTAAAAGTAGTTCTCTCTTAAATGTACATACACTACAGGAACCATTTATTTCCTTTCCTTCTGGACATCAGGTTTGGACGATGACCAGCCATGGCAGCAGCAGCACCCGGACCAAGAGCTGCACCAACAGCAGGAGCAACAACAGGAGCGCCAAGCTGCTGCTCACCGAAGCTGCACAGGCCAGAAGGAGTCAGCGCATGGATGCATGTCGCCGCAAGAGATACCCCCAAAACAGGGTTTACACAGAAGATAAGTTACCTCAACATGACTGAGCAGCAGTGCCAAAGGAGGCTCAGACTTTCACGAGAGGTAGTGGGTGACATCTGCGCAATGCTGCAGCAAGACCTGGAGCCCAGAGGAGCAGGTGGACACCCCTTACCAGTGGCCGTCAAAGTCACCACCGCACTCAACTTTTTTGCTTCAGGCTCATCCAGGGATCATCAGCGGTGTCTCCCAGGTGGCCACGTACACTTGCATCATGCAGGTAACCGATGCCCTCTTTGCCATCACGCACAATTACATCAACTTCTCCAAGGATCAAGCAAGTGTAACCACACGTGCGGTTGGATTTGCTAATCTGGCAGGCTTTCCAAGGGTGTAGGGCATCGTTGACTGCACACATGTGGCCCTTAAGGCACCCCATCACAATCCAGGTATTTTTGTCAACTGCAAGGGGTTCCATTCCCTCAACGTGCAGCTGGTGTGTGACCACAAGAAGGAAATTTTGCATGTTTGCGCCAAGTACCCTGGAAGTTGCCATGATTCCTTCATCCTCCGCTCTTCAGTCCGCCAGACCAAATTTTCGGATGGCTACTTGGAGACAAGGGCCATCCCCTGAAGACATGGCTAATGGTGCCGTTGAGGAGCCCATCCAATGAAACTGAGGAGCGCTACAACTCCAGTCACATTTCCACCAGATCCATAATCGAGCAAACCATCGGCTTGCTGAAGATGCAATTCAGATGCCTTGATAGATCAGGTGGAGCCTTGTAGTACTCAGCAGCCAGGGTCTCCAGAATCATCGAGGTCTGCTATGCACTTCAAAGCATGGCACAGCATCGTGGCTTGAAGATTCCTTAGGTACAAGTGGCTCATCGCATAGCCTCCTCAGATGAGGATGAGGATGATGAGGATGAGGATGATGATGATGAGGAGGAGAGCGACAACGAACAGCTTGCGGAGGCGCATCAACCGGTGGCAGCAGCACGCAAGCACATTGCTGCCCGGGATGTAAGGGATGCAGTCATCTTGGACAGATTTGCTTAGCCTGACCAATCAAACACTTTTACCTCGTACCTTCTTATCAGATCATCGACAATGGCCAAGAACCTGCGGATTCCTATCACTCTGACCGCCATACTGACAATTGCACCTCGCCCTAAGCCCTCAATGTGGAAGTCCCATTTGCGAAATAACACAGCCCACAACTTCAACAGTTTGCCATCAAGTTTTTTTATCACATAAAGTCACGGATGGCTTTTCAAAAATAAAAACAACAGAACACCAAAGTGACTACCCTTGGGACTACTTGTGCTTTATCTTCCTCTTACGCATGCTCCTACATGGTGCTCCCCCTGTGGCTTCAGTAGATGTGGAGGCCCTTTGCTCACTTTGTTGCTGCTCCTGCCTCGACAACCTTGGTGTGCATCCTCTGGGGTTGAGAGCCTGTGAGGACTCGGCAACAGCCTGCTGCTCCTGCGGCTGTGCAGGGGCTGATACGCCGATCTCAGGTAGTTGAGGGCTCTGACCGAGGGCTCTGCAGTGGCATGGTCGTGTGAGCGCTTGGAGAGGAGCCCCCACTTCCTTGTTCTTTGCCACCAACTTCCCTCTCATGCATCAGGTCCACCTCAGTGCTTGCAAGTGGCTTGAGAGCACCTTGCTGCACATCAGGGGGGCCATGGGGACCCATCTCTGCACTGGCAGTCCTACTCAGAAGGACTTCCATGAAGCTCTACTTTCTCTATTCAATAGCTGCCATGCGCTCCTCCAGAGATGTCAGCCTATTCTGAACAATCACCATGTTTTCCTCACTCCGGCGACTTATTGCCTCCATGGCAACAGCCAGCCTTTCTATGGAGGTTGCCATCCTTTCCATGGAGGTTGCCATCCTTTCCGTGGTGCTGCGTATATGCGCCATTGCCTCCCCAACGGCACTGCTTAGGTTAGAGTTGGACACCTCCATCCTCTCCACACTCGCAGTGACCCTGGAGACAAGACCTGTCAAGAGACTCCTGCACCTGCTCCTGGAGTTTCAGCACCGCTCTATTTCGGGATGGACCCAGAGGTACAGGGTCCACATGCAGCGGAGCAGAGCTGGGAGAGTCCTGCGCCCTCCGCTGAGCACTCTCCACTGCTGTCCCTGTCTCCACCACCTGCTGATGCTCACCTGTGAGATGTGATATAAAATGGTGACAACACTAAACTATGTCCCAAAGGTCCCACCAAGGGACCCACATTTACTTTATAGAAACGCTTCATTTTTACATACTTGTAGAAGCTCTTAAAATCTGTTTTTGTATTTCTTGCTAGTTTATTCTCATTCTATTTTCTCCCTTCTTATCAATTTCTTGGTCATCCTTTGCTGATTTTTAAAACCCTCACAATCCTCAGGCTTACTATTCTTTTTGGACAACATTGTAAGCCTCTTTTAATCTAATATTATCTGTAACTTCAATTGTTAGCCACAATTGGACCACTTTCACAGTGGAGTTTTTATTCCTCAAGGGGATATATATCATTGAGAATTATGAATAATTTCTTTAAATGTTTGCTATTGCCTATATACTGTATGATATTTTAATGCAATTTCCTTATCTAACTTAGCCAACTCACCTCTCATACCTCCATAATTGGCTTTGTTTAAATTTAAGACCCTATTTTCCAACTTAACCACATCACTCTCAAACTTAACATGAAATTCTATTATAGTATGATCACTTTTCCTCTTGCTCACTTTGTTGCTGCTCCTGCCTCGACACCTTAGGCGGGCGTCCTCTGGGGTTACGAGCCTGTGTGGGCTCGTCAAGAGTATGCTGCTCCTGTGGCTGGGCAGGGGCTGAGACGCCGATCTCAGTTGGGTGAGGACTCTGGTGGGGCTCTGATCGAGGGCTCTGCAGTGGCATGGTCATGTGAGTGCTTGGAGAGGAGCCCCCACTTCCTTGTTCTCTGCCACCAACATCCCTATCATGGGTCAGCCCCACTTCAGAGCTAGCAAGTGGCTTGACAGCACTTTGCTGCAGTTCAGGTGGGCCATGAGTTCCCGTTTCTGCACTGGAAGTCCTACTCCAGAGGACTTCCATGAAGGCCTGGTTTCTCTGCTCAATAGCTGACCATCGCTCCTCAAGAGATGTCAGTCTATTCTGAACAATGACCATGTTTTCAAGACCCTGGCAACTAAGCTCCTCCATGGCCGTGGCCATCCTCTCCTCTACTGTAGCCATCCTCTCCGCTACGGTAGCCAGCCTTACCACGGAGGCAGCCATCCTTTCCACGGAGGCAGCCATCCTTTCCATGGTGATGCGTTCATGTGCCAATGCCTCCACAAAGGCTCTGCTCATGTTAGCGATGGACTCCTCCATTCACTTCACACTCGCAGCGACCCTGGAAACAAAACCTGCCAGAGACTCCTGCACCTGTTCCTGGAGTTCTAGCACTGCTCTCCTTCTGGATGGACCCGGAGGCACAGGGACAACATGCAGCTGAGCCGAGCTGGGAGAGTCCTGCACCCTCCGGTGAGGACTCTCCACTGATGTCCCAGTCTCCACCATCTGCTGATGCTCACTTGTGAGCTGTGATACACCAGTTGACAACTCTACTCTATCCCCCGAAGGTCCCACCGAGGTGCGAGTGCCTGCGCTGGTGCTGGGTGCACTGAATTCTGCTGACGCTCTGCCCTCAGAGGTTGCACCTTCCTCTGAGGAGTCTGGAGGCTCAGGCTGTTCCTCCTGGACAGTGGGGAGGGGGTCTGTCGATGTTCCTGTGGGGTGAGTAAAGGAAAGACTTAGACATGTGAGATAAACGTTGCATGCACATTGACTTGTGCAGATCATCATAAATCAATCTGTTAGAGCATTAGAATCAATATCAGTCACTCATGCAATTTCAATGAGAGAGATGAAAAACTATTCTGTCACCAGCTTGCTCCGATGCGCCCGTCTGTCCATCCCCCACTTGCGCATCCTCCTCGACTCCCACGATCTCCAGGGACACCTCCTCTGCAGTGGTGAGCTGGGCTATTGAGGGTGGCCCTCCTCCTGTCCTCGCCCTCTCCCTCTTACTGTGGGCTCTCTTTTCCTGCAATGAGGGTCACAAGTGGAGTTTGAGAGAATGATGGAGTGAGTGTAGAGAGTCCATGGCATACATGCTTAGAAGGACAAAAAGAAGGAGTGAGGTGCCAATACCAAGGGCCCTCCCTGTGTGTTGTAAGTTGTTGTCATTACATTACAGTGGTAGGGAGTGTGAGTGCTTCATATTTGAATAGTTAAGTGAATGTGAACATACAGAGAGAAGGACTTTCAGAAGGCTTTTGATAAGGTCCCGCATAAGAGAATAGCTTGCAAAATTAAAGTACATGGGATTGGGGGTAAGGTACTGACTGGAATAGGAAACTGGTTGGCAGACAGGAAGCAATGAGTTGGAATAAACAGGTCTTTTTCCGAGTGGAAGGCAGTGACTAGTGGGGTACCACAGGGATCGGTGCTAGGACCCCAGTTATTCACAATATATATTAATGATCTAGATGAGGGAACCAGATGTAATATCTCCAAGTTTGCAGACGACACAAAGCTGGGTGGGCGTGTGTGCTGTGAGGAGCATTCAGAGAAACTCCAGTACAAATTGGACAGGTTGGGCGATTGGGCAGAAGCATGGCAGATGCAGTATAAGGTGGATAAATGCGAGGTTATCCACTTTGGTGGCAAAAACAGGAAGGCAGGTTATTATCTGAATGGCAATAGATTGGGAAAAGGGGAAGTGCAACGAGACCTGGGTGTCCTTGTGCACCAGTCGCTGAAGGTAAACATGCAGGTACAGCAGGTGGTTAAGAAGGCAAATGGTATGCTGGCCTTCATAGCGAGAGCATTCGAGTACAGGAGCAAGGATGCCTTGCTGCAGTTGTACACGGCATTGGTGAGACCACACCTTGAGTATTGTGTGCAGTTTTGGTCCCTTATCTGAGGAAGGATGTTCTTGCAATGGAGGGAATGCAGCGAAAATTCACCAGATTGTAGGGGGTTTTGTGTGTGGCATGTGCCCAGTCAGCTTTGCCCCTGACTGCCTCTGAGCAGTTCGAATCGCTCCACACCCCCTGGATTCTAGACACCGGACTTAGGTACAGGCGGTGATACAGAAAAACAAGTAGATGAGTGGTTCGGTGCAAGAAAACCGTAATTTTTATTAAAGACAGAATAAAACACAATACTGAGAATCACTAAGCTGATTACAGGCATATAAAAATAATACACTTATATGGGAATGGGGAACACACGGCTCATCGAGGGAAACAAATACATTAAAAATCCCTTATCCTTATCCCACCCCCTATACCTAACTAGATTAAGCTATGAGTGGCCAGGGATTTATGCTCACCAATTCGAAACCTGTTGACCTTTAATGGTTGTGATTTTTGGGGTCCGTTCTTGCTGTCCTTTGGGGTGTCTCATCGCCACGTGGTCACAGGGCGCGGTGGTGTGTAAGATTCGAAATTTTCAGCAGTAATCACGCAAGAAAACAGGATAAAATAAGACAGTTTATTGACCAAAGTAAGCTTGCACAGAAAAACCTTTGATAAAAGGGCATACAAAATGGCCGCCGGGCCTCGTGATCAGTTTTCTGGACCATTTTATTTCTGTTACTGCAACCCAGGCAGGCTTGTGGATTGAAGACAGTAAGCCCGCGAAAGCCAGTATCGGGGAACCGAAACTCAGGGAAACAGCATACATATTCAATGGATTCTAAGTACAGGATGGGGCCCATCAAGATATGGGCGGACAATGCAAAAACACTTATACCCATTTAATGTACAAAGGAGAAACCGTTTAACAGCCATCAAGGAAAATCTCCAGACCGATCAATATGCGAACCGAGTTGCGGTGACAATGTAAAAGACATTAAAAGACATTATCAGCCAGGAAGGCCAGCTAAGTTATCACCGGCTCCTGTTACAAGACAAAGCGCCCCTGCAGAGATTTCTGCCCGCCAAAATTAATACAAAGACAGACCTATGATTTGGCGGGAGATAAGACTGTCCCAAAAGGGTATAACTATGGATTGAAAGTCCATCAAAAGGTACGGAGTTATCGTACGGAACGAACGGACGAATGAAGGACGGACGGTGATGGTTACACAGATCCAGGATCGGCGCCTCTTCTACCTCGGTAGCTTCGGAATCGATGAAGACGCTTCGTCTTTTTAAAGACGCTTCGGACGGACAATTTCGGTGAAAAGACAACGTGGTCAGTGTTCAGCCAGACAAGGCTCGGTGACGACGGGAAGACGACGAGGGTGGCCCGGGTACTGTTGTCGGGAGATCATCGACGACCCAGGCCGAAGGAGAAGACACCCTCAGGAAAACCGACGATCCAGGCCGGAGAGAAAGGACATTCCGGGCCTGACACTTCCGTGCCTCAACATCCCATCGGGTTGTTGTTCTGCACCATGAACCAAAATCGACAACAGACCTAGGGGATCCAATCTTGACGAGCGCTCATCGAGGCTGTGTCTACCCCGCCGCCTTGAGAGAGAGAGAGAGAGAGAGAGAATATCGACTGCGCCAGAAGTTTCCAAATCCACGTGACGACGGAAAGCGGTGCCAAAAGGCTGCGAACCCCTTTTTCGCGATTTTGAGAGTGGTGAGCATGATCCCAAGTTCCTCAGGTCGAAACTTAGTTTAGGTATAGGGGAGGGAGTTAAGGGTAATCGTAATGTGTTTTCCCTTTTACGATGTGCCGTGTGTTCCCCATTTCCATAGAGTCAAGTTCATAAATTTGTGCATGATTGTAGTTACTTTAATCTGTGCCTATGACATGTATTTTGTAATGCTTCAAACTGTTTAAAAATAAAAACAGGGGAAGGCAGATGGCAAAAATGAGGGATAAATGTCTACAATGTTAATTTTACAATCTTAGCAACAGTTCCCTTAAATTACCATCCCTTTACTTCTCACTAGATTGTCTTGCTAGTGGGTCAGAAGCCTTGCTCACCTGCAGTCCAAAAAGTAAAAGAGAAGAGAGAGAGAGGACTTCCTGGGCTTAATCTTTATATCCTGGGAGTCCCTGCTGTTTTCGCGCCGAAAAGGTCCGTGCGCAATTTCGCGCCGGAAAGTCCGAATACACAAGAGAATGGCTTTTAACTTCCTCCATTCATACATGGAGACATCACGTAGTAGAGTCAATTTCAGTGAATGGATGTGTGTAAACAACCCATTGTGCTTGCTGTCCGATGATTGGCTGATTCAAGCGGGCTACTCCCCAGTGTAAACAAGCAGCTTGAAGGTTACCAGACCCGCCCAATACCACAGGGTGACTGACAGCTCAGGCTCCATTCAAACCCACTGCAGGGCAGCGCTGAGCTTTTCATATGCTAACAGCCTGTCTGTCCTGTTCTGCTGCCTTTTTATAATTCTGTTTCCATGAGGTCTGTTCAGCCATTTTTATGCCCTGGGCAATTAGAACAGTCAAAAACTCAAGAGTACACCTTTTAATAAAATGTACAATCTTAAAGTGTGCGATTTTCACAAAGTTCTTTGATTCCAGTATCCAAGTGCTGCCCAGCTTACGAGCTTTTTAACGCAGCCTTTTGTGGTTCTGGGTATGTTTTAAAACATTGTCCAACCCAGAGACAATTTAAATCACACAGGTATCCGGCCATGATGTGGATTAATATTTCCCGATCTTCGGGGGCTGAGGGGATTTTGCGACCCCTACATTCCCCCCTTGGATACTTCCAACTTGCTTGTAGTATCCTCTTGAAGAAGTGAGCAAAGTTTTCTTACACCCCACAACAATCATCCCCTGTATTTACCTATAGCTACCTACCACTGATCCCCTGACCCATCTATTCCCCTCAAATCCGAGAAAAACCGTGGTACGGTAGGCATCTACAGATACATCAATTACAAAATGTTACAATAGGCACTCATACCCCTGCACCACTTGTTACATTATAACATATTACAAAATGTTGCAATCTCGGTAATACAATGTAATCAAAATGATCCCAAGCACGGAGAGGGTCCTACGCCTCTGCACCACATGGAACTGTAAAACAAAATACAAAAATCTTCATTAAACATTTGAAACAAAATGCTGAAATAAACCCCGACCATCACGTGACAATGATGGGTCGCGAAATTTGAGTGGGTATTGCCCCCCCCACCCGGGCAGTAAATGTTCCTTCCACCACCCCCCCTTTAATGGCCTTAAACTTTTAAAACATACAGAATGGATTTTACAGACAGTCTGATCCGCCAGCCCCGAGCTGTTCCCTTGTCCCTTTGTGGAGGCGGGGTACCCCTCATGTTTCACAGACGGAGACTGGGGAGTATGGGATCACGAATCCCAGTCCCTCCCCCTCCCGTCTTCCCTCGACTGGCTGCAGAAAATGATGGGTGCCTGTGTGGCAGCTCTCACTGGCCCCACTCTCAAACTTGGATGCCAGATCCGGCCACCCACTCATCCTTCCCAGCCACACTTACACTCTAACTTTGCCCGTGGGCCCCGGGTGAGTTCCTCCCTTCCCCGAATGCAACCACATGACTCTTGGGTCTCCCCCTCCCCTTTACAATCTTTCCCGGGCCATCACCACCCACTCCCGGGGAACGCATCCCTATCTGACAAGGCGCCCGCGCTTCCCCACCATGACTCCTCAATAGCAAGGTCTCCCGCAAGTGAAACTCGGTCAGGATAGTGCTGGGTTGGGGCCGTGCCCCACCCAGCTGGGGCCATCTCTTCCACGTAGGATGAGTAGGCAGGTTCCTCCGGACCCTGTCCGGTTTCTCCCGAAGGTTACTGCGAGGTCTCCTCCTGGATTTGTCCAGTGGCGAGGTGATCCCCAACATTCTGTATAATCATATCTTCATTTGATGCCCAGCTCGGGCTGGGCGAACAGGGCTGCTCCTTTGTCCACTCTCCTGCAAAAGAACTTAAAAGGACATGCAGCCAGGTCTGTCACTGACCTGCTGCCTTAGGTGGAGACATGGTCGGGTCCCTCAACCTTGGACCAAAATACGAGCATTTGGCACACTTATAAACTTAAACTTTAAACTTAAACTCAAAACTACTAGTTACATTCTAAACTTAAAATTTAAACACGTTAAAAGCAAGCTATAAACATTGGTAACTTAACACAAAGCTATAATACAAATGCCGCCCATCTCCGGATGGCCAGGCTAATCTATGGTGTCACTGTCGCAGATTACTGCTGCCTGCAGCGAAGCTAGACTGCCCCTTGCTTCTAATCCCTGGCAGCTTATGGCTGCTAGTTGGGGACCTCTGTGATCTGTTTCCTTCTGGGCTCGGGAGATTGCTCTATGTGGCGGGTACTCTGGTGACCATCTTATCTTGGGCTTGCAGACCCGCTGAGACCTTCTGAGGGGTGTCTCTGTGGGGGAAACTTTGGCTGACGGACCCTGAGCCTGGGTCACAGCCCTAGCTGGCTGGGAACCTTCTCCCCGTGATGCAAACAGCCCGCACTGTTTAAAAACCTGGCAGCCTGCCAGTAATCCAGGTTTGTCTCCTTTTCCCTACCCACTCCTGTACTGGGGGCAGGTATCCCCTCACCACCCGCTGCTGGTGGCTGAAAATCTTCCTCTCCAGGTCCAAATCCTGGTACCAGCTCCTTCCATATGTCCCCTGCAAGAGGAATTGCTATCCCTTCCTCCCCAGAGTCCCACACCATAGGGGGAACCACTCTAGAAGCAGGCTGGGAAGCTTGTCCCTTTAAACAGGTGACTGCGCCTGCGCAAACCTCCTCCCCGGAGTCCCACGGCAGAGGCTGTGAAACCTCTGTATTCAAACAGGCGACTGCGCCTGCACGGGAAAACTGAAGAGGAACCGTTGTGGTCACAGGCTGGGGAACTGCACCTGCGTGAACCTCCTCCCCGGAGTCCCTCGGCAGAGTCTGTGAAACCTCTGTATTCAAACAGGCGACTGCGCCTGCGCGGGAAAACTGAAGAGGAGCCGCTGTGGTCATGGGCTGGGGAACTGCGCCTGCGCGAACAGACCATTCAAAAGACTGGGGAATTCCTGTCTCCAGACCAATGACTACGCATGCGCGGGCAGTCTCTTCACAGGGCGACTCCTCCCTGGAGCCCCCCAAGCAATTTTCTGTGAATGAACTCGCAGCAGCCTGCAGATTTCTAATCTCAGGCTGCGGTTTCTCTGTTTCTGAACTAAATCACTGGTTCAAATTTAAACTTTGGCCAAAACTTAGGTCCCACTGGGGCGGAGAAGTGTCCCAATTGGTGGGCCAGACAACTTTTCCCTTGGAACAAGCCACAGCGCCTGTCTTTACAGCCTGTGAGCATGAACTTTTATGGTCAGAGTTATACAATTTAAAGGTAAAGGCAAACTTATATTGGTCCTCTCATTTTAAAGGGATGGATCAGAACCCATTCAAAATGTCCAGCACCGTGAATGTGTTCACGGATGCTGGAATACTGCTAATAAGATTAGCCACTGCTTCTACTGTGGGGGCACATGCGGGGATATTGCTGTTAAGCACCCGATAGTCCACCGTGGCTCTCCATGAATTGTCCGGTTTCCTAACCGGCCAAAGTGGAGAATTAACATGAGTGGCTATGGGCCTCAACACTCCCTGTTTAAATAAGGAGGTGATGGCTGCCTCCATGTCGGGTTCTGCCTCCTTGGGGAAATTGTACTGCTTCTGTGGTCGGGCCATGGGGTCCCTGTCTATTTTAACCTCAAATCCTGTGATCCTCCTGCAGTCGTGTTTATGGGTGGCAAACGCTGTGAGGTTTGCCTGCATGACTGCCTGCAGTGCCTCCGGGACACCATTTACCATGAGCCCGAGGTCGTAACCTTCTTTGGGCTTCACAGTGCACAAGGTCCCCTTACCCTCCTTGCCCGTGATGACCACTACACCTTCTTCCCTGTCTGTGCTAGCCCCCCAAAGGCAATGGTTGCGGAGATCCATGAGGATTCCATGGCTCACCATGAAGTCGGCCCCTAGGGTCCCCTTTCCTTCCTCCTTATTCCACTTTGCCAGGATGCACGTCCACTTAGTTTGGAGCATGCCCAGACGGACTGAGAGGGGTCTGGAGTATACCCCCGCCTGCTCCTGACCGGTGAATCCCGATAGTATGTATGTAACCCCGTTAGACAGAGGTGAGGTGGTGGGATTATCTGTATGGATCACGGTGCATGATGCCCCCATATCCAATAGATAAGTCCCTGTAACCTTCTCTACCTCCATCTGTACGAGCGGTCTCTTCCATTCATCGTACCGGAGATTACACAGATGGACAGGCTGCGGGGCTCTGGTCATAGTGGGGAGGCAGAGGTGGGCGAGGGGGTTGCAGCACCACTGATGGCTGCTACCTTTCCCTGATTTGCCCTGAGGAAAGATTTTATCGACTCCATGACGGACTCGACTGTATCGGGAGGAGTTTCTGTCTCTGCCTTCTGAGTTGGGGCTGCGGGGGTCCTGGCTTTATCATCTCTCCCAGGCTTTTTACAATCCCTGCGCCAGTGGCCATCCTCCCTGCACCTGTAACAAGTGACCTTGTTCTGGGAGGGACGGCTCCCCTCCTGGCGCCACTCTTTCTTGTATTGAGCCCCAGGTTTAACCTTGTGGACCTTACCCTTTTGCTGGGGAGTCCCAATATTCCTACCATTCCTATATGCTACCGTGAGCTGCCAGATTACAGTCTCTTCGGTTGCTAGGGGTCTCGGTGGTCAAACCAAGTATCAGCCTTTGCTTTTATCTGGGGCAGGCAATTGCACACCAGGCAACGAAGCCATTGGGTCCACTGCCGCTGGTTCAGGTGTGCCCTATCTTGTCCCCCTGTACATGCGCTGTTGTAGACTGGCCACAGCCTGTCTGCAAATGCCTGTGGGGTCTCCCCTTCCTTCTGCAGTGTTTTCCCTATGCGATCGAATGGACTGCCGTTGTTCGCACCCATTGTAGTGTCCGTGTGTAGAGAAAGACACTGAAGACAGGAGTTGGTTCATAGGTATTTACTAAGCAGGTCTGGGGGGGGGTTTCTAAAGGATATACACAATACACAGGCTTATATAGCCCAAGTGGCAATTACTGGCATTACGCACACCTGGGGCTCTTAAAGGCACATACACCATAATTGCTCTTAAAGGCACATACACCACAATTCCTCCCCTTCTAGCTAACTAGTACATTGCTGTATTAATTAATTATAAGTTAGTCTCTCAGGAGGCTTCCTGACTCGGTCCGGATAATGCCTCGGGGGTGTAGTAGTTTCTGGTGGTGTAGTAGGTTCTTCTGGCAAGGCTGATTCGGCTTGAAGGCCAGTGTCGGGTTCATCGGGCTCCAGTATCACCGGATTGGAGGTAGATATGGGTATCTCTACTTCATCGTTAGATGTATAGAGTGGTGGTGTAGGTTGTCCCTTTTCGGATGACTTGATGATTTGGTCAGCATGGCGCCTTATTATGCTGTCTCCGATGTCCACGGTATACATCAGTGGTCCTAATCGTGTGCAGATAGTTCCAGGCTGCCATTTCTCGGTACGGTAGTCCCGGGCCAAAACCGGTTGGCCTATCTGGAAGGCCCTAGTTGGCCTTTCATTCATGCCCTGAAACTGTCGGTTCTCCACGTCCCTTCGGATGTTGGGCTTGACCAAATCAAGCCGGCATCTTAGGTTTCTATTGTAGAACATCATGGCGGGAGTTTGGTTAGTAACCATATGCGTTGCATTCCTATATGCAAATAAGAAGTTATCCACCTTGTGCTGAAGTTTTATGTCTTCATTACCCATGGCCTTGATGGCCTTCTTGAAGGCCTGGACAAACCTTTCAGCCAATCCATTGGTGGCGGGATGGTATGGGGCAGACGTGTAGTGCTTTACCCCATTGTTCTTTAAGAACTTTCTGAATTCTTCAGACACAAATTGCGGTCCATTATCAGAACATATCTGTTCCGGCAGCCCATTCCTGGCAAATATGGTCCTTAATACTGTGATGGTTTTTTCCGTGGTGGTGGAGGGCATCTTTATTACCTCCGGCCACTTGGAGTGTGCATCAACTGCGATTAAGAACATTGAGTCCATAAATGGACCAGCAAAGTCGATGTGCACCCTTTGCCAGGGAGATGAGGGCCACTCCCATGGATGTAGAGGGGCCTGTGGCGGAGCATTTTGGACCTTCTGGCATCCTAGGCAACTCTTTGTCATGTCTTCGATGTCTCCATCGATACCTGGCCACCATACAAACGCCCTAGCTAGGTTCTTCATTTTCACTCCACCCAGATGCCCCTCGTGAAGCTCCTTTAGCACTTTATCCTGGAGTTTGGGCGGAATCACCACTCTGGATCCACACATCAAGGTTCCTCGGCACACTGACAGCTGTTCTCTTCTTTGCAAGAATGCTGGCAACAGTGGTTCGCCATGTGCTGGCCATCCCTTCACTGTTAAATCGTAGACCCGTGAGAGAGTAGGGTCATTTCTTGTCTCCCTTTCAATGGCAGAATTTGTCACCGGTAGACATTCCACTATGGTAGAGTGGAATATCTCTACTGGGTCTACTGTAGGTGCCTCTTCTATCGTTGGCAATGGTAGGCGCGATAAACCGTCAGCATTCCCATGCTGTTTTGACCCTTTGTATTCAATGTTGTATTGGTGTGCCCCTAGAAAAAGGGACCACCTCTGTAGTCTTTGTGCCGTCATAATGGGGACACCTTTTTTAGGGTTGAATATGGAGATGAGGGGTTGATGGTCAGTCAGCAAGGTAAATTTTTGTCCGTGTAGGTAATGGTTGAATTTCTTCACTCCCCATACCAGGCTGAGTGCTTCCCTGTCTATCTGGGCATAGTTACGCTCAGCTGAGTTCAATGAGCGTGACGCAAAAGCTATCGGCCATTCCGAGCCATCAGGGAATCTATGGGACAATACCGCTCCTATGCCGTAAGGGGATGCATCGCACACCAGTCTGATTGGTAGTGATGGGTTGTAATGAGCCAAAACTTTCTCGGATGTGATTAAGTCTTTACATTTATGGAAGGCACGTTTACAGTCTTCGTTCCATTTCCAAATCACTCCTGTCTGTAGAAGATCATTAAGAGGGTGTAGAATAGTTGATATGTTCGGTAAAAATTTATGATAGTAATTTATTAATCCCAGGAATGACCTTAATTGTGAAACATTATCAGGTGCTGGGGCTTTTATAACTGCTTCAATTTTTTCAGGTGACTTATGCAACCCTTCCTTATTAATTATGTGGCCACAATATGATATCTGATTTTGGAAAAATTCGCACTTGGGGCGATTTGCTCGTTCTTTCAGCCTAGTGAGCACCTGCTCCAAATTGGCAAGGTGCTTGTTGTCGTTTTCTCCTGTTATAAGGATGTCGTCTAGGTAGCATTGAGTCCCCGGAATCCCTTGCAGGACTTGCTCCATAGCTCTTTGCCAGATAGCTGGAGCTGATGCTATTCCAAAAACCAGTCGATTGTACTGGTACAGGCCTTTGTGTGTGTTTATTGTGAGATACTTTTTAGAGGTCTCCTCAACCTCCATCTGTAGATATGCCTGTGCCAAGTCAATTTTTGTGAAACGTTTCCCTCCGGATAGTGAGGCGAAAATATCTTCTATCCTCGGAAGAGGATACTGTACCATGTGAAGGACTGGGTTTACAGTCACCTTAAAGTCCCCACAGATGCGAATTTTTTTCTGTTCCTCAGAGTTATTTTTCAATGTTTTTTTCATGACTGGAACGATGGGTGTTGCCCATTCGCTCCAATCTATTTTGGATAATACGCCTGCCTTTTCCAAATTCTCCAGCTCTGCCTCGACTGGTGGACGTATTGCGTATGGCACCGGTCTTGCTTTAAAAAATTTTGGAATTGCTGTATCTTCCACTTTTATTGAGGCGGTGATGCCTTTCAAGGTTCCTAGTTTCTCTTGAAACACTTCTTTGGCGTTGGCCAATGTAGTGTATGTACCCGTTTACCTTTAAGGGAACTATTGAATGTAACCGTTCGCCTTTAAGAGCACTATTTTAGGTGTGGCACTATTTGTTGGCTCATGTATACTGTAATACCGATAGTGACCACACCAGTATATAAGGGCTGGGATATGTTAACTAGGGCAGATTCGCCCGAACCTCTGAATAGTAAAGACCTGTTTTATTTGTTAATCTTGGAGTCTGTGTATTATTTGCAATACAACCCACAGACTTTACAATGGCGACGAGAACGATCGTACCCTGCGGCAACAGTACTTCCTAAGCTACTAAGGAGCGTCGAAGTGAGGCAATCGCCTTCGTCGTGCTGCTGGAAGAACACACGAGGCTGCAGCAACAGACAGGAAGCAGACTAGCAACGAAAGTTCATCAGCAACAGGCACAACTACCCTTTTACCACGGTGCGGAGTGCGTCGATCAACTAACAAAAGAAAGCAACCGGCGACCGCAACGACTGTGAGTAGGGGAAAGTGTGGAAAATATCCGGAGGATAAGGGCAGTGACCACCACGGTCGAGGGGGTGAAAAAGGCCGGACAGCGACCGGGATCAAAAGGCGCGGTGGCGATAAATAAATAAATAACTAAATAACCCGCGAAGAATCAGCCGCAGCCGGGGAGGAAAGGGCCGGACTGCGGGAGGTCGGGGAGAGGCGTTTGAATCCACTGAGCGAGAGCCCGAGAGGGAGCGAGCAAGAGCCGCGCGAGCGGGTGAGCCAGAGCCCGAGAGGGAGCGAGCAAGAGCCGCTTCGAGCGGGAGGCGCTTCGCGAGCCAGCGATCGCACCAGCGATAAGGGCCGAGAGCTGCTTCGGGCGAGAGGCGCAGCGCGGGCCATCGATCGCATCCACTGATAAGGGCCGGGCCGCTTTGAAGTGAGGGGCACAGCCGGGCCATCGATCGCAATCCCTGATAAGGGCCGCACTCGGGCTGGTAGGGCAGAGTCGGCAGACACTGAAGGCGCGAGAGCCGCGGTGAACAGCGCGGGCCATCGATCGCGGCGGAGATAAGGGCTGCACTCGGGCTGAAAGACAGCGTCGGGGGTCGGGTGAAGACCGCCAAACGCGGGAAAACCGCCATTGAAGTGGGCGGGGAGAGCGAGAAGCGCGGGAAAGCCGCCATTTTTCGCGGGAAAACCGCCGGGGAAGAAGACAGAAGCGGGAAACCGCCATCTTAGAAAAATAATAAGAATTTACAGAAATACTGGTGTTGTTCTCAAGAAGAGAGGAAAAATAATAATAAGTAAAGAAATACTTGTGTTGTTCTCGAGAAGAGAAGAAGATGCCTAAGCGAGGAAATATTAATGATTTTGATGTTGAGATAGAGGACTGGGCCACGTATGTGGAACGCATAGAAATATATTGCAAAGCCAACGAAATTGAGGATGACGACAAGGCAATAACTTTGTTAAATTCGATGGGAGCAAAAACATACGGGCTTTTGAAACATCTAATAGCACCAGTTAAACCAGTGGACCAGACCTTCGAAGAGATCGTAACAGTGTTGAAGGATCACTTGAACCCCACACCGTTGATGCTGGCTGAACGATTTAAATTTTACGCCAGAACCCAGAGGCAAGATGAAAGCAATGCGGAATACTTAGTCGAACTGCGTAAGCTAGCGAAATACTGCCAGTTTGGAGGGAATTTGACAGAGGCGCTGTGGGACAAGTTCGTATGCGGCTTGGCCAAAGAAGGAACGCAGAAGCGACTTCTGGAAGAAAACGACCTCACACTGGACAGGGCTGTCCTCATAGCTTCATCGCATGAAGCCGCAGCGAAAGGAACGGCGGAAATGCAGCTAAAGGCGGCGGCACTCGGGGTGGACCAAATTACTGCAAGCACTTCCAAATGCCACCGTTGTGGAAAGACAACGCACGACCAGAATCAGTGCTGGTTTAAGAACCAAGAGTGCAGGAAATGTGGCAAACTGGGTCACATCGCGAGGGTATGCAGTTCCGGAAAGAAGACCAACAAGCAAAGGAAGCCACCACCACAAGAAAAGTACAACAAGGTACATCAGGTGGCTGAAAAGAGTTCAGACGAACAAAATTCGGACTCAGACCCAAACAGCCAGGAGCTGGATAGTCTGGGAATCCACAATGTGGGTAAAGTAACTGATCTACAGACGATCTGGGTCGCACTAAAAATAGCTGGAGTCCAAGTACGAATGGAGCTGGACACGGGATCAGCTGTATCAGTCATCCAGCAAAAGGACTACCACCGGCTATTCTCTCACATACCCTTAAGAAATACCAAGTTCGTATTACAGACATACACGGGGCATAACGTATACCCCATGGGGAAAATAAGAGTCAAGGTGAGAGATAGGGGTAAAGTACACCCAAGAATGAATTTGTACGTACTACCTGAGGGAGGACCACCACTTCTAGGACGGGAGTGGATCAGGAAAATAGACATGGAATGGCACTACCTACAAGCAATGACGAGTGAGGACTCGGTGCAGACAAGCAGCTCAGACTCCGAGCCGGAAGACGATAAGTCCAGCTTACGTATGAAAAACAAGGTTAACATGAACTCACGGACTAAGGTTGGAAAATCGATGGCGTGCATAAAGACAGAGAATTCTGAGTCTGTTCAAGTTACAGACATATGCATTACGGAGGAACACCGGGCTCGAACTCAACGTTACTTCAAAGTACGACAACAATTAGAACAATTAAGTTACCGCCTCGTACAAGAGATGAAAACAATGAAAAAGTTCTATGACACCGAATGGGAGAGTCTGGAAAGACAACAGAACCTACTGGCTCAAGCAGAGAGCGACCATAGAGCCACCGTGACCAATTACCGATCACATCTCCCTTATGATGTTCAGGAGTTAGAATATTTGCATGATCTAGAGATACAGCAGAAGGGCAAACCACGCTACACTGAGGATTTTGTTCTGCAATTGGAGACGGAGCTAGTGCAGGCAAGGTTAAGAGAAGTTGAATTGCAGTGTGCTCTTAAGGAGATGCAGAAACAAATCTTGGACATGGAAAAGAGAAACGCTTCTTTACCTGATGTGAATAATGTGGACATGTTGCGAGAGGGGATTATTGAGGCGAAACTGAAAGAAGCTAAGCAAAGGATGTTGGAACTTGAAACACAGAACCAAATCAGCAGAAATCAGCTATGTCGAGCAGAGAAGGAGTGCTATGGTCTACATGAGAAGGTGCAATATCTCTCAGCCCAGAATAAGGGGCTACTCACTCAGTTAAATGAGAGTAAACGGGAAATGGCTGAGATAGACTGCAAGAATAAAGAAGAATTGATGGCAGTGAGACTTCGAGAGGCAGATAGCATAGCAGCCTTGGCTGAACTCCAACAGGAAATTTAAAAAAAAACAATTGCAGAGGAATCTTCAGGAAGCCAGGATTTTATTCCAGTCCTTCTCTACGACTCCTTACAAGCAGAGTGTGAGAAGTTGAAAGAACAGTATGGACAGGCCCAGGCTACAATTCTGGATGGGATTAACTCGGCAACACCCGAAAAGCTAGTTTCAGTAGAAGCATATGAACAACTAAAGGTTGAACATGAGCAAGAAGTCCAAAGGCTGCAGGAAATGTTTGATGAGCTCCAGGCCAAGGCTGCCTCATCGGTAAAGATTCCATCCATAGATGAAACATTAGTGGTGGAAGAGTAGAGGGGTTTGGAGCTCTCAAAAGTTATTGAAATAGCTGAGGTTGCAACACAGACTGAGAAGATGGCAGCAGAGCAACCCTTGGATATCAAAAGTACGCTGACTCACGTCAATGTAGAACAACAGACCGCTGAAACAGCTGCTCCGGTAGAGGGATTGAATAGTCCGATCAATCAATCTCCAAAGGAAGTTGAAGTATTAAAATCACAAATGAGGTCATTAGTAAACGACTTGCTGAAAGCCCAGAAAAAGCTGGATGAAGAGGTACACATGAAGAAGTCTCTTCAGGAAAGATGTCTGGATTTGGAACAAGAGCTGGCTAACGTCCAGCTGGGTATGGAGGAAATAGACGACCCTCTCGCTGGCCTAGCTCAGGACGACACCGAATATTACCATGACCTGGTGGACTACACCGAATATTACGATGTCCTGTCCTGCCCAGCTTGTAACTTCGACTCCCAAAGTGCAGAAATCATGGAGGAGCACCAAAAGTCTACGGAACATCGGGAGAAGGTGACTCTACTACGGAAAAAGGAGGAAGAGAAGGAGGAACTGCGCATGCAGCTGGCAGCTGACAGTGGAGCCCAGAGAGTCTCCAAGAAGCAGAAAAGGAAAAGTCGAAACAGAAGATGACCCATCTGAACTATTATCACCTCTACCAGATCACACACGTGGTCCCTCCGAACGGAGCCAAATCAGTTCGGAAGTTCAAACTGTTAAATCCATGGAAGGCCTATTGAATGAGTCACTCCAGCAATGTGAACCGACTACACCACAGAGACTGAATCTGTGAACTGTTTTCCGCAGAGACTGAATCTGTGATCTGTTTTGACATGAAGTTATATATGTTATTATGTTATGTTAAACATGAAGTTATATGACGTTGACTCCATCGAGAGTATATCTGTAAATTGTTATATGACGTTGACTCCATCGAGAGTATATCTGCAAACTGTTTATATAAAGTTGAAGATTGTATGTTTAACGGGATTCTGTCAGTAAAAAGCTAAAAAGGGAGGATTGTAGTGTATGTACCCGTTTACCTTTAAGGGAACTATTGAATGTAACCGTCCGCCTTTAAGAGCACTATTTTAGGTGTGGCACTATTTGTTGGCTCATGTATACTGTAATACCGATAGTGACCACACCAGTATATAAGGGCTGGGATATGTTAACTAGGGCAGATTCACCCGAACCTCTGAATAGTAAAGACCTGTTTTATTTGTTAATCTTGGAGTCTGTGTATTATTTGCAATACAACCCACAGACTTTACAGCCAAGATGTCTTTTAATCGTTCAGGTATGATGTCATCATTGTTTTTTTCCTTACTGGTCACCGTCAGTGCCTGAATGGAGTGCCAGTCTAAACGTATCTTCCTTATCCATTCATGCCCCAACAACGGTGGACCACCATCTTGTAGAATGTATAAATACAACTTTTGTATTTCTTTGCCGTTGTATACCACAGGCACCCTTATTTTTCCTTTGGGGTAGACTTTCTGCCCCGTATATGTTTTTAAGATAATGGATGTGTCTTTTAGAGGTATATGCGAAAATAGCCTCTCGTAATCTCGTCGATTTATTACGGTTAAAGCTGATCCTGTATCTAGCTCCATTTTAACTGGGGACCCTGCTATTGTGAGGGTAACCCAAATGGTTTGGTAATCCTCTTTGGCAAGTACATTATGTAATTTGAGACAGCTTAGTCTCTTGTTTCCGGAGTCGCTATCGCTATTCTGGTCTTCGGAGCTATTGTCCGTCATCATTTGTACCTTCCTGTCCTTTTCTTTATTGATTTTTTGTTTTCTGTCAGTGGATTTATTTTGTCCAGATTGGCATACCCATGCAATGTGTCCAATCTTACCACATTGCCTGCATGCTTTGCCCTTGAACCAGCAGTCCCTCTGGTTATGGGTGGATCTGCCGCAGCGATAACATCTTTCGAACTCCTGTGTCATTTTATGGGTGCTGAAGTCCTGTGTCTCTTGTTGTATCTCTGCAGCTCCTTTTGCTGCTGCTTCGTATGATACAGCCATACTGAAAGCTTTGTCCAATGTTAAATCTTTTTCAGAAAGCAGTCTTTTTTGTGTTCCTTCACTTAAGAGACCGCAAACAAATTTGTCTCGAAGATAATCCGATAGTCCTGCTCCGAATTGGCAGTACTTTGATAGCTTTCTTAATTCGGTTAGGTAATCAGCGTTACTTTCATTCTTGTGTTGATTTCTCTTGAAGAACTTGAATCGTTCCGCTATCAGCAGCGGTGTTGGGTTTAAATGCTCCTGCAGGGTATCAACAATTTCTTTAAAAGTCTTGTCCTTTGGTTTGGCTGGAGTGATTAAATTTCGTAACAGCCCGTATGTCTTCGCGCCCATTAAGTTCAGAAGTACTGGAGCTTTTTTTTCATCTGCTATTCCATTTGCAGTGCAATAAACCTCTACTCTTTCCACGTATGTGGTCCAATCTTCTATTTCGCCATCAAAAGCCTCAATATTACCAGATTTAGGCATTTCAGAAAAGATATGGCGCTTCCCGCGCTTTTTTTTTTCTGTAGCAACGATATGGCGCTTCCCGCGCTTTCCCGCCGCTGCTACCGATAACAACGCTGATTTACTGTGGTTTCCGTTTATTCACTGTTGGAGACTCGTTCCCGACGGAGGTCTAAACGCTGACCTGCTTGCCGCGCCGGCCGTCTCTCAAGTGCACCCTCCCAGTCCGTTATTGCTTGCCTCCGATTTCGCTGCCTGTCTCAGCTGTAGAGCCCGCCGCTGGAGCTCCAGCCTGACGCCCAGGAAGGATTAGCGCAGTACCTGTCACCAGCTTGGCCAGCTGGTGAAACCACAGTTTCTCTTACTTCCTTGAGTCTTCTGGACGCTGGAGGAATCGATGTCCTTAAGGTGCTGCCGAATTGCAGGTAAGTCCGTTTCCACCTCGTCGCCACTGTAGTGTCTGTGTGTAGAGAAAGACACTGAAGACAGGAGTTGGTTCATAGGTATTTACTAAGCAAGTCTGGGGGGGGGTTTCTAAAGGATATACACAATACACAGGCTTATATAGCCCAAGTGGCAATTACCGGCATTACGCACACCTGGGGCTCTTAAAGGCACATACACCATAATTGCTCTTAAAGGCACATACACCACACCCATGGCTTCCAGTATTTCCTCCTTTAGGTCCTCAAAACCCTTTTGTCCTCTCTTAGCCTCATCTGAAAGGGTCTGATAGAGCTTACTATCTACAGAGAAAAGCAACATTTTGGCTTTCTCTTCGTCATCACAGCCGTTAACACAGGCTGCCTGTTCTATCCCTTGGAAGTGCATTGAGGGGTCTCCCTTTTCAGAGAGCAGGGGAATATGTTTCACCAGGCCTCTGAGCTGTTGGGTATCATAGGGTGCCAGATAGGTATGCGGAACAGCCCCTGGGTCATTATCGTTCATGGGCGGACCGTACTTCCATTGTCGGAGGGGGTACACTGGTCCTGGTCCCCGCCTGCCTAGCGGGACCTGCTGGCGTTCTCCTACCACCCCATTGTCCACCCCTTCTTGCTGCCAGAGCTCCTCAAAACTCAGGGCTGTGGACTGCGGTCTTGGGATCTATAACTCCCTAGCCATCTCTGTTCTGGGTGCTGCCTGTGGGGTGGTTTGATTTGGGCTGCTGATTCTGTCTGACGGACTTCCCTTCGGACTTATGAGACATACCATCCCTTTAGCCCTTAATAACTCCACACCCAAACTCTCTATCTTTCTGTTACATGGGGTATGATCTGCTCCACTAAACCTTTGGTCGCAGGCCAGCTTATAAGCTGCCTTTACCTCCCTAACCATTTCCTCCTGCTCTGTTACTTCTGAGGTGAGGCGGGCATTCTCTTCCCGCAGTCTCATCTTGTTACTCTTTGCTTCTGTAATTTGGCACTTTAGGACTCTATCTTGTGCCTCACATGGCTTTTGCCCTCGCTAGCTTCTCGGGTGAGGTGTGCGTTTTTCTCCTGTAGCCTCATCTCACTGTCCCTAGCCTCTGTGACTTCCTGCACAAGGCGCTCTATCTCTGCCTGGCATTTTGTGACCTCTAGTGTGAGGCGTGCATTTTCTTCCCGCACCCTCATCCCACTATCTCTGGCCTCATTCACCTCTCTTATGAGGCGTTCTACCTCCGCCTGGCATTTTTCAAACTCTGACTCCTGATTCTTGGCCTCTGTAACCTCCTCCTGCACCCTCATCTCACCCTTCTTAACCCAGCCACCTATACTATAATAGGTCAGCTTACACGCTGCCGCTAACTTCTGCAGGGCTACCCACAGACTGAAAGCAAGGAAAGCAAGAGCTGATGTTCTCCAGATCCAGACCACTTATCATATCAAATACTGTCTCCAGTCCTGCCACGGTCACCAATTTGTAGGGGGGCATCCTTTACCTGGTTTATGGTAATTTACCTGGTCAGGCAGCCTTTTGCCACTGCACTGTGACCAATTCCAATCAGCGGTTTCAAATCGCTAAACCCTCCTTCCAGTTCTGACTGGAGTAACTTATAATTAATGATATATTAAAAACGGACAAATGGTCTGGATGCAAGAAAGTCAAATGTTATTAAAACTAAAGAAACTACACCACACGATCAAAGTAATCACGGTAAAATTGCTTAACAGGGGAAGGCAGATGGCAAAAACAAGGGATAAATAGCTACAATGTTAATTTTACAATCTTAGCAACAGTTCCCTTAAATTACCACCCCTTTACTTCTCACTAGATTGTCTTGCTAGTGGGTCAGAAACCTTGCTCACCAGCAGTCCAAAAAATAAGAGAGAAGAGAGAGAGAGGACTTCCTGGGCTTAATCTTTATACCCTGGGAGTCCCTGCTGTTATCGCGCCGAAAAGGTCCATGCGCAATTTCGCGCCGGTAAGTCCGAATACACAAGAGAAGGGCTTTTAACTTCCTCCATTCATACATGGAGACATCACGTAGTAGAGTCAATTTCAGTGAATGGATGTGTGTAAACAACCCATTGTGCTTGCTGTCCGATGATTGGCTGATTCAAACAGGCTACTCCCCAGTGTAAACAAGCAGCTTGAAGGTTACCGGACCCGCCCAATACCATAGGGTGACTGACAGCTCGGCCTCCATTCAAACCCACTACAGGGCAGCACTGAGCTTTTTCACATGCTAACAGCCTGTCTGTCCTGTTCTGCTGTCTTTTTATAATTCTGTTTCCATGAGGTCTGTTCAGCCATTTTTATGCCCTGGGCAATTTGAACAGTCCAAAACTCAAGAGTACACCTTTAATAAAATGTACAATGTTATAGTGTGTGATTTTCACAAAGTTCTTTGATTCCAGTTTCCAAATGCTGCCCAGCTTACGAGCTTTTTAACACAGCCTTTTGCGGTTCTGGGTATGTTTTAAAACATTGTCCAACCCAGAGACAATTTAAATCACACAGGTCTTCGTCCACGATGTGGATTATTATTTCCCGATCTTCGGGGGCTGAGGGGAATTTGCGACTCCTACAACCATGTCCTGATCTCCTACCTCCCACTCGTGGTGTTTTCGGGTTCTAACAGCAATCGGTTGCTCCGATGCTGCTTTCCCATGTTCCCAGCCGCCTGCCCGTGGATGTGCTTAAGGTGCGCGAAGAGGTTTCGGGCGAACCTATCCCTGTTTACCTCCCTGAGCTGACCTTCGGTGAGCACCGGGGCTAGTACATGTGTGGGTGTCCGCATAACCCTGCCAGTCATCAGCTCGTGCGGGGAGTACCCCGTACCTTTCGACTGGCTGGCCCTGATCCCCATGAGGACCAATGGTAGGACATCTGCCGATTTTCGAGGCGAGTCCGTCTCCTTTCTTAACCTCTCTTTTAAGGTCCTGTTCATCCTTTCCACAATCCCTGATGACTGTGGGTTGTGGGCAACGTGCCACTTCCCCTCAATGCCTAGCAGCATAAGGGTATTCTGCATTACCTGCCCGGTAAAGTGACTCCCTTGGTCGGACTCCACATACTGCGGTAGCCCCCATCGCAAGAACACTTCCCGGACCAGGATCCTGGCCATACCCAGAACTGTGGCTGTTCTGCAGGGGAAGGCTAAAGCTAGCCCTGCACTCCCTTGTGTCCCATCCCTACCCCTGACTGCTGCTATGGGTCTGGATCCATATGGGTCCCAGAAAGTGCCTGTGTGGGCACCCTCCTTAGCCAGCATGTCAGCCTGCCAGTTACCCTGACTACGGGGTTCTGTGGAGGAATGGGCCTTCATCTTGTGAATGAAAACCACCCCTTCCTCCCCCACTGCCTCCAGGATTTTCTCCAGCAGGGCTTTTACTGTGAGGCGTCTTGCGTCAGCGGAGGTGTGTCCGCGGCGGGACCAGATGGCCAGGTACTCCGTACACGAATTGTACATAAGCATACTGTCTGAGCAAATCGTGTACGGGGTGGGGAAGATTTTGGGGTGTGTAACAACGTACACTACCGCGGACAGTTTGCCAGGGCAATGTTTGCCGCTGGGTCATAAACGCCGCACCCCATGAGTCGCTCGCCAGCACATACCGTGCTGGAGCCGTCTACATAGATTTTGCGGCCCGTGGGATGTATCCCGGCCCGTAAACCTATGTTCACTTCCCAAACCCCTTCTATGGAACACCGGTGGGCTGTTCCAGGATATACCATGTTGGCTGCAAGCTTTGGCTCGAAGAGACCCTTCACCTTAAGGTCCATCTGTGAGAGGAGCAGGGTCCAGTGAGCAATGCGGGCAATGCTCACCGTTCCATCCTTGATCCTCCCATCTAGGAGCGTCTGGGTGGGTGTGTGATGGGTGAGGAGGGTGATTGGAGAGGTGCCTGTGAAGATCAGCGATCCTTTCACAGCCCAATGTGTGGCCAAGAGGAGCCGCTCACAGTTGGAGTAGCTCTTCTCCACATCCGTGAGTATCCTGAAGGAGTAGACCACCAGCCTTAGCCTGTCGTGCCGCTCTTGGAGCAGCACGGCACTCAGGCTATCCGCGCTGGCTGCCACCTCCAGGAAGAATTCTTTCCCCCCATCTATGGCCCCTAGATCTGGTGCGGTCTGCAGATCCTCTTTGAGCCTGACAAATGCTGCCTAGCAACCCACATCCCAAACCCACTCCACTCCCTTGTGTAGGAGTCGGAGCAGAGGGGCTGCTGTGGCTGCATAGTCGTCAATGAAGTCCCTGCAGTACCCGGTTAGCCCTAAAAATGACCTCACACCCGTAACTGTGTTGGGGACGGGTAACTCCTGTACCACCTCCCTCCTGGCCTTATCTATGGCCCTTTCCCCAGTGCGTCCGGTCAGGCCCAGGAATTTCACCTCCTGCTGGCCGATCTGCGCTTTCTTCGGGTTTACTTTAAAACCCTCCTGCCTGAGCAGCTCCAGCAGTTCGGCCAGTAGTGGGCCATGCTCCTCTCTCGAATCGGTGAAGAGGAGCAGGTCATCCACATACTGCACCAACAGCCTGGGCTGGCTGAAATCCTTTAAACTATTCGGCATACACTGGTGGAAAATGCTGGGGCTGTTGTGGAAGCCCTGAGGCAAACAGTCCCACGTGTACTGTTGCCCTTTAAACGTAAAGGCAAACTTGTACTGATCCTCTCTCCTTAAAGGGATGGACCAAAACCCGTTGGAAATATCCAGCACCGTGAACGTGGTCGCGGATGCTGGGATACTTCCTATCAGGTCGGCAACTGCTGCTACCGTGGGTGCACAGGCTGGGATGTTATTGTTAAGCACCCGATAGTCCACCGTGGCCCTCCAGGAATTGTCTGGCTTTTTAACCGACCACATTGGAGAGTTTACATGGGTGGCTATCGGTCTCAGGACCCCCTGCTGCACTAAGGAGGGCATGGCTGCTTCCATGTCTGGCTCCGCTTCCCTGGGGAAGTTATATTTTTTCTGTGGTCGCGCCATGGAGTCCCCGTCTACGCTGACATCAAACCCGTTGACCCTCCCGCAGTCGTGTTTGTGCGTGGCAAATGTGGCTAGGTGGGCGCGCACAAATGCCTGGAACTCTTTTGAGGTATTGCTGACCATGAGCTGGAGGTTATAACCCTCTTTGGGCTTCATGGTGCACAGGGTCCCCTTCCCTTCTTTCCCTGGGATGACTACTACCTCGCCGTTCTTCCCTGTACTTGCCATCCAGAGGCAATGATTTCTTAAATCCACCAGGATCCCGTGGCATACAATAAAGTTGGCTCCCCGGATCCCCTTTCCACCCTCCTGTTCCCACTTCATTAGAATACAGGTCAACTTAGAGCGGAGTGTACCCAAACAAATGGAGAGCGGGATGGAAAACGAGCCGGCCTGTTCTCTGCCTGTGAATCCCGACAGGCTGTATGGGACCCCGCTAGAGAGAGGCGAGGTGGTGAGGTTAGCTGAGTGGACCATGGTGCATGATGCCCCCGTATCCAACAGATAGGTCCCCTTCACCTTTTCTACCTCCATCTCCACGAGGGGTCTTTTCCATACATTGTACCGCAGGGAACACAGATAAACAGGCTGCGCTGGCTCTAGTCATGGCTGTGGTTTGGATGGGGCTGACGGGGTCAGAACACCGGTAGCGGCGGCTACTCGCCCCTGGCCAGTCAAGAAGGACCTCATGGTGTCCAAAAATGACTCGACCGCGGCGGGAGGGATTCCTGCCTCTACCTTTTGGGCTGGGGCTGTGGAGTCCTTTCACTTGCTGTCTCTCCAAGGGTTTTTACACACCTTCCTCCAATGACCATCCTTCCTGCACCCATAACAATTGAGCTTTGTGTTGGGGGTGTTATTTCCTGCCTGATGCCACTCCTTCCTACCCGGTCTGGGTTTTACCTCATGCACCTTCCCCCTTAGGTGGCTGTGCATCGGATCCCCTACCGTTGATATAGGCAAGGTTCAACTGTCTGATCACCGTAAGTTCGGTTGTCAGGGGATTCTTGGGATCGAACCAGGCTTCCGCCTTGGCCCAGACCTGTGGCAAGCTGTTTGCCACCAGGCAACGGAGCCAGTGGGCCAGTGGATCCCCGTTCAGGAACGCCCGGTTAGGTGCCCCCGGACAGGCACTCCGGTACACCGTCCATAACCTCTCCGCGAAAGCTTGCGTGGTTTCCCCTGCGAGCTGCACCGTCTTCTCCACGCGGGAGAAAGGGCTTCCCTCATTCATCCCCATGGCCTCCAGAAGTTCATCCATGAGCGCCTCATACCCGCCCTGCCCCCTCTTACACTCGTCAGAGACGGATTGGAGGAGCTTGCTCTATAAAGAGAACAGCAGCATTTTGGCCCGCTCAGCATCATCACAATCGTTGATGCTGGCTGCCTGTTCCACTTCCCTGAAATGGATCGAGGGGTCACCTTTCTCGGTGAGCCTCGGGATATGGCTCACCATAGCCCTAAGCTGTTGGGTGCTATAGGGTAATACGAACTAGTTTTGGAGGGGTCCCTCTTCTTCGTCATTAGCGGGTGGGCCGAACCTCCGATGCCAGGCTGGGCACATCGTTCCTGGTTCTAGCCTCTCCCACGGGAGTTGTACCACCTCCACTCCCACCCCTGACTCCACCCCCTCTTGCTGCCAGACCTCGCTAAAACCTAGCGCTACGGTTGGTGGTCGTGAGACCACCTGTTCCTCAACCGGGTCACCCCTTTGCACTTCCTGTGGTGTTTGAACCGTTCTCCCCTCATTCCCTGTGAAATCCGCCTGGCCTGCCTTCGGGCTTATGAGGCACACCATGCCCTTTGCCTTCCTTAGAGCCAGGCTCAGATTTTCTATCTGTTCCTTGCAGGGGCCATGATCTGTGTCTTCAACCCCTGTTCGCTCGCTAACTTGTAAGCTGCATTCACTTCCTTTACTTTCTCCTCCTGCTCCCTTACTTGTCTCGCTAGGCGGGCATTCTTATCGTAAACTCAACTCGTTGCACTTGGCTTCGGTGACTTGGCAACCTGGCCTTATGTTCTCCCATTAACTGAACCCTTTCCTGATTCAGGGCCTGCAATACAATCAGTAACTTCTCCCCTGCTAGAGCCTTGTCCTGGATTTCCAGGGCTAACTCTTTTATCTCGGCTGCCTGTGCTGCAACAAGCCTGTCCAAAAGCTGTACCTGCTTTTTGAAGCACATCAGCCAGACTGCCTTGTCTAGGGATTTCTTGTGCTCCTTCCCTTTTGTCCACTTAGCTGCGGCATCTACCTGACGCCCAGCCTTTAACAGAGTGTTGATCCACTTCTTTGTGATATTCACCTTACTAAACATATAATCAGAAATCCTTTCCTCCATCATGGTTTGCTCCTCCAAACCATTGTCTACTGTATCGCACCCCTGTTGCCGGTGTCCTGCTGCGGTCGCCATTTCTGTAGGGGGTTTTGTGTGTGGCGTGTGCCCAGTCAGCTCTGCTCCTGGCTGTCTCTGAGTGGTTCGCATCACTCCACACACCCTGGGTTCTAGACACCAGGCTTAGGTACAGGCGGCAATACAGAAAAACGAGTAGACGAGTGGTTCGGTGCAAGAAAACAGTAATTTTTATTAAAGACAGAATAAAACACAATACTGAAGGGGAGAAATTGTGTATAGCCCCGGTTGGGGCGCCAGCCTCGCCAGGGTGCTAAAAGTAGCGCCTCGGATACATTCGCGCTCCCGCACCGGAAATTCAGTGGTTGCACCCCAAAGGGAAGCGCGGCGCTACTGGAGGCGCCCTGCATCCCTCTTGGGGCGCTGCGAGTGAATATCATGGCACTACGTGCCGCAGCGCCTCATGCTGCGGCACGTCGTGCTGTGGTATTGCAGGCCTTCCTCCCCTTCTTAAAGGGGAGTGCTCTTATGCAGCGCGATCTGGGGCCCAGCTGGGCCCCCGAGGATCGTGCGTGAAGGCAACAGAGTCCGGTACCAAAGAGAAGTGCCGGGCTCTTGGAGCGCAGCCGGCACTCCGCGGCGGGGCAGTTCAGGAGGCTGGGGACGGGAGCTCAGGCAGGTGCTGGCAGGTGGCCAACAACAAAAATGGCCGCCCCGCACATCGCCTTCAATTTGCGCCTCACCGGCCGCAGGTAGGCCCCCCTGAACCTGTCGGACATAGCGTCCAGTGGCAAATCAGGGGGCGCTGCCGAATATCGCGGCCGGGGTGTCAGCAGGGTGCTGCGCACACCAATGACGTCCCGTGGAATTTAGCGGGAGGCGTGGGCAGTGCCGCGCCCGGGCGTCAGCTGGCTTGCATCCCACTTAGCACCCTCTTAAGGCACTAATGGGTGGCGCAACCTACTGAATTTCTCCCACTGAGAATCACTAAGCTGATTACAGGTATATAAAAATAATACACTTATATGGGAATGGGGAACACATGGCACATTGAGGGAAACAAATACATTAAAAATCCCCTTATCCTTATCCCACCCCCTATACATAACTAGATTAAGCTATTAGTGGCCAGGGATTTATGCTCACCAATTCGAAACCTGTTGACCTTTAACGGTTGTGATTTTTGGGGTCCATTCTTGCTGTCCTTTGGGGTGTCTCATCGCCACGTGGTCACAGGGCGCGGCGGTGGAGTTGTTTATGCGAACCACCCCCCTTTTCCTCAGCTAATGTCGTCGTCGTGTCACGTCTTCATCTTTTTCTTCTTCCTCGGGCGGTTTAGTCGCTGACAAGTTTTAAAACAGTTGGGGTTCGGTTGGCGGTTTATATTGTTAAACTGATTTTACTACCCATGCTTCAAACACCAGTTTATTTGTAATGGACGCTGCTTCCATGCTTCAAACGTCAGTTTATTCTTCAAACGCCAGCTTATAACTAGGCGTTTGGCCCCCACCGCATCTTTTCGTTGCCCTTCTCTGCCTCTATCGGTTTACCGTATTCTTCGTCTCGTCTTGTCTCTTCTGCCCGTTTGTGGCCTGTGTGTCCTATGTGTTTTCGAAATCGGGTCTCCTTCTCCTGCCGCATTCGGCCCTTGGTGTAGTAATGGGCGTCCTTGGTGTTGAGCGGCACGGGGAGCGAGAAGAGAGCCCGCCACGAGGCCAGCGATAAGAGGCAAGAGCAAGAGAGCGATCACTACCGATGGGCCTACAATTATACCCGGTTCTTCATTCCTTATCTGCGCGCCAAATCAGGTCAGTCCTTTGTCTAACTTTTGGCGGGCTCGTTTAAGATGATTACAGCCATTTACTTTAACGACTTCTGCAGTGGTTATCTCCATGTTTAATGGCCTCAATGTCCTGGCTGTTTGTCCTTTATTAAACTTAATTGTCCTCATCCTGGCTTGATGACTACTGTGAGCTGTTACCGATTAAATATGCAGAAACCTAATGGCCTCAATTTAGGCCCATTCTAACCTGATCTGTTCCAAGGTGAATGAATGCATATTCTGTGTTTGCTTTAGCTGTCTGGATCCACAAAGTCTCTTCACAGATTCATACATTTTAGGTTTCGTTTCAGGTTTTGAAAAGTGCCTGCCTGTTTGCAGGGCCTTGCTTTTTAAAATCCTGTGCTTTTGGTCATGAGGTTGCAGAAGCCATTTTGGGTACCCTTTTTAACAACTTGTCCATACAGGGTCCCTTTATCCATAACTTTTGGGGAATGTGGGAATTTTGAGAACCCTACAAGACTGATACCTGGGATGGCAGGAATGACGTATGAAGAGAGATTGGGTTGATTAGGCTTATATTCGCTAGAGTTTAGAAGAATGAAAGGGGATCTCATTGAAACTTATAAAATTCTAACAGGACTAGACAGACTAGATGCAGGAAGGCTGCTCCCGATGGCAGGGGAGTCCAAAACCAGGGGTCAGTCTAAGGATAAGGGGTAAGCCATTTAGAACTCAGATGAGGAGGAATTTCTTCACCCAGAGAGTGGTGAACCTATGCAATTCTCTACCACAGAAGACAGTTGAGGCCAATTCATTAAATATATTCAAGATTTTTTGTTTTTATTGTTCTGTTTTTGTTTTTGTTTTTCATACAGACCCCAGCATCTGCAACATTTAACCCCTTGTGACCCCACCTCATTTTTCTTTGATATAATGTTTTCCTGACTGTCCTGTTTGGACTCCATTCACACCTTTGATTGCTGTGATTATCTCTCTGCCGAGGTGTGATAAAGGGCAGTTAGAAAGATTACCTGTAATCATCTGGCAGTGTTCTCTGACTATATATGCTGTGCCTATATGCATCTCTTCACTTCACCTGACAAAGGAGCAGCGCTCCGAAATCTTGTGATGTCAAATAAAGCTGTTGGACTATAACCTGGTGTTGTGTGACTTTTCACATTCAAGAAGGTGTTAGATATATTTCTTAAGGCTAAGGGGAATCAAGGGATATGGGGAGAAAGCGGGGACAGGGTACTGAATTTGGATGATGAGCCATGATTGCATTGAATGGCGGAGCAGGCTCGAGGGGCTGAATGGCCTACTCCTGCTCCTATCTTCTATGTTTCTATGTAAGGGTCAAGTGAGATGTGGAGGCGGAAGTTGACAAAGCAGAGTGCTGGTGATGAGAGGCGATGGGGATCAGATTGAGGGCCATGTGGATGGAATGCCCACTTTTCCTGTGCGGAGAAGGTAACGAAACCTCTTTCAGCACAGCAGCCAGGTTCTGCTGCACATTGATATGGCATTCACCTCCTGTGCCATTTGCAGCCACACACCTTTGTTCTGTTGGGGAGGCTTTTTCCTCCCTGAAGAAGGAAACAGCACTTCCTTATTCGCTCTTGCTCCCTCTGCCAGAGCTTCGAGGGAGTTCTCATCGAGACGGGGTGCACACTTTGGTCTGCTGCTTGACATGGTTGGAGCACGAACCCCTCAGAAGTATAATTCTAAAGTTGTAAGGCTGAAGAAGAATCAAGGCTGCTTGCAGGCCTTTAATGCAGCTGCATAGATGACATCATCAGAGGCGAGTTTCAGCACCAAAATACTCATTGGGCCAGGGGTTCCTGTAAAGTCTGTGGGTTGTGCAGTTAATAAATACACAGACTTCAGAAGTAACAAACAAACAGGTCTTTACTATTCGAAGGTCCGGGCGAATCTGCCCCAGCAATCCTGCCACAACACTTATATACTGGTGTGGTCACTATCGGTATTACAGTATACAGAAGCCAAACAAATAGTGCCACACCTAAAGTAGTTCTCTTAAAGGTGAACGGTTACATTCAATAGTTCCCTTAAAGGTAGACGGGTACATACACTACAATCCTCCCTTTTTAGCTTATTACTTACAGAGTCCCCGTTAAACATACATATCTTCAACTTCCTATAAAACAAATTACAGATATAATCTCGGTGGAGTCAATGTCATATAAAACAATTTACAGATATAATCTTGGTGGGAACAGTTCACAGGTTCAGTCTCTGCGGAAACAGTTCATAGAGTCAGTCTCTGATCTTGACTCATTCCAAACAACATCTCTTTGGTGTAGCCGGTTCACATGGCTAGCGTGACTCCTCCATAGCCTTTTTCTTGACGTAACAGCTTGAACTTTCGTCCTGTTGAAGCAGCAGTGCGGACTTTTACAACCAACTGGCTGTCTTGACATTTTCCACTTTTTCAACTAATTTAGCTCCTCTCGTAGTGTCCCGCCTGAGATGGTAGAAGTGCTAATATTTTAGACAGTTATTATCTTCTGCTTCTTCTTTTTCTTTTCTGCCTTTTTGAAACTCTCGGAGCTCCTTTCTCGGCTGCCAGCTGTAGCGCCACCAACTCTCTATGTTCCTTAGACCTTAAGTGCTTCATCCGGATTTCAGCACTTCGCGAGTTTTCATCACAAACTGGGCAGACCACATCCTCGTAATATTCAGTGTCACTCAACCGGTCATGGTAATATTCAGGTTCGTCCTGAGTTAGGCCAGCGAGAGAGCCTTCTTCTTCCTCCTCACCCGTCTGGACGTTAGCTGACGGTGGTTCCTTCCCTAGACATCTTCCTTGAAAAGACTTCTTCATGCATTCATATTCATCCCGCTCTTCCTGGGTTATCTGCCATTCCTTCACGACGGACCTCATTTGTGAGTTCAATACCTTCCCTTCCATCGGGAATTGCGTTATCAGGCTATTTAATCCTTCTACTGAAGTAACGGTTTCCACATTCTTCTGTTCACCTTGACGTGATTCAACGTACTTTTGGCATCCTTGTAAAATTTGTGTTGCCACCTCAGCTATCTCCGTGACTTTTGAGAGCTCCGAACTCGTTCCCCCTGAAGATTGAAGCTTGTGTTCAGATTGTTCCCCTTGCAGAGTCTTGTCCTTCAGCATATGTGATACGCTTATCAATTACTTCATAAAAGGTGATGAGTCGAAGAAGAGATGATGAGTCGAAAGAAGAGATGAATAAGGCTTTTATTAGCTAAGAAGAGACCATGCTTCTTCGTGAGTGACTGAACAAGTCTGAACGAAACCCACACAGTGGTGGGTGGAGTCAGCTGAGGCATGCCTCCATACACAGCGCCACCCAGAGGTGGCAATATACAATACAGTGGTTTACCACATTCACCCCTTGTTTAATGTGAAGTCCGGCGGGGTGAAGGGTACTACAAGTTAAGTCTATCAGGAGGCCTTGTCTGACGTCCTGATCGTCGTGGTGGCGGCGGTGGTGTTGCAGCATCCGACGTCGGGTCTGGTGTCTGGGTGGTTGGCGAAGATTCCTGGGGCTTTGGCATGCCGTCTGCAGGGGTTGGGTTGGGAGGGGTGGTGGGGGATAACAGTGGTAAGGGGGATAACGGTGGTAAGGGGGATAACGGTGGTAATTCAGGGGTACCCGAGGGTGCGAGATCTCGTATGGAGACCGTGTCCTCCCGCCCGTCTGGGTATGTCACCCAGGCATACTGGGGGTTGGCGTGTAGGAGGTGCACCCGCTCGACCAGGGGGTCCGTTTTATGCGTCCTCACGTGCCTCCGCAGTAGGACGGGCCCAGAAGAAGTCAACCATGCCGGTAGCGAGGTTCCCGATGTAGACTTCCGGGGGAAAACGAACATTTTCTCATGAGGGGTCGCATTAGTGGCAGTACAAAGCAGTGACCGAATGGAGTGAAGCGCTGCAGGGAGGACCTCCTGCCAGCGGGAGGTCGGAAGGCCCTTAGATTTTAGTGCTAAGAGGACTGCCTTCCAAACCGTCGCGTTCTCCCTTTCCACCTGGCCGTTCCCCCGGGGGTTGTAACTGGTGGTCCTGCTCGTGGCGATACCTCTTGTTAGCAGGTACTGCCGAAGTTCGTCGCTCATGAACGATGAGCCCCTGTCGCTATGTATATAGCTGGGGAACCCGAACAGAGCGAAGATGTCATTCAGACACTTGATGACCGTGGTACTGGTCATGTCTGGGCAAGGGATGGCAAAGGGGAAACGGGAGTACTCATCAACTATGTTGAGGAAGTACACATTGCGGTCAGCGGAGGGGAGGGGCCCTTTAAAATCGACGCTCAGGCGTTCGAAGGGGCGGGTGGCCTTGATCAGGCTTGCTCTGTCCGGCCTATAGAAGTGCGGTTTGCACTCGGCGCAGATTTGGCAGCTCTTGGTCATGGTCCTGACCTCCTCGATGGAGTAGGGCAGGTTACGGGATTTGATAAAATGGAAAAACCTGGTGACCCCCGGGTGGCAGAGGTCATTGTGGAGGGACTGCAGCCTATCACTCTGTGCGTTGGCGCATGTACCACGTGATAGGGCATCTGGGGGCTCATTCAGTTTCCCTGGCCGATACAAGATATCATAATTGTAGGTGGAGAGTTCAATTCTCCACCTCAAGATCTTGTCGTTCTTGATTTTACCCCTCTGCTTATTATTAAACATAAAAGCTACTGAACGCTGGTCAGTGAGCAGGGTAAATCGTTTCCCGGCCAGGTAATGCCTCCAGTGACGCACCGCTTCTACAATAGCCTGGGCCTCCTTTTCGACGGAGGAGTGTCTCGTCTCGGGGCCCTGGAGGGTCCTTGAGAAAAAGGCCACGGGTCTGCCCGCCTGGTTAAGGGTCGCGGCTAGGGCGAAGTCGGAGGCATCGCTCTCCACTTGGAAGGGGATGGACTCATCCACCGCGTGCATTGCGGCCTTCGCGATATCGTTCTTGATAAGAGTGAAGGCTGCACACGCCTCTGGTGTCAGGGGGAAGGAGGTGGCTTTGATGAGGGGCCTGGCTTTGTCTGCATAGAGGGGCACCCACTGGGCGTAGTAGGAGAAAAACCCCAGGCATCTCTTCAGTGCTTTTTGGCAGTGGGGAAGGGGTAGCTCCATTAGGGGGCGCATTCTGTCGGGGTCGGGCCCGATGACTCCGTTCTCCACCACGCAGCCGAGGATGGCCAGGCGCTTGGTGTGAAACATACATTTTTCCTTATTGTACGTTAGGTTCAGCCGTTGGGCCGTACGGAGGAAATTTGCTAGATTAACGTCGTGGTCCTGCTGGTCGTGGCCGCAGATGGTGACGTTATCCAAATAGGGGAAGGTTGCCCGCAGCGCGTTCTGGTCAACCATTCGGTCCATCTCCCTTTGGAAGACCGAAACCCCATTGGTGACGCCGAAGGGGACCCTAAGGAAGTGGTAGAGGCGGCCGTTTGCCTCGAAGGCAGTATACTGGCGGTCCTCATGGCGGATGGGCAGCTGGTGGTACGCTGACTTAAGGTCGATGGTGGAGAATACTTTGTATTGTGCAATCTGATTGACCATATCAGATATGCGAGGGAGGGGGTACGCGTCCAGCTGGGTGTACCGGTTTATGGTTTGGCTGTAGTCGATTACCATGCGGCGTTTTGCAGTGGTTTTAACGACTACAACCTGGGCTCGCCAGGGGCTAGTGCTACCTTCGATAATGCCCTCCTTCAAGAGCCGCTCCACCTCAGAGCTGATAAAAGCTCTGTCCCCGGCACTGTACCGCCTGCTTTTGGTAGCGATGGGTTTACAGTCGCGGGTGAGGTTAGCGAACAGGGGAGGGGGGGGGACTTTTAATGTGGAAAGGCTGCAGGTGGTTTGCAGCGGGCGATTTAAAAGTTGTTGGTTGCAGACTGTGAGTGGGGGGAGGGGTCCACTGTATGCTAGTGTGACACTCTTAAGGTGGCACTGAAAATCCAACCCTAGCAGGACGGCAGCGCAAAGACGGGGCAGGACTAGCAGTTTAAATTTTTGATATTCAGTGCCCCCTACTGACAGGGTCACCACACAGTAGCCGCTGATGTCCATTGACTGGGACTTGGACGCCATAGAAATGCGATGGTGCGTTGGCAGAATCGTGAGGGAGTGGCTACGTACCGTGTCGGGGTGGACGAAACTCTCTGTGCTCCCGCTGTCGATCAGGCAACTGGTGGCGCGGCCGTTTACCGCGATATCCATCATGGAGCTGGATAGATGGTGAGGGTGGCCTTGATCCAGCGTCACGGAGGCCAGTATGTGGCTTAGTGAGTCACTATAGTCATCCGCCGAGACGGTGGTCGGTTCCGGTGACGAAATGGCGGTTGAGTGCGTTGGATACGATGGCGGCGGATGCCATGCGGCCGGGGGTACACAAAATGGCGGATAAGATGGCTGCTCCCACGGCCCGCACGCTGCGCTGCTGGCTGGCTTCCCCTTGCAGGCGTTAGCGTAATGGCCTTTCTTCCCGCAGCCCGAGCAGGTAGCTGTCTTAGTTGGGCAGTGCGCTCTGGGATGTTTTAACTGGCCACAGAAATAGCATTTTTGGGCCTGGTTACTGGGCATCGAAGCAGTTCTTACCGGAGGCTGCTGTCTCGGTTGGGTCGCTGCAGCGGTTGGTGCCGGGGGCGGCGGTCCCGTGTCCCACGGTTTCGATTGCCATGTCTCGGCGCCGTTACGGGGGTATGCCTCGAGGTTTCGGTGGGCCTCCTCTAACGAGAGCGCAAGGGCAATGGCCGTCTTCAGGTCGGGTTCCTTGCTTTCTAGCAGTCTCTGCCGGGTGTGGTCTGACTGGAGGCCCCTGACGAAGGCATCACAGGCGAGTCCCTGCGCGTGCTCCACAGCCGTTACCGCTTTACAATCGCAGTCTCTGCAGAGTGCCAGTAGCGCCCGTGCAAATGCCCCTACCGATTCTCCCGGTTGCTGCCTGCGGGATCCCAAGAGGTGTCGGGCGTAAATTGTGTTCACTGGGCGCGTATATTGCCCTTTTAGTAGCTCGAGGGCCGCCACGTACGTATTAGAGTCCCGGATTAGCATATATACTTGATGGCTCACCTGGGCGGTCAAAATTTTCAGTTTGTGATCCTCCTCTGTAACCTGTGAGATTGTGAGGAAGGATTCAAAGCAGCTCAGCCAGTGTTCAAACTTGGCTGATGCACCCACATCTTGAGGGTCGAGGTCCAGGCGTGGTGGTCTGAGGGCTCTCAGCAATGTCTGCTGTATCCGTTGCTGTTGTTGCTCCTCAGGTGTCGCCATTTAACTTTTAGCTAATAAAATTGATACGCTTATCAATTACTTCATAAAAGGTGATGAGTCGAAGAAGAGATGATGAGTCGAAAGAAGAGATGAATAAGGCTTTTATTAGCTAAGAAGAGACCATGCTTCTTCGTGAGTGACTGAACAAGTCTGAACGAAACCCACACAGTGGTGGGTGGAGTCAGCTGAGGCATGCCTCCATACACAGCGCCACCCAGAGGTGGCAATATACAATACAGTGGTTTACCACAATATGAAGGAGTTGGCTGACCGTTAACTCTTCCCTGGGAACACGGTGGATCAGAGTCTTCTCCATTTCATCCACCTTTTCCTCCAATACTTCCACCTTCTGTTCCTCTTGAACTTTGGCTTTCAGCGCTCGGAAAAGTTGCGCCCTGATGCTCTCTAGTTCATGTTCAGGGACCATTCTTACAGTCTCTGAGTTTCTTACAGTTTCCTTTTCTTCCACTGAAAGGATTCCCAGTTGAATCTGTTCTTCAAGTTGTTGAACCTCGGTCATTGCCGCCTCATATTTGTCTTGGGTGTCCTTCAATGTTTTTATGAGTTCTTGGACATCCTGTCTTTCATGCTCTGCCATGTTTTTCACCTCTAATTTCTCATCTATGGATGGAACTTCTACCGATGAGTCTGTCTTGGCCTTGAGCTCATCAAGAATTTTCTGCAGCCTTTGGACTTCTTGCTCATGTTCAACCTTTAGTTGTTCATATGCTTCTACTGAAACTAGCTTTTCGGAGGTTGCCGAGTTAACCCCCTCCAGAATTGTAGCCTGGGCCTGTTCATACTGTTCTTTCAACTTCTCACACTCTGCTTGTAAGGAGTCGTAGAGAAGAACTGGGATAAAATCCTGGCTCCCTGAAGATTCCTCTTCCTTTGGTTCGTTCTGTAAATATTCTAGTTCCTGAACAGCATCAGGGGAATGTGATTGGTATTTGGCCACGATGGCTCTATGGTCGCTCTCTGCTTGAGCTAGCTGTCTCTGTTGTCTTTCCAGGTTCTCCCATTCGGTGTCCCAGAACTTTTCCATATTTTTCATCTCTTGTACGAGACGGTCACTCAACTGTTCTAATTGTTGTCGTACTTTGACATAAGTTTGAGTCCGAACTCGGTGTTCTTCCGTCGTGGATGAATCCTTTGCTTGAACAGGCTCAGAATTCTCTGTCAACCCGGAGTTCTGCTCTGCAGCTTTATTCTTCTTGGTAACATAAGTCCTTCTGCATGTCTTCGTTTTCTTCCCCATCGTCGGCAAGTCCCTTTTAGCCTTGTCTTCCATATTCGAATTGGTCTTATCATCATCCATTTCAGAATCTGAGCTAATAGCTTGCACCGAGTCCTCCCTCATTATGGCTTTTAGGTAATGCCCTTCCATGTCTATTTTCTTAATCCACTCCCGTCCTAGAAGTGGTGGTCCTCCCTCAGGTAATACGTACAAGTTCATTCTTGGGTGTTCTTTACCCCTATCTCTCACCTTGACTCTTATTTTCCCCACGGGGTATACGTTATGCCCCGTGTATGTCTGTAATACGAACTTGGTATTTCTTAAAGGTATGTGAGAGAGTAGCCGGTGGTAGTCCCTTCGGTTGATGACTGATAGAGCTGATCCAGTGTCCAGCTCCGTTCTTACTTGGACTCCAGCTATTTTTAGTATGACCCAGATGGTCTGTAGATCCGTTTCTTTACCCACATTGTGGATTCTCAGACTACCCAGCTCTTGGTTGTTTGGGTCTGAGTCTGAATTCTGTTCGTCTGAACTCTTCTCAGCCACCTTGTGTACCTTGTTGTGCTTTTCTTGTGGTGGCTTCCTTTGATTGTTGGTCTTCTTCCCTGACCGGCATACCTTCGCGATGTGACCCAGTTTGCCACATTTCCTACACTCTTGGTTCTTAAACCAGCATTGATTCTGGTCATGCGTTGTCTTCCCACAACGGTAGCATTTTGTTGTGCTTGAAGTAATTTGGTCCACCCCGAGTGCCGCCGCCTTTAGTTGCATTTCCGCCGTTCCTTTCGCTGCGGCTTCGTGCGATGCAGCTATAAGGACAGCCCTGTCCAGTGTGAGGTCGTTCTCTTCCAGTAGTCGCTTCTGCGTCCCTTCTTTGGACAATCCGCATACGAACTTGTCCCGCAGTGCTTCTGTCAGATTCCCTCCGAACTGGCAGTATTTCGCTAGCCTACGCAGTTCGACCAAGTATTCCGCATTGCTTTCGTCTTTCCTCTGCGTTCTTGCGTAGAATTTGAATCGTTCAGCCAGCATCAACGGTGTGGGGTTCAAGTGGTCCTTCAGCACAGCCACAATCTCTTTGAAGGTCTGATCCGCTGGTTTATCTGGTGCTATTAGATGCTTCAAGAGCCCGTATGTTTTTGCCCCCATCGAGTTTAGCAATGTTATCGCCTTGTCGTCTTCCTCTATTTTGTTGGCTTCGCAATAGATCTCTATGCATTCCACGTACGTGGCCCAGTCTTCTATTTCAGAATTAAAGTCGTTAATATTCCCTCGCTTAGGCATCTTTCTTCCCTTGGGAGCAGCACCAGTATTTCTTTAAGTATTCTTATTTATTTGTTTATTTCTAAGATGGCGGTTTTCCCGCGAAATCGGCGGTTTCCCGCTCTTTCCTTCTCTCCCCGCCCACTTCAATGGCGGTATGTCAGTTAAGATGGCGGTTTTCCCCGCGAAAATGGCGGTTTCCCGCTCTTCCTTTCTCTCCCCGCCCACTTCAATGGCGGTTTCCCGCTTCTGTCGTCTCCTCCGCCTAATGGCGGCTTCCCGCGTTTCTTCCTGGTGGAAGGGGTACGCTTTCCCCACAGCGGACAGGTTCAGCCGCTGGGCTGGCTCTCGCACAGTTCCCCTTACTCGGCTCTGTCTTTTCCTCCCGCCCGCACGGCTCTACCGGCGCTGGGTACAGCCCGTTAACGGAGGACAGTTCAGCCACTGGACTGGCTCTCGCGCAGTTTCTCTCTCCGTACCCGGCTCTGTCGCTCTCTCTCCCGCACGTTCGGTTCTACCGGCCCTGGGTACCCCGTTGGTGGAGAACAGTTCAGCCGCTGGACTGGCTCTCGCACAGTCTCTCTCCCCTTGCTCGGCTCTGTCTCTCCCTCTCCCGCACGTTCGGTTCTACCGGCTCTGGGTACCCCGTTGGTGGAGAACAGCTCAGCCGCTGGACTGGCTCTCGCGCAGTCTCTCTCCCCTTGCTCGGCTCTGTCTCTCTCTCCCACCCGCACGGTTCCTGTTCGCCTCCCAGCCCTCTCGCAGACCGGTGTTTCCCTCCCCGGCTGCAGCTGGGTTTCTCTTCCCGCGCCTACTCCCAGTCTCAGCGCTTCGTGGCTGCGGTCGCTGCCCGGCTTTTCCCGCCGATCGAGGTCCGACTGTCTCACGACGCCGTTGGACCCGACTTTCTGACCGGCTCCGTTCCCCCTCGACCGTGGTCGAGTGCACAGCCCTTATCCTCCGGATATTCTCTACACCTTCCCCTACTCACAGTCTCCGCGGCCGCCTTGTTTCCAGCTGATCGGCTCACTCCGCACCGTGGTAGAAGGGTAGTCAGTGCCTGTTGCAGATGGAAGCTTTTATTGCTAAAGTCTTCCTCCTTCCTCCTGCTGCAGCCTCGTGTTTTCTTTCAGCAGCACGACGAGGGCGGTTGCCTCTCTTCGACGCTCTTCGTTGCTTTGGTAGTCTTGCCGCAGGGTACGATCGGACTCGTCGCCACTGTAAAGTCTGTGGGTTGTGCAGTTAATAAATACACAGACTTCAGAAGTAACAAACAAACAGGTCTTTACTATTCGAAGGTCCGGGCGAATCTGCCCCAGCAATCCTGCCACAACACTTATATACTGGTGTGGTCACTATCGGTATTACAGTATACAGAAGCCAAACAAATAGTGCCACACCTAAAGTAGTTCTCTTAAAGGTGAACGGTTACATTCAATAGTTCCCTTAAAGGTAGACGGGTACATACACTACAGTTCCCACACGCAGGAAATCAAGTTTCCAATTAGGGGAAAATTGCTCAATTATCCCACCTCACATCGGAGGTGGGGTCGTGACCCGCCGACAAACTGACCAGCCCCCAGCCCGTCCCCAATGACAAAATCCAGCCCATGGTATCTTCTGTCCGAACCAATTTAGATATTTCTCACTGGCATTTTCTACACTTTGAGCTAGCCTTGTAGCCCTCAGACTATTCAGATGAAACCCATCCTTCATGAAAAATGAATCCGCCCCAGAAAATGTCATCCAATTACCAACAAGAATAAGGCATTATCTTTTACTCAATGTTGCCAGCCAGTCATTAAAACCAATGATCCAGCTGTTTCTTTCTGACAACCTAGAAATGGTTGGCAACAATCCAGAGACCATTGTCTAGGCTTTCCGCTAGGCCATTGTGCTGGTGGAACTTCAGCGTGAGGGCAATCCTACCTGCAACACACACGCGTGTCGCTAGCTGCAATGCGATTTCTGAGGTTAGTTAAATTGCATGAGTAAGAGTGGGTTCCTGATGGAGATCTGCCTGTGATTGGGCACAGATACTCGGGGAGGTGGAACTTATTTTGTGCAGCAGGATGTAAAGCCTGCTGCTTCAACTGGGACTGTGATCATCTGTGGAGGGGTTTGATGGTTTGTAGTTGCAGTTGGAGGAAGAGGAATAAGAAGAACAACGAGGCTGTGTTCAAACTCCTTAGTAGGAATTTGTTGAGACATTTGGAGGGAAGGAGCAAAGGGTGCAGCCTGGTGGAAGGAAGTGTCAAATGGCTTTAAATGCCACATCCATGACTCCTTGGTCAGCAGTTCAGTGCCACAAACAATTTTATTACAGATAGACAAGGTTAGTCTGGGCACATGAGCACAGCATAAACATTTGTGCCACTATGTATACTGACCTCCCATTACTCAGCCATTGGATAATACAGACACCATGAAAAGCCCTCAATACTTCCCAAGTTTCCCCTCTCAGCTTTTAGCACATGCCAATGATCGTGCACATATAAAAAAAGCAACCGAGCGCTGGGGTTCATTTCCAGAGGGATAGCATTTAAAAGGAGAGAAGTTATGTTAAACTTGTATAGAACCTTGGTTAGACTATACTTGGAAAACTGTGAACAGTTCTGTTCTCAATATTCTAAAAAGGATATGGAGGCACTGGAGAAGGCGCACTAAAGGTTTACTAGAATGATACCAGAACTGAAAGGATATGGCTATCAGGAAAGATTGAACAGAAATCTGGCTCTATTCTCTAGAAAAGGAAAGATTGAGGGGTGGCCTGATTGAGGTCTTTAAGATTATGAAAGAGTTTGATAGGATAGACATAGAGAAGATATTTCCACTTGTGGAGGAGACCAGAACTAGGGGCCATAAATATGAGATAGTCACTTAAAAATCCAAAAGGCAATTCAGGAGGAATTTCTGTACCCAGAGAGTTGTTAGAATGTGGAAATCGCTACCACAAGGAGTAGTTGAGGCATCTAGCATAGATGCATTTAAGGGGTAACTAGATAAACACATGAGGGAGAAAGGAATAGAAGGATATGTTGACAGGGTTAGGTGAAGGAGGCTCATGTGCAGCATACACACCGGCATGAACCTGTTGGGCCGAATGGCCAGTTGCTGTGCTGAAAATACTATGTAATCTTCTTCCTCTTAGGCAGTCCCTCGGAACCGAGGATGACTTGCTTCCACATTAAAAATGAGTTCTCAGGTGACTGATGAATCCAATGTGGGACCTACAGTCTCTGTCACAGGTGGGGCAGACGGTGGTTGAAGGGGCAGGTGGGTGGTGTGCTTGGGTTGACGTGCACTCCTTCCGCTGTTTGCACTTGGCTTCCACTTGCTCCCGGCAAAGAGACTCGAGCTGTTCGGCGCCTTCCCGGATGCTTCTCCTCCAATTTGTGCGGTCTTGGGCCAGGGATTCCCAGGTGTCTGTGGGAATGTTGCATTTTTTCAAGGAGGCTTTGAGTGTGTCCTTGAAGCGATTCCTCTGCCCACCTGGGGCTCTCTTGCCATGTCGGAGCTCCGAGAGTGCTAGATTTGGGAGTCTCGTAGCGGGCATGCGGACGATGTGGCCCATCCATCGGAGCTATTCGAGCGTGGTCAGAGCTTCGATGCTGGGGATGTTGACCTGAACGAGAACACTGATGTTGGTGCACCTATCCTGCCAATGGATTTGCAGGATCTTGCGGAGGCAGCCTTGGTGGTACCTCTCCAGTGCTTTGAGGTGCCTGCTGTACATGGTCCATGTTTCTGAAGCATACAGGAGGACGAGTATCACTACTGCTCTGTAGACCAGGAGCTTAGTGGCGGGTTTGAGGTCCTGATCTTCAAACACTCTCTTCCTCAGGTGACCGAAGGCTGCACTGGTACACTGAAGGCGGTGTTGGATTTCGTCATCGACATCTGCCCTTGTTGACAGTAGGCTCCTGAGGTATGGAAAGTGGTCCACGTTGTCCAAGGCCTCGATGTGGATTTTGATAATCGGGGGGCAGTACTGTGTGGCGGGGGCAGCTTGGTAGAGGACTGTAGGGGGTGGCGTGTGCCCAGTCAGCTCTTCCCCTGACTGTCTCTGAGCGGTTCAAATCGCTCCCACACCCCTGGGTTCTAGACACCGGACTTAGGTACAGGCGGCGATACAGAATTAGAGTAGACAACTGGTTTGGTACAAGAAAACCGTAATTTTATTAAAGGCAGAACAATATTACAACACTGGAAAAATCACTAGAATAATTACAGGCATATAAAAGTACACTTAGTTGGGAATGGGGAACACACGGCGCAACGAGGGAACAATCACATTAATAATCCCCCTACCCTTGTCCCACCCCCAATACCTAACTAGATTGAGCTAAGAGGGGCCAGGGATTTATGCTCACCAATGGGGTTTCCTTGACAGTTCGAAACCTGTCGATTAAGCCGGTTGCGGTTTTGGGGTTCGCTCTTTCTGTCCTTTGGGGCCTGCTGTCGTCACGTGGTCCCAGGGCGCGACGGTGGAGTCGTCCGAGTAAAGTACCCTCTTTTCCTCCGTTTAGAGATAGGGAGTAAAGTCTTTGTTGGGTACTTTACCTTGCAGAATGGCTGTTCTTCTGGTGGTGGTCTGATCGTCGAAGGTTTTGCTGCGGTTGGGGTTCGGTTGGCAGTCTATGGTGTTGGCTTGATCGTGTAAGGCTGCAGTTGCGGCCTAGTTGTCCTCAGTTGAGCCTGCCCCGCTGTCTTGTTACCTCGATCTTGCTGTTTGGCTCTATTCTTTGTCGTGCCCCGATGGCTAGCCCTCTTCTGCCATGTGGAGCGTGCTGAGCTACCAGTGGGCCTACAATTATACAGGTTTTGTGTCCCTTATCTGCGCGCCAAATCAGGTCGAGTTCTTTGTTTAATTTTGGCGGGCTCGTCTAAAGTGATTACAGCCATTCACCTTAACGGCTTTTGGGGCGGTTGTCTCCTTGCTTAACGGCTTCAAAATCCTGGCTCTTTGTCATTTATGAAGTTTAATCATCTTTCCTGGCTTGGTAGCTACTTTGAGCTGGTACCAATTATTTATGCAGAAAGTTAATGGCCTCAAGATTAGGTCTATCCTGAGTTGATCTGTTTCAAGATGAAGAATGCATATTCTGTGTTTACCTAGCTGTCTAGCTTTGGAAGTTACAAAGTCTTCCACAGATCCATGCATGTCAGGTTTCTTTTCAAAGCTTTGAATCAGCCTGCTTTTGCAGGGCCTTGCTTTTTAAAATCCTGCAGGCTTCTGTCACGAGGTTTCAGAAGCCATTTTCTTTTAGGTACCCTTTTTAATAACTTGTCCAAAATCAGGGTCCCTTTCTTAGCAACTTTTGGGGACTGTGGGAATTTTGAGAACCCTACAGGACCTTTGTCTTATGGATGTTTAGTGTAAGGCCCATGCTCTCATATGCTTCGGTGAAGGTGTTGACGATGGTTTGGAGTTCGACCTCCGAGTGTGCGCAGACGCAAGCATAGTCGGCATACTGTAATTCGATGACAGTCAATGGGATGACCTTGGATTTGGAATGGAGGTGACGGAGGTTGAATAGTTGCCCGTTTGTTCTGTAGATTAGCTCCACTCCAACGGGGAGCTTACTGAGGGTGAGGTGGAGCATTGCAGCAAGGAAGATCGAGAAGAGCGTTGGTGCAATGACACAGCCTTGCTTGACCCTGGTCCATACGTGAATTGGATCTGTGGTGAATCCGTTGGTCAGGATCACTGCTTGCATGTCGTCATGAAGCAGGCAGATGATGGTGACAAACTTTTGAGGGCAGCCGAATTTGTGGAGGACACTCCATAATCCCTCATGGTTGATAGTGTCGAAGGCCTTCGTGAGGTCAAAGAAGGCCATACAGCAGCTGGTGCTGTTCCTGTGCTGCCAGTTGCTATGCTGTAAATACTGTGTAATATGTCTGCATGACCCTTATGAAAGTGTCCAGTCACTGGTTATAAGGATCCTTACTCACTCACTTGAATGTGCATCACACCCTGCACTCCAGTACTCAGTGGAGTGAAGCATCATTATGTCTCTCATACTTCCTGTATTATCCTTAAGAAGAAAGATAGCCCACAATCTGAGAGACAGAGAGTAAAGCAACTGTGAGTCGACAAGCAAACCCCTGGGCTCTAATCTCCCTTGACAAGAAGGCAATAGAGATTATGGAAAGGCCTGTGACTGAAGATGTATGAGATGATGATAATGTTTATCAGGTAGTTTGTAGCACGGAGAAGCACTGGGTGTGCACTGAGCACTAGTTTTTCAGAAGCAGCAAGAGTGGAGGAAAAGGACACTACAATTCCTGATGAAAGGCTCTGGCTCAGGAGCCATTGGAACCAAATGCACAGGCTCTATAGTTAGAGAGAGAGAGGGAGAGAGAGAGAGAGAGACTGATGCCCATAGAACATCAAACCTTTGATGGCCAGTCTCCCACCATATTCAGCACTTGTCAGCTTACCATAATCGACATGTGTCAGGCAATGAGGGCGGGAATTGGAGCGCTGCAGGCATTCGTGAAGTGAGTGGCTGCTCCCAGGAGGCCTGCAGAGGGCAGCCCCATTCAAAAGACTCATGGGACAGCGGCAGGAGCATGATGCTATGTGGCAACATTTAATGCTGCCAAACGGACCTTGGGCTGCCTCAGCTGGCATGCTGGAAGTTGGCCATAGAAAGCCATTAACTGTGGCTTTACTGAAATCTCAATGACAATTGAAACTACACTTTCTCAGTCCATTGGCATTGCCAAGATCCAATAGACTGACAAAGAGCTGTAGGTTGACCATGATACCTCGCTGGACAGTATTGATTGCTCAATTGCTGCAGAGTCATTCACCGGAGACATTGAAACCTTATGGCCAGTCTGCCCAGGTGAAAGATCTGCAGATACAGACAGTAGATAATCCATCCCAGGACATAGACAATTCGAGAGCAAGGGCCCTTGAGTATATCATTCAATTGTAGTATAATTAGTGGTACTGATTTGATTTAATTTAATTTAAATTAATTAAACGGTAAATCATGGCAGCACAGCTCAGCCCCATGGCATGCTCCTCCTGCACTATGTGGGAAATCAGGGACACTTCCTGTGTCCCTGACAACCATGTGTGCAGGAAGTGTATCCAGCTGCAGCTACTGGCAGACAGCATTGCGGCGCTGGAGCTGCGAATGGATACATACTGGAGCATTCGCGATGCAGAGGACATCATGGATATTGTGGTGTATGTAACCGTTCCACCTTTAAGAGAACTATTTTAAGAGTTGCACTACTTTATCTTGGCTGCTGTATACTGTAATACTGGTGGTGACCACACCGGTATATAAGTGCTGTGTAATAATTTATTGGGCAGTTCCGCCCTGACCTTCGACTAGTAAAGACCTGTTAAAATTTACTCTTGTGGTCTGTGTAGTAATTCTCATTATAACACACAGACTTAACAGTGGCGACGAGTACGATCTTACCCTACGGCAGAGATACATCCAAGGCAGTTTAATGGGCGTCGAGAAGAGGCATCCGCCCTCATCATTCTGCTGAGAAAAGACTGGGCTGCAAGCGGGCTGGGGGACGCTACAGCGTCGAGAGAGAGCTCGACCGCGACAAACGCAGCCGGTGTAAAAGACCGGGCTGCAAGCGGGCTGGGAGACGCAACAGCGTCGAGAGAGAGCTCGACCACGACCAGTGAGAAAGGCCGGGCAGCTACCGAGGCCGCGAGGCGCAGCGACCGGGTCAGCGTAAGGCGCAGGAGAAAATTTAAAAAAACGCGGAGAACTCAGCCACAGCCGGGGGAAAGGACCGGACTGCAAGAGGGGCTGGGAGGCACGATTTGAAAACTGCTGGGGAGGGCGAACGCAGCAATACGGCAATCGCCATTACACCCAGCACGGTGGCATAGTGGTTAGCACTGTTGCCTCACAGCGCCAGGGACCCGGGTTCAAATCCAGCCTCGGGCGACTGTCTGTGTGGAGTTTGCACATTCTCCCCGTGTTTGCGTGGGTTTCCTCCGGGTGCTCCGGTTTCCTCCCACAGTCCAAAAGATGTGCGAGTTAGGTTGATTGGCTATGATAAATTGACCCTTAGTGTTAGGGGGATTAAATACGTGGGGTTACAGGGATAGGGTGGGATATGTGTTGGTGTAGGGGTTACGGGGATCGGGTGGGATATGTGTCGGTGCAGGCTCGATGGGCCGAAATGGCCTCTATCTGCATTGTGGGGATTCTGTGATTCTGTGATTCTGTGAAAGGCAAACGCGGGAAGCCGCCATTTTCGTAGGCGGGGAAGAAGACAAGTGCGGGAAACCGCCATTTTGAAAAAAAAAAAGTTAAAGAAAAATTTCTTTTTGTTTCTCAAGAAGATTGCGAGGATGCCTAAGCGTGGTAACATCAACGATTTCGATCCCGATGTTGAAGATTGGGCCACGTATGTAGAACGCATAGAGATATATTGTAAGGCAAATAAAATATCAAATGAAGATAAAGCACTAACCTTACTAAACTCAATGGGTGCGAAGACATACGGGCTATTGAAGCATCTTCTATCACCAGCTAAACTGACGGATCAGACTTTCGCTAATATTGTTGCTGTCCTGAAGAATCATTTGAACCCCACACCGCTGATGTTAGCGGAACGATTTAAATTTTATGCGAGAACGCAACTGAAAGAGGAAAGCAACGCGGAGTATTTAATTGAACTGCGTAAGCTAGCGAAATACTGCCAGTTTGGGGAAAGCCTGACAGAGGCACTGAGAGACAAATTCGTGTGTGGATTGTCGAAAGAAGGAACACAAAAGCGGCTGCTTGAAGAGAATGATCTTACACTTGATAAGGCTGTCTCTATTGCAGCATCGCACGAAGCCGCAGCCAGAGGCACTGCGGAAATGCAGCTGAAGGCAGCGGTACTCAGCGTAGATCAAATGGCTTTGTGTACAACGAAATGTTATCGTTGTGGGAAGACAACACACGATCAGAACCAATGCTGGTTTAAAAACCAGGAATGTAGAAAATGTGGCAAGCTTGGTCACATAGCTAAAGTATGCCGGTCAGGAAAGAAGACCAGCAACAAAAAGTCACCGCAGGAAAAGTGCAGAAAGGTACATAAGGTGGCTGAGAAGAGTTCGGATGAACAGAATTCGGATTCAGACTCCAACAGCGAGGAACTGGGTAGTCTGAGAATTCACAATGTGAGTAAGGAAGCTGACCGACAAATTATCTGGGTCACACTGCAGATAGCAGGAGTCCAAATGAAGATGGAATTGGACACCGGATCGGCATTGACAGTCATGAATAAGCAAGATTACAAAAGGTTATTCAAACATATTCCCCTACGGGATACGGAGATAGTATTGCAGACATACACGGGGCAAAGAGTATACCCCCTCGGAAAGATAAAAGTCAAGGTGATACACAAGGGCAAAGAACACCAAGGAATGGACTTATGTGTACTACCTGAGGGAGGTCCACCACTTCTGGGACGGGAGTGGATCAGGAAAATAAATATGGACTGGCACTCCCTAAAAGCAATAACGGTAGATTCCGGAAAAAAAGATGTCAAACCTGAACGATTGTCCAGAATATTGGATGAGGCTAAAGAGGTGTTCCAACAGGGACTGGGAACACTGAGAGGAATTAAGGCAAAAATCAAGATTGCAGAACATGCAAACCCAAAATTTTTCAAAGCCAGACCGGTACCTTATGTGATACGACCTGCTGTGGAAGGTGAGCTGGAAGGGCTAGAACGTTCAGGAGTACTGTCTAAGGTGGACTGGAGTGAGTGGGCCACGCCCATTGTTCCCGTCATGAAGCGTTCATCGAGTAACAAGCCGGGGAACCGGGGAAGGTCCGCATCTGTGGAGACTTCAAGATCACAGTTAATCCGGTGCTTCACACGGTGCAATATCCGCTTCCGCGGATTGAGGATATCTTTGCTTCATTGTCTGGCGGGAAACACTTCACCAAGATAGACCTGGCGCAAGCGTACTTACAGATGGAAGTTGAGGAAGAGTCCTGGCGCAAGCGTACTTACAGATGGAAGTTGAGGAAGAGTCGCGCCAGTATCTCATAATCAACATGCACAGAGGCTTGTATCGATATAATAGACTGTTTTTTGGAGTGGCTTCGGCTCCAGCAATTTGGCAGAGTGCCATGGAGCAGGTATTACAGGGAATTCCAAACACTCAATGTTACTTGGATGATATCCTGATTACAGGAGTTGACGATGAGGAACACCTTGCAAATTTGAAACTGGTGCTCACCAGATTGAAGGAATATGGACTTCGAGTTAATCGCCAGAAATGTGAGTTCTTTCAGAAACAGATCTCGTACTGTGGTCATGTCATTGACCAGGAGGGGCTGCACAAGTCACCTGACAAGATTGAAGCTGTTGTGAAGGCTCCCGCTCCGGAAAATGTATCCCAGTTGAGGTCGTTCCTAGGGTTGATTAACTATTACCATAAGTTTCTGCCAAATCTATCCACGGTGCTGCACCCGCTGAATGCTCTTTTGCAGAAAGAAGTACCATGGAAGTGGAGCGAGGACTGTAAGAAGACCTTTCGCAAAAGCAAGGCATTGATCGCCTCAGAGGAAGTGTTGGCTCATTTCAACCCAACGCTAACTATTCGTTTAGCTTGTGATGCTTCTCCTTATGGTATTGAAGCAGTACTCTCACACAAGTTGCCAAATGGCTTGGAAAGGCCAGTCGCATTTGCATCCAGATGATTGACCTCCGCTGAGCGCAACTATGCTCAGATAGACAGGGAGGCTCTCAGCCTGGTGTGGGGAGTAAAGAGGTTTAATCATTACCTGCAGGGCCAGAAGTTTACACTGCTGAAAGACCACCAGCCGTTGGTATCCATATTCAACCCTAAAAAGGGCGTTTCCATTATGACAGCGCAAAGGCTACAGAGGTGGCCCCTTTTCCTAGGGGCACACCAATATGACATAGAATACAAAGGATCATAACAGCATGGCAATGCTGACGGTTTATCGCGCCTACCGTTGCCAACGGTAGAAGAGGTGCCTACAGTGGACCCAGTGGAGATGTTCCACTCAACCACAGTGGAATGTCTACCAGTAACAAATTCTACCATCGAAAAGGAAACGAGAAATGACCCTACTCTCTCATGAGTCTACGATTTAACGGTGAAGGGATGGCCAGCACATGGCGAACCACTGTTGCCAGCATTCTCACAAAGAAGAGAGCAGCTGTCAGTGTGCCGAGGAACCTTGATGTGTGGATCCAGAGTGGTGATTCCACCCAAACTCCAGCATAAAGTGCTAAAGGAGCTTCACGAGGGGCATCTGGGTGGAGTGAAAATGAAGAACCTAGCCAGAGCGTTTGTGTGGTGGCCAGGTATCGATGGAGACATCGAAGAAATGACCAAGAGCTGTCTAGGATGCCAGAAGGTCCAAAACGCCCCACCACAAGCCCCTCTACATCCATGGGAGTGGCCCTCATCTCCATGGCAAAGGGTACATATTGACTTTGCTGGTCCATTTATGGACTCAATGTTCTTAATCGCGGTGGATGCACACTCCAAGTGGCCGGAGGTAATAAAGATGTCCTCCACCACCACGGAAAAAACCATCACAGTATTAAGGACCATATTTGCCAGGAATGGGCTGCCTGAACAGATCTGTTCTGATAATGGACCGCAATTTGTGTCCGAAGAATTCAGGAAGTTCTTAAAAAACAATGGGGTTAAGCACTACACGTCCGCCCCATACCATCCCGCCACCAATGGATTAGCTGAAAGGTTTGTCCAGACCTTCAAGAAGGCCATAAAGGCCATGGGTAATGAAGACATAAATCTACAACATAAGGTAGATAACTTCTTGTTGGCGTACAGGAATGCAACACACGTGGTTACAAACCAAACTCCCGCCATGATGTTTTTCAATAGAAGACTAAGATGCCGGCTGGATTTGATCAAGCCAAACATCAGAAGGGACGTAGAGAACCGGCAATTTCAAGGCATGAATGAAAGGCCAACTAGAACCTTCCAGATAGGTCAACAAGTTTTGGCCCGGGACTACCGTACCGAGAAATGGCAGCCTGGAACTATTTGCACACGACTAGGACCGCTGATGTATACCGTGGACATTGGTGAAAGCATAATAAGGCGCCATGTTGACCAGATCATAGAGTCATCCGAAAAGGGACAACCTACTCCACAACTCTATATGCCTAATGATGAAGCAGAGATACCCATAGTATCTACCTCCGATCCGGTGATACTGGAATCAGATGAACCCGACACTGGCATTCAAGCCGAATCGACCTTGCCAAAAGAACCTACTACACAAGTTTTGGTTGCTAGTAAAAGAGGGGATAAATGCAATTGAAAGGAAGGATATTAACTCAGTTAATACAGAATCTATATGGGTGGAGCTAAGAAATAGCGAGGGGCGAAAAACATTAATAGGAGTGGTATATAGGCCTCCAAATAGTAAAATAGAGGTTAGGGAGGGCATCACGAGGGAAATTAGAGAAGCGTGCAATAAGAGCACAGCTGTCATCATAGGTGACTTTAACTTACATATAGATTGGACTAGCCTAATCAGTAAAAATAATGAGGAGGAGGAATTCCTTGAGTGTTTAAGGGATGGTTATCTGGATCAATATGTCGAGGAACCAACTCGGGAACAGGCTATATTGGACTGGGTACTGTGCAATGAGAAGGGACTAATCAGTAATCTTGTTGTACGGGGACCCTTGGGTCAGAGCGATCATAACATGATCGATTTCTCACTCGAAATGGAGAGCGAAGAAATTGACTCAGAGACTAAGGTCCTGAATTTAAACAAGGGGAATTATGATGCCATGAGACGGGAACTGAGTAGGTCTGATTGGACAACGTTCCTGAGAGGACTGGAGGTAGATAAACAATGGCAAACATTTAAAGATAGAATGACAAAATTGCAAAAATTGTTTATACCAATCTGGCATAAAAGGAAATCTAAAAAGGTGACTCAACCGTGGATAACAGGGGAAATTAGAGACAGCATAAAATCCAAAGATAGGGCGTATAAAATAGCCAAAAAAAGCGCCAGAGCGGAAGATTGGGAACAGTTTAAGATAGAGCAAAGGAGGGCAAAGGGCATGATCAAGAGGGGCAAAATAGCTTACGAAAACAAGCTGGCGGAAAATATAAAAACTAACTCCAAAAGCTTTTATAAATATATCAAAAGGAAAAGACTGGTGAAAACCAAAGTTGGTCCATTGCAGTCAGATACGGGGGAATATATAATGGGAAATAAGGAAATGGCAGATCAACTAAATGCATACTTTGGGTCAGTCTTTACGAAGGAAGACACAAAAAACCTCCCTGGGATATCGGGAAAAATAGGGACATTGGCAAAGGAGGAACTGACGCAAATCAATATCTCTAAGGATATGGTGTTAAGGAAGCTAAAGGGATTGAAGGTGGACAAATCCCCAGGGCCTGATAACATGCATCCTAGGGTACTGAAGGAGGTGGCCCTAGAGATAGCGGATGCACTAAGGATGATTTTTCAGAATTCATTAGACTCGGGAACAGTGCCGATGGATTGGAGGGTAGCTAACGTTACCCCACTATTCAAAAAGGGGGGTAGGGAAAAAGCAGGTAATTACAGACCTGTAAGCCTTACATCAGTTGTGGGCAAAATGCTGGAGTCCATCATTAAGGATGAAATAGCGGAGCACTTAGCAAATGGGGACAGGATAGGACAGAGTCAACATGGATTTACAAAGGGTAAATCGTGCTTGACTAATCTATTGGAATTTTTTGAGGGAGTAACTGGTAGAATAGATGGGGGAGAGCCAGTAGATGTGGTGTACCTGGACTTCCAAAAGGCCTTCGATAAGGTCCCACATAAAAGATTAGCATGGAAAATTGAGGCTCATGGGATAAAGGGGAAAGTTTTGGCGTGGATAGGGAACTGGCTGTCAGATAGAAAACAGAGAGTTGGAATAAACGGCTCATTTTCTGAATGGCAGGCAGTAACAAGTGGGGTACCACAGGGATCTGTCCTGGGCCCCCAGCTGTTCACAATTTACATTAATGACCTGGATCAGGGAGTCGGATGCAGCATTTCCAAATTTGCAGACGACACTAAACTAGGAGGTGGGGTGGGCTCAGAGGAAGAGACCAGGAAGCTCCAGAGCGATTTGGACAGACTGGGCGATTGGGCGGATAAATGGCAGATGCACTATAATGTGGACAAGTGCGAAGTTATCCACCTTGGGTGCAGGAACGGGAGGGCAAATTATTATTTAAATGGCAATAGATTGGGAGAGGGGGAAGTACAGAGAGACCTGGGTGTTCTTGTACACCAGTCACTGAAGGCGAGCATGCAGGTGCAACAGGCGGTCAAGAAGGCAAACGGTATGCTGGCCTTCATAGCAAAAGGGTTAGAATACAGGAACAGGGATACCTTGCTGCAGCTGTACAGGGCACTGGTGAGACCACACCTCGAGTACTGTGTACAGTTTTGGTCGCCTCATCTGAGGAAGGATGTTCTTGCCATGGAGGGGGTGCAGCGGCGATTCACCAGGCTGATACCAGGAATGGCGGGAATGACCTATGAGGAGAGACTATGTAGTTTAGGGATGTACACACTGGAGTTTAGAAGATTGAGAGGGGACCTCATAGAAGTGTATAAAATTCTGACAGGTCTAGACAGACTGGATGCAGAAGGAATGTTTCCCTTGGCGGGTGAGAACAGAACTAGAGGACATAATTTAAGGATAAGGGCTAAACCATTTAGGACAGAGATGAGGGGGAATTTCTTCACTCAGAGAGTGGTGAACCTGTGGAACTCATTGCCACAGAGGGCAGTGTACGCCAGCTCATTAAATATATTTAAGAGGGAATTAGATATATTTCTACGGGCAAAAGGGGTTAAGGGTTACGGAGAGAAGGCGGGGACGGGATACTGAATTAAAGGATCAGCCATGATCTCATTAAATGGCGGAGCAGGCACGAAGGGCCGAATGGCCTACTCCTGCTCCTATCTTCTATGTATCTATGTATGTACCACCGAAAACTACTACACCACCGAGGCGTTATCCGGACCGAGTCAGGAAGCCTCCAGAGAGACTGAATCTGTGAACTGTTTTTACATGAAGTTGTGTATATATGTTATTATGTTATGTTAATGGGGAATATATACTGTTAAGCTAAAAAGGGAGGATTGTGGTGTATGTAACCGTTCCACCTTTAAGAGAACTATTTTAAGAGTTGCACTACTTTATCTTGGCTGCTGTATACTGTAATACCGGTGGTGACCACACCGGTATATAAGTGCTGTGTAATGATTTATTGGGCAGTTCCGCCCTGACCTTCGACTAGTAAAGACCTGTTAAAATTTACTCTTGTGGTCTGTGTAGTAATTCTCATTATAACACACAGACTTAACAGATATCACGTTTAATGAATTGGTCACACCGCAGGTAAAGGCTGCACAGACAGGAAGGGAATGGGTGACCGCCAGGCAGAGTAGTAGGTGCAGGCAGGTAGTGCAGGGGTCCCCTGTGAACATCCCCCTCTCAAACAGATATACCACTTTGGATATTGTTGAGGGAGATGGCTTATCGGGGGAAGGCAGCAGCAGCCAACTTCCTGGCACCATGGGTGGTTCTGCTGCACAGGACGGGAGGAAAAAGAGCGGGAGAGCTATTGTGATAGGGGATTCTATTGTAAGGTGAATAGATAGGCGTTTCTGCGGCCGCAAATGAGACTCCAGGATGGTATGTTTCTGCCCTGGTGCAAGGATCAAGGATGTCTCGGGGCGGCTGCAGGGCGTTCTGGAGGGGGAGGAACAGCCAGCTGTCGTGGTGCATATCGGTACCAACGATAAATGTAAAATATGAGATGAGGTCCTAAAAGCTGAAAATAGGGAGTTAGGAGGTAAATTAAAAAAATAGTACCTCAAAGGTAGTAATCTCAGGATTGCTACCAGTGCCATGTGCTAGTCAGAGTAGAAATAGAAGGATATTTCAGATGAATACGTGGCTAGAGGAATGGCGCAAGGGGTTGGGATTCAAATTCCTGGGACATTGGACGGTTTGCACCTGGGCGGGACAGGGACCGATGTCCTAGGGGGAGTGTTTGCTAGTGCTGCTGGGGAGGGTTTAAACTAAAATGGCAGGGGTTTGGGAACCTGTGCAGAGAGACAGAGGAAAGGGAAGCAAGGATAAGAACAAAAGACAGGAAGGAGAAAAGCAAAAGTGGAAGGCAGAGAAATCAAGCGTGTAAATCAAACTGGGCTATAGTAAATAATAATACTAAAATGTTAGTGTTGAGTCTGAGTGTCCCAGATATGCTTATTCTAAATCACTGGACACAGACAACAAGAATAACTTAAACAGGTCTTTACTAATCGAAGGTCAGGGCTGAACTGCTTAGCAAATTACTACACAGAGTTTATATACCGGTGTGGTCACCACCGGTACTACAATATACAGTAGCCAAGAGAAAGTAGTCCATCGCTTAAGGTAGTCTCTTAAGGTGGTACAGGTTACATACACCACAATTTCTCCCTTTTTAGCTTAACAGTGTACATCCCAATTTAAACATAACATGGATAACATATATACAACTTCATGCAAAACTGTTCAAAGATTCAGTCTCTGAGGAGGCCTCCTGATCCGAGTTGGATAACGCCTTTCAGTGGTCTCTGATTCTCGTTGCTGGGGTGACTCATCTAGTTGATCTCTTATGGGTTGGACATCATCAGATACATTGGCGTCTGAGGTAGATGCTTCAGGTTCACTAACTTCTTCCACTGGTGTCTCTGTCGTAGTCATGGGTTCGACCCTTGTTCTCGATTCTACAAGTTGGTCAGCATGACGTCGTATTACGTTTTCACCAATATCTACCGTGTACATCAGGGGTCCTTGTCTGGCATGAATTGTTCCAGATTGCCATTTCTCATTCTTATAGTCCCGGGCTAACACTAGTTGTCCTATTTCGAAACTCCGAGTGGTCTTGTTATTTATATGCTGGAACTGTTTGTTTTCGACTTCCCTCCGCACATTTGGTTTTAACAAGTCCAACCTGGACCGCAACCTCCTGATATAGAACATCATGGCAGGGCTTTGATTTGTCACTGCATGAGTGGCGTTTCGATATGCCATTAGGAAATTGTCCACCTTGTGTTGTAGTGGAATCTGGTCTTCGCTCATGGCCTTTATCGCCTTTTTGAACGTTTGTACAAATCTCTCGGCCAACCCATTTGTAGCCGGATGATATGGGGCAGAGGTATAATGTTTCACCCCATTCTTCTTCATGAATTTCTGGAATTCTTCTGACACGAACTGCGGTCCGTTGTCTGAACATATTTGTCCTGGCAATCCATTTCTTGCGAATATCGTTCTTAGAACTGCGATCGTCTTTTCCGAGGTAGTGGTCGCCATCTTAATCACTTCTGGCCATTTAGAATGTGCGTCTACCACAATTAAAAACATGGAGTCCATGAATGGACCTGCGAAGTCAATATGTACACGTTGCCATGGGGCTGAAGGCCATTCCCATGGATGCAGCAGTGCAATTGGAGGTGCATTTTGAACTTTTTGGCACCCTGAGCAGCTTTTAGTCAGATCCTCTATTTGTTGGTCGATACCTGGCCACCACACATAAGCCCTAGCAAGGCTTTTCATCTTGACTCCCCCCAGATGACCTTCATGCAGTTCCTTTAGAACTCTCTCCCTTAATTTAGGAGGAATAATCACCCTTGTTCCAGACATCAATGTTCCTTGACAGACGGACAGCTGTTCTCGTCTGGCTGAGAATGCCGGTAACAGTGGTTCACCATGAGCTGGCCATCCCTTCACTGTCAATTCGTAGACCCGAGACAGTGTCGGGTCGTTCCTGGTTTCTCTCTCAATACTTGCATTGGTGACTGGTAAACATTCGATGATGGTCGAGTGAAATAACTCAACAGGGCCAACTGTCGGTGCCTCTTCCGCTGTAGGTAGTGGCAGGCGCGACAGCCCATCAGCATTACCATGTTGCTTTGTACCTTTGAATTCGATCTGATATTGATGTGCCCCTAGGGAAAGGGACCATCTCTGGAGCCTCTGCGCTGTCATCACTGAAACACCCTTCTTAGGGTTAAAAATGGAAACCAACGGCTGGTGGTCTGTCAGCAGCGTAAACTTTTGCCCTTGCAGGTAATGATTAAATTTTTTTACTCCCCACACAAGGCTGAGAGCCTCCCTATCTATCTGAGCATAGTTGCACTCAGCGGAGGTCAATGATCTGGATGCGAATGCGACTGGTCTTTCCAAGCCATTTGGCAACTTATGTGAGAGCACTGCCCCAATACCATATGGAGAAGCATCACAAGCTAAACGAATAGGCAGCGTTGGGTTAAAGTGAGCCAACACTTCCTTAGAGGTGATCAATGCCTTGCTTTTGTGAAAGGCCCGCTTACAGTCCTCGCTCCACTTCCATGGCACTCCCTTCTGCAAAAGAGCGTTCAGCGGGTGTAGCACCGTGGATAAATTTGGCAGAAACTTATGGTAATAGTTAATCAACCCTAGGAACGACCTCAACTGGGATACATTTTCCGGAGCGGGAGCCTTCACAACAGCTTCGATCTTGTCAGGTGACTTGTGAAGCCCCTCCTGGTCAATGACGTGACCACAGTACGAGATTTGCTTCTGAAAGAACTCACATTTCTGGCGATTAACTCGAAGTCCATATTCTTTCAATCTGGTGAGCACCTGTTCCAAATTTGCAAGGTGTTCCTCATCATCATCTCCTGTAATCAGAATGTCGTCCAGGTAGCATTGTGTGCCTGGAATTCCCTGTAATACCTGCTCCATGGCCCTTTGCCAAATCGCTGGAGCTGATGCCACTCCAAAAACTAGTCTATTATACCAATATAAGCCCTTATGCGTGTTGATCGTGAGATACTGGCGTGACGCTTCATCAACTTCCATCTGTAAGTACGCCTGCGCCAGGTCTATCTTGGTGAAGTGTTTCCCGCCAGACAACGAAGCGAAGATATCCTCAATCCGTGGAAGCGGATATTGCACCGTGTGAAGCACCGGATTAACAGTGATCTTGAAATCGCCACAGATGCGAACCTTCCCCGGATCCCCCGGCTTGTTACTCGATGAACGCTTCATGACGGGAACAATGGGCGTGGCCCATTCACTCCAGTCCACCTTTGACAGTACTCCGGAATGTTCTAGTCCTTCCAGCTCAGCTTCCACAGCAGGTCGTATCGCATATGGTACCGGTCTAGCTTTGAAAAATTTCGGGTTTGCATGTTCTTCAACCTTGATGTTTGCCGTAATTCCTTTCAGTGTTCCCAGTCCCTGCTGGAACACCTCTTTAGCATCGTCCAATATTCTGGACAGTCGTTTAGGTTTGACATCGTCCTTTTTACCGGAATCTACAGTTAGTGCTTTTAAGGAATGCCAGTCCATATTTATTCTCCTGATCCATTCCCGTCCCAGTAGTGGTGGACCTCCCTCAGGTAACACATATAAGTCCATTCCTCGGCTTTCTTTACCCTTGTGGACCACCTTTACCTTTATCTTTCCAATGGGGTATACTCTTTGCCCCGTGTATGTTTTCAATACAATCTCCGTATCCCTTAGGGGAATGTGTGGAAATAACCTTTTGTAATCTTGCTTATTCATGACCGTCAATGCCGATCCAGTGTCCAACTCCATCTTCACTTGGACTCCTGCTATCTGAAGTGTGACCCAGATAGTTTGGTGGTCTGCTGTGTTACCCACATTATGTATTCTTAGACAACCCAGTTCCTTACTGCTGGAGTATGAATCCGTCTTCTGTTCATCCGAACTGTTCTCTGTCACCTTGTGTACCTTTTTGCACTTTTCCTGCGGTGACTTTTTGTTGCTGGTCTTCTTTCCTGACCGGCATACTTTAGCTATGTGACCGAGCTTGCCACATTTTCTGCATTCCTGATTTTTGAACCAGCACTGGTTCTGATCGTGCGTTGTCCTTCCGCAATGATAACGCTTTACTGCACCCAATGCCATTTGATTGGTGCTGAGTTCCGATGACCTTAGCTGCATTTCCGCGGTGCCTCTTGCTGCGGCCTCGTGCGATGCTGCAATGGTGACAGCTTTATCAAGCGTAAGGTCCTTTTCCTCTAGCAGTCGCTTTTGCGTTCCTTCTTTTAATAATCCACACACAAATTTATCTCTCAGAGCATCTGCTAGTCCTGTACCAAACTGACAGTACTTTGATAGCTTGCGCAGTTCAATTAAGAATTCAGCGTTGCTTTCCTCTTTCAGCTGCGTTCTTCTGTAAAATTTAAATCATTCTGCTATCAGCAGCGGCGTGAGGTTTAAATTTTCTTGCAGGATAGTAACAATATTCGCGAAAGTCTGATCCGCCAGTTTATCTGGTGTTACAAGGTGCCTCAATAACCCGTACGTCTTCGCACCCATTGAGTTTAATAAGGTTAGTGCTTTCTTATCATCTGGTACCTCATTTGCTGTACAATAAACTTCAATGCGTTCTACATACGTGGCCCAATCTTCAACATCGCATTCAAAAGCAGTGATGTTACCGTGTTTAGGCATCCTTGAGAGTTTCTTTAAATATTTTATTTTTCCAAAATGGCGGCTTCCCGCGCTTGTCTTCTTCCCCCGCCTACTAAAATGGCGGCTTCCCGCGCTTGGCTGCTTTTCCCGCGCTTGTCTTCTTCCCCCGCCGACTACAATGGCGGCTTCCCGCACTTGTCTTCTTCCCCCGCTGGCTACAATGGCAATGACCGCGCTGTTGCCGTTCTCGCCTCCCAGCTGTTCTTAATTTCCCCGACGCTGCTTTTGCTCCCCCGCGGTTCTCGTGGGCATTAACGCTTCCCTCGTTGCTATGCCTCTCAGCCCCGATTGCAGCCCGGCCCTTTACACCGGCTGCGGTCGAGTTCTCCGCAGTTCTCGTGGCAGTAACGCTGCCCTTGTCGCTGCGCCTCTCGGCCCCAATTGCAGCCCGGCCCTTTTCACCGGCTGCGGTCGAGTTCTCCGCCCTTTTTCCTCCGGTTTCCCTCCCCTTCTCCACTGACAATGCGGCCGACTTTCTGCCCGTGTCGCTAGATCGGCTTACCCACCACCGTGGTAGAAGGATGATCACTGCCTGTCGCTGATGGAGGGCTTCGTGGTCAGTAATTTCAACCCGGGTTCTCGATGCCTCCCGTGCGATGTGGTGCTCAGCAGGATGATGAGGGCGGATGCCTCTTCTCGACGCCCGTTCTGAGGACGAAGCTGCCTTGGATGCAAAACTGCCGCAGGGTAAGATCGGACTCGTCGCCACTGTTGAGTCTGAGTGTCCCAGATATGCTTATTCTAAATCACTGGACACAGACAACAAGAATAACTTAAACAGGTCTTTACTAATCGAACGTCAGGGCTGAACTGCTTAGCAAATTACTACACAGAGTTTATATACCGGTGTGGTCACCACCGGTACTACAATATACAGTAGCCAAGAGAAAGTAGTCCACCTCTTAAGGTAGTCTCTTAAGGTGGTACAGGTTACATACACCACAGTTAGGCCTAGAAATTCAGTTAGGGGCGCCCAGCTCGCCTGGGCGCCGGAATTACCGCTGCGCGCGGAGCCACTTGCGCCTGCGGGATATTCAGTTTCAGCACTCCAAGTGGAAGCCGGCCGCTAAACAAGGGTTTCGGCGCCCCGCTTGGGGCGCTGAAACTGAATATCGGCGTGCAAAGTGCCGCAGCGCCACCCGCTGCGGCACGGCAGCCTGCGGTACTGCAGGCCTTCCTCTCACTCTTAAGGGGGAGGTGCCTGCAACAGCGCGATCCCCGCTCGCGAGTGCCGGCAAATGAGCCCAGCACCAAGGAGAAGTGCCGGGCTCTCTGGAAACAGCCGTCAATGCCGCGGGGGGGGGTGTAGAAGGCCGGGGATGGAGGTGCGGGCAGGCGGCCGCCGAAAAAGCGGCCGGCCGCATCTCCACCTTAACTCGCCCCACTACCGGCACAGGTAGGCCCCGTGTACCGGTCGCTGTTTGCGGCCGGCGCGGAGGAGGCGGCAGCAACCAAATATGGCCAGCGGGGCGATAGCGGGGCGCTGCGCACACCGATGACGTCATCGGTAGCGGCGCAGCGCTACTGGCTAACGCCGCCATTAGCGCCCCGCTAAATATCGCGGTAGGCTTGCACAGTGGCGCAAAAGCCCTCTTTGGGCGCAAACTGGTGGCGCAGGCCACTGAATTTCTAGGCCACAGAGTGTTAAAAAAACAAGCCTGAAGGCTTTAGGGGGAGAAATTCAGTATCGCCCCGTTTGGGGCACCGTTATCGGCAGTGCGCAAAGTTTAGCGCCTGGCGCTAATTATCGCCTCCGATGGCAAACTTGGCATTTATCACCCCTGGAGGTGATTGGAGCGCTAAATCAGGCACTGTAAACCTGTCTTAAGGCGCAAAGGCCAAGGAGCGAGGCATTACCTCAGAGCATGGGCGCAGCCACGTGCTGTCAGTTAGCGATTGAACACAGACACACTGGCGCCGGCCAGTTCTTAAAGGGGAGGGTCGATCTTGCTCTCCAGCCACACCCTGCTCATTGGAGCCTTGAATCTCAGCCTGGACAGACCTGTGGCTAAGTCTTTCAGGCAAGGACTATGGAGAGGGCCAGGGAGCGAGTACAGTGCTTCAGCGAGCGGGCCTTGGAGGCTCTGGTTGGCGCGGTGGAGTGCAGAAGATCTATACTGTACCCAGAGAGTGATAGGAGGCCTTTGCCACGCGATTACAGAAGAGGGTGGAGGGAGGTGGCTCAAAGCGTCTCCTGAAGGAGCATGGTGCCCAGGACCCATATCCAATGTAGAAAAAAGTTCAACGACCTCACTCGGGTCGTCAGGGGGAGTGGCTTTTTTTCAATACCTCTCCATCCCTCCATCTCAACCTCACAGTATGGCCAGAGGGTCTTAAAACCCCAATGACCAACACTCATCCAAAATCTATGGCCCTTTCATCAAACACACACGCACATTCCACACTTTGCATACAGTAAGGGCTATTCAACTATGGGAGGCACATCAGGTAAGACCATGGCTGCATACAGCAAGGGCTATTCAACTATGGGAGGCACATCAGGCAAGACCATGGCTGTATATTTACTCAGACGCCGTCCTTTTTCTTGCAGGCCAAGCTATCTCATAATAGGAGACAGCAGCAATGGACGGGTGGAGGGCGGCCTCAGCTGCAACCCCTCAGCGATCTTGAGGTGCACGTCCACAGGATTGTGGCAAGCCAGGTGATCGGTCCCGTCGCCACCGGAGACGCCGACCCCGTTCTGGACAGCAATGGTAAGGTCATCACCTTTTTGTCCTCTCTCCTTCCACTTGTCCCTCACAACACCAGCCTTTGACACTTTCAATCCAACTTACTAAATCGCTGCACTCATTCCTCCCTTACTGCCACCCTGTCCTCACACTAAAGCCACTCTTGTACCTCCCTGCTTTCAGATGGTGATTCACCAGCTGAGGAGACGGGCTCTCAAGCTGCCAGTGGGAGTGAAGCTGCAGGCGAGGAGGAAGAGGAAGCCGGAGCATCAGCACCATCCTCTCCCGAGGAAGCCCATGCCCACACTGGGAACACGCCTTCCCTGGAGGGGAGCAGGGGGGAAGGGTCTGATGAGGGTGAAGCTCCAGGACCCAGCGGGCTGCAGCAACGCGATGGGGGTAGGGAAGCTCGGGGGCCTTCTCCCCGGAGGGAGAGTATGCCAGCGAGTCCTGTTGCACTGGACGCAGAGGAAGAGCAGCTCATCACTGAAATGAACACCCAGGCGGTGGACATGTACACTGAGCTCATGGGTACAGTGGGAAGGGTGCCCGAATCCATTGAATCACTGGCAAGAAGTGTGGAGCACTTCGCTGTAGCACAGGTGGATGCCACGCAAATGCTTAGTGCTGCAATTCAGTCACTGGCTGCCATGACCCCATCTCAGACTGCTCTCATTCAGACTCAGATTGAAGCCACATGAGCAGACTGCTGCCATCCTTGCTGGTTTGGACACATTTCCCTGGGCTGTCACCGCGCCGCAGCAGGCCAGAAATCTGTGCTCCAGCATTTGCTCCGGATGCTGAAGTGCTGCCCTGTGGGAGTGCAAGTGTGTCGGTCGAGCAGGGAGTTGCTGTCCTCTCTCAAGATGACAGCATTCCTGCTGCCACCACTGTCACTTCTCCACTGTACTTGCCACCGCCTGTAGGACAGACTGCTGCTGCCCATGCAGAGTTGGCGCAGTCGGCTGCTGGGCCCTCCCGGCCCAGAGCTGGTCGAGGCCGTCCTTCAAGGGCACCTGCAGTCTCAGGTTGTGGCAATCAGCAGCCTTCCATCAGCCTTGCTGCAGCCACTGGGGTCCCATTATGGAGGAGCAGTAGGTTGGGAAGGGGGGAAGTGCGCAAGGGAAGGAGATCACCCTCGAAGGGCAAAAAGTAGGAAGTGTGACAAAATGTTGTTCATTTTTTTATTAAAGGCCAAGGTTCGTGGTCAATTTTTTTTTAGTGTTTTGGACATTATCTCCAGGTTGTGAGAGCCAGTTATGTTAATGAATGTTTTTTTTGTGTTTCTTTCTATTAGTTTGTCATGAAGAAATGACACACACAGAGTTTGTAAAATAAATACGTTTTTGTATTCAAAATATACATGTTTGGTCTTTGCAATCATTGTTGCCTTGGCTGGCTTAGGGGTTGCGGGTTGGTTTCACTCATGTTGTTTTCAATGGCAGAAGCCATTTCCTCAGCAGGGGCCTAGAAGCGGCTTGCTATCAGCCGTTGACGGACGCCCCTTCCAGTTTCTACATTGTGTGCCTCCCTCCCATCTTGGTGCTGCTGATGATCATCCTCCTCCTCTTCCTCCTCCTCCTCTGGTGGTGCTCCAAGGCCTGGTGGCATTGGCTGGGTCCTGAGGATTGCAAGGTTATGCAGCATGCAGCAAACAACAACAAAGTGGGAGACTCGCTCAGGCGAGTACTGCAGGGATCCTCCAGAATGGTTCAGACAGCAGAACCGTTGCTTGAGCACGCCGATTGTGTGCTCAGCGATGTTCCTGGTAGCTTGATGGCTGTCGTTGTACCGCAGCTCAGCAGGGGTGTTGGGCGTATGGAGCGGTGTCATCAGCCAGGTGCACAGTGGATATTCCTTGTCCCCGAGAAGCCAACCACCTGGGTGATGCGGTGCCTGGAAATGTTCTGCCACAGTAGTCTGGCGCAGGATGTATGCATCGTGGTTGCTGCCAGGATAGCAAGCATTGACAGCAAGTATCAGGCGTCTGTGGTCACAGACCAACCACACGTTTAAGGAATGGAACCCTTTTCGGTTGCGGAAATCCTCTGCATTCTCATGCGGAGCACGCAAAGCCACATGCATGCAGTCAATGGCGCCCTGCACCATGGGGAAGGCCACTATCCTTGCAAAGCCCATAGCCCGTTCATGCTGGGTGTCTGTGGTCATGGGGAAAGAGATGGACTCGTCTCCTTTATAGAGGGCATTTATGACCTGACGGATGCAGCAATGGACCGCGAACTGGGAGATATTGGCAATGTCCCCAGTAGCTGATTGAAATGAGCCAGTGGCATAAAAGTTGAGAGCCACTGTTACCTTCACTGCCACCGACAGCGACGTCCTGCTCCTCAGTTGAGGCTGCAGATCTGGCTGCAGCAGGTGGCAGAGCTCAGTGACCACCTCCTTGCTGAAGCGCAGCCTTCACAAACACTGCTCCTCAGACATATTAATGTAGGAGAACTGTTGGAGAAATACCCTGGGAGGGTAAGGTCTCCTGTACAGAGGCCTGTTGGCCCTCCTCTATCTGGCCATGATTGCCACTCTCTCTCTACGTCTCTGTGCCCTCCGAATCTGCTGGTGCAGGATGATGCCCCCAATCAGTGCAGCCCCCATAGTATCTTGGCAATCAAAGTAATGAAGGTCTAAAAGCAAAGTACCTGCAAAGTTATGGTCAGAAGCCAAAACTACCTCACACAGTGCTGACTCAATGCAGAAGTCTCTCTTTCTCTCTTTCTCTCTCTCAAAATCTCTCTCTCTCTCGCTTTGTGCTCCATTAGCGCCCTCTTAAGGCACTAACGGGAGGCGCAAACCAAATGAATGTTCCCCCGTTTGTGTCTTAATGCGAGGAGCATTCGTAATAAGGTGCATGAATTAGCTGCACAAATAGATGTAAACAGATATGATATAATTGGGATTACGGAGACATGGCTCCAGGGTGACCAAGGCTGGGAATTCAACATTTAAGGGTTTTCAATATTCAGGAAGGACAGGCAAAAAGGAAAAGGAGGTGGGGTAGCATTGCTGGTTAAGGAGGAGATTAACACAATAGTAAGGAAGAATATTAGCTCTGATGATGTGGAACCTGTATGGGTAGAGCTGAGAAATACCAAGGGGCAGAAAACATTAGTGGGAGTTGTATACAGACCCCCAAACAGTAATGCTGAGATTGGGGTTTCAAGATTCAAGATTCAAGATTCAAGGTCATTTTATTGCCATATGTAACTAGTACAATGGAATGCTTACTCCCCACTCACTCCCACAATACAAGCATATAAATATAAAAGCAAAAAAATAAAAACAAGTATAAATAAAAACAATAAGCAAATAAGCAAAAAGTATAGCAATAACAGTCCAAGTTGCAGGATATGATGAATAGTGCAAAAAAGCCTCAATCACCACTGGAAATAATAGTAATGTAATATGATAAATATATGGTAATATAAGTATAATATATACATTTACATAAACATATAACTATAATATATGGGGCAGTGTGATTAGCAGTTCAGTAGGCGCACTGCCTGTGGATAGAAACTGTTCTTAAACCTGCTGGTCCTGGTTCGGATGCTGCGGTACTGACGTCCGGACCGCAGGAGGGAGAACAGTTTGTGCCCAGGGTGATTGGGGTCCTGGATGATGGAGCGGGCCTTGTTCCGGCACCTGGTCTGGAAGATCTCCTCGATGGACGGAAGTGCACACCCGATGATCTTTTCTGCCGTATTCACAACTCTCTGGATGGCTTTCTTGTTCTGTGCAGTGGTGTTACCATACCACACATTGACACCACTCATCAAGACACTCTATGGTGCCGCGGTAAAAGTTCACAAGCCACTGTGTGCTTATGCCGCATTTCCTCAGGCACCGTAGAGGGTAAAGGCGCTGGTGTGCCTTCTTCAGCATAGCCTCAGTATTATGGTTCCAAGCCAGGTCATCAGAGATCTGCAGTCCCAGGAATCGGAAGCAACTGACGACTTCCACTGGTGTCCCGTCTATGCTGATGGGGCGATGGTTCCCTCGGTGGCTTCTGAAGTCCACGATGAGCTCCTTAGTCTTGCCAATGTTCAGGGCAAGGTTGTTGTCATTGCACCATCTCATCAGCTGGACTATCTCATCTCTGTACTCCGTCTCGTCATCGTTGCTAATCAGGCCAATTACTGTGGTATCGTCGGCAAACTTGATAATCCGGTTATTGCTGTGTATGGCTGTACAGTCATATGTAAACAGAGAGTACAGCCAAGGACTGAGGCAGCAGCCTTGTGGCACTCCGGTGTTGAGGACCAGAGTGGATGAGGTGTTGTTCCCTATTTTCACCACTTGAGGCCTACCAGTCAGGAAATCCAGAATCCAATTGCAGATGGGGGTGCCCAGGCCTCGGTCCCTCAGTTTCAGGACAAGCTTGGAGGGAATAATAGTATTAAATGCAGAACTGTAGTCAATGAACAACAGTCTGACGTAAGTGTCCCTCCTGTCTAGGTGTTCCAGGGCAGTGTGTAGTGTTAGGGAGATGGCATCGTCTACAGACCTGTTCGCCCTATATGCGAACTGGAACGAGTCCAAGGAATCGGATATGATGCTGCTTATGTGTGTCATGACCAGCTTTTCCAGGCACTTCATGGCTATGGATGTTAGAGCCACGGGTCGATAGTCATTGAGGCCTGTTACCTTGGTCTTCTTAGGTAACGGCACAATGGTTGTCTCCTTGAAGCACACTGGTACAACAGACTGCTGCAATGAGATGTTAAAAATGTCTGTGAACACAGGAGCCAGCTGGTCTGCGCAGGTTTTAAGACTCGGGGTGAAACCCCGTCTGGGCCGGCTGCCTTCCGTGCTTTCACCCTCCTGAAGGTTCTCCGGACCTCGGATTCAGTCAGCTGTAATGTGTAATCCTCTGGGTGGCTGGGGGTTTTGATGGCCGGCTCAGTGTTCTCCCTCTCAAAGCAAGCATAAAAAGTATTCAGTTCGTCTGGTAGGGAGGGTTCGGTGTTGGTGACTCCCACTGAGCTCCCCTTGTAGTTGGTGATGGCCCTTAGTCCCTGCCACATGCGTTTGGCATCAGAGCCCCTGCCGTACTGAGACTCTAGTTTGTTCTTATAGTCTCTTTTTGCTGCTTTGATAGCCTTTCTGAGGTCATACTTGGCCTTCTTGTAGAGTTCGGTGTCCCCTGATTTAAAAGCGGTACGCCGTTCTCTTAGTTTGTTGTGGATGTCTGAGTTCATCCATGGTTTGCAGTTAGGAAATAAACGGACAGTCTTGGTCGGAATGCATTCATCCACCAGTCTGTTAATGTATCCAGTAACGTGGCCTGCGTACACATCCAGGTCTGGGTTCTTGAAAACACTCCAGTCCGTTATTTCCAACCCTCCCTGCAGTTGTAGTTCTGTGTCCGCTGTCCAGCTTCGCACCGTTTTTACTGTTGTGGGTGTGCTCTTTAACTTCTGTTTGTAAACAGGAAGTAGGAGTACAGAAATGTGGTCTGATTTGCCGAAGCCCGGCCGAGCAATGGCACGGTAGGCGTGCTTTATTGTTGTATAGCAGTGATCTAGAGTTTTTCCATTTCTTGTCGGACAGGAGATGTGTTGAAAGTATTTCGGCAATACTTTCTTTAAACTACAATGGTTGAAGTCTCCCGCAATGATAGGAACTGCCTCGGGATACCGGTTCTGAAGTTTACTGACCTCACTGTAAAGTTCACTCAGTGCAGCGTTTGCATCAGCTTGTGGCTGAATGTAGACTGCTGCCATGAGAATAGCAGAAATTTCCCTCAGCAAATAAAAAGGGCGACACTTAATTGTTAGTAGTTCTAAATTAGGTGAACAGTGTTGTGAAAGTACCTGGACATCTGTACACCAGTTGTTGTTGATCAGGCAGCAGGCACCCCCACCTCTGTTCTTCCCCATTGAATCAGCTGTTCTGTCGGCCCGAAACAGAAGGAATCCCTGGGGCTGCACCGCCTCATCAGGTATCATGGAGGTTAGCCACGACTCTGTTAGGAACATGGCACAGCATTCTCTAATGTCCCGCTGTGAGGCGATACGGCAATTCAACTCGTCAATCTTATTTGCCAGAGATTGAACATTGGCAAGGAGAATGCTGGGCAAAGCTGGTTTCCACCCCCGTCTGCGTGATCTAACTAGCAGGCCTGCCCGCGACCCCCGCCTGTGGGCTCGTCTGCACCTACTCCCCGGGGCCTGATGGTTCTGGTTGAGGGGAGGACTCCCCTGCCCCCGCTGCTCTCCATTGTCCCTCAGTACCTCCACAGGAAAGTCTTTTGTTAAGTTTCTTGTTGTGATGTCTGTGTTTCCGTGAAAAACCACTGGAATATTCCGTAATTCCAAGAGTGTTTGGCGACTATATATAATAACCACTTTCGCTCTCAGGATACACAGAATAATAAATAAAAAGCAACAGCGAACCTGCGGGAGATGAGGCGGTTGAGCGGCGGTGATGATAAAAGCGGCGGCGAGGCAGATAGGCCCAGAGCGGCGACGGCAGCAGCAGCGGTCCCGTGGTAGATGAGGCGGCGGCTGTGAGGCAGGTATGCCTATATTTGAGGCAAGTAAGCCCATAGGCGAGTCAGGTAGGCCCAGAGGCAAGACAGGTAGGTCTAGAGGCGAGGCAGGTAGGCCCAGAGGCAAGACAGGTAGGTCTAGAGGCGAGGCAGGTAGGCCCAGAGGCGAAGCAGGTAGGTCTAGAGGCAAGACAGGTAGACCCAGAGGCAAGGCAGGTAGGTCTAGAGGCAAGACAGGTAGACCTAGAGGCGAGGCAGGTAGGTCTAGAGGCAAGACAGGTAGACCCAGAGGCAAGGCAGGTAGGTCTAGAGGCAAGACAGGTAGGTCTAGAGGCGAGGCAGGTAGGCCCAGAGGCGAGGCAGGTAGGTCTAGAGGCGAGGCAGGTAGGCCCAGAGGCAAGGCAGGTAGGTCTAGAGGCAAGACAGGTAGACCTAGAGGCGAGGCAGGTAGGTCTAGAGGCAAGACAGGTAGACCTAGAGGCGAGGCAGGTAGGTCTAGAGGCAAGACAGGTAGACCTAGAGGCGAGGCAGGTAGGTCTAGAGGCAAGACAGGTAGACCTAGAGGTGAGGCAGGTAGGTCTAGAGGCAAGACAGGTAGACCTAGAGGCGAGGCAGGTAGGTCTAGAGGCAAGACAGGTAGGCCCAGAGGCAAGGCAGGTAGGTCTAGAGGCAAGACAGGTAGACCTAGAGGCGAGGCAGGTAGGTCTAGAGGCAAGACAGGTAGACCTAGAGGCGAGGCAGGTAGGTCTAGAGGCAAGACAGGTAGGCCCAGAGGAGAGACAGGTAGGCCCAGAGGCAGGTATGCCTATATTCGAGGCAGGTAAGCCCAGAGGCTGTGAGGCAGGTATGCCTATATTCGAGGCAGGTAAGCCCAGAGGCAAGACAGGTAGGCCCAGAAGCAAGGCAGGTAGGACTAGAGGCAAGACAGGCAGGCCCAGAGGTGAGACAGGTAGGCCCAGAGGCAGGTATGCCTATATTCGAGGCAGGTAAGCCCAGAGGCGAGGCAGGTGGTCTAGAGGCAAGACAGGTAGACCCAGAGGCGAGACAGGTAGGTCTAGAGATCTAAAGGCGAGACGAGGCAGGTAGGTCTAGAGGCGAGACAGGTAGGCCCAGAGGCGAGGCAGGTAGGTCTATAGGCGAGACAGGTAGGCCCAGAGGCAAGGCAGGTAGGTCTATAGGCGACACAAGTAGACCCAGAGACAAGATAGGTGGGCCCAGAGGCAAGGTAGATAGGCCCATAGGCAAGGCAAGTAGACCCCCAAAAGCGGTGCAGCAGCAACGGACCCACGGGAAACCAAGCGGCCGAGCGACGGCGGTGAGACAGTTAAGCCCAGATGCAAGGTAGGTAGTCTCTAAAGCGACGGCAGCAGCAACCACCCGCAGGAAACGAGGCGGCCGAACGGCAACGGAAAGGCAGGTAATCCCAGAGGCGAAGCAGGTAAGTAGATAGGCAGGTAGAGCGGCCGCAGTAGCAAAAAAAATAAACAAAGCTGTGGGAGCTCACAGAGACACGTCTGCTCTCTTCCAGCGCCGTGTCCCTCTCTGATCCGTTGGCATTAAACGGGAAATTAGAGATGCGTGCAATAAGGGCAAAGTAGTTATCATGGGTGACTTTCATCTACATAGAGTTTGGGCTAACCAAATTAGTAACAATACTGTGGAGGAGGAATTCCTAGAGTTTATACGGGATGGTTTCCTGGACCAATATGTTGAGGAACCAACTAGAGATCAGGCCATCTTAGACTGGGTATTATGTAATGAGAAAGGATTAATTAGCAATCTTTATGTGCGAGGCACCTTGGGGAGGAGCGATCATAATATGATAGAATTCTTCATTAAGATGGAGAGTAAAGTAATTGACTCAGAGACTAGGGTCCTGAATTTAAATAAAGGAAACTATGATGGTATGAGGCGCAAGATGGCTAGGATGGATTGGGGAGCATTATTAAAGGGTTGATGGTGGATAGGCAATGGCAAACATTTAAAGATCGCACGGATGAACTACAGAATTTGTTCATCCCGGTTTGGCATAAAAATAAAACAAACAAATGGACTCAACCATGGCTAACAAGGGAAATTAGGAATAGCAAGGAGAGGACATATGAATTGGCCAGTAAAAGCAGCAAACCTGAGGATTGGGAGCAGTTTAGGATTCAGCAAAGGAGGACAATGGGAATAATTAAGAGGGGGAAATAGAATATGAGAGTAAGCTTGCAGGGAACATAAAAACTGACTGTAAAAGCTTCTATAGATATGTGAAGAGAAAAAGATTGGTGAAGTCAAGCGTAGGTCCCTTGCAGTCAGAATCAGGGGAATTTATAATGGGGAACAAAGAAATGGCTGACCAATTAAATACATGCTTTGGTTCTGTCTTCACAAAGGAGGACACAAATAACCTCCCAGAGATGTCGGGGAACATAGGGTCTAATGAGAGGGAGGAATTGAATGAAATCAGTATTCTTAGGGAAACGGTGTTAGTGAAATTGACAGGATTGAAGGCCGTTAAATCCCCAGGGCCTGATAATCTACATCCTAGGGCACTTAAGGAAGTTGCCCTATAAATAGTAGATGCATTGCTGGTCATCTTCTAAAATTCTATAGATTCTGGAACAGTTCCCATGGATTGGGGGTAGCTAATGTAATCTCACTATTTAAAAAAGGTGTTAGAGAGAAAACGGGGAATTATAGACCGGTAAGCCTGACATCGGTAGTGGGGAAAATCCTAGAGTCCATTATAAAAGATGTAATAGCAGAGCACTTGGAAAACAGTGACAGGATTGGACTAAGTCAACATGGATTTACAAAAGGCAAATGATGCTTGACCAATCTACTGGAATTTTTTGAGGATGTAACTGATAGAATAGATAAGGGAGAACCAGTGGATGTGGTGTATTTGGACATTCAGAAGGCTTTCGATAAGGTCATGCACAAGAGATTAGCGTGCAAAGTTAAAGCACATGGGATTGGGGGTAAGGTACTGACTTGGATAGAGAACTGGTTGGCAGACAGGAAGCAACGAGTTGGAATAAACAGATATTTTTCCGAGTGGCAGGCAGTGACTAGTGGGGTACCGCAGGGATCAGTGCTAGGACCCCCAACTACTCACAATATATATTAATGATCTAGACGAGGGAACTAGATGTAATATTTCCAAGTTTGCAGACGACACAAAGCTGGGTGGGCGTGTGAGCTGTGAGGATGATGCGGAGAAACTCCAGTATGATTTGGACAGGTTGGGTGATTGGGCAGATGCATGGCAGATGCAGAATCATGTGGATAAATGCGAGGTTATCCACTTTGGTGGCAAAAACAGGAAGACAGATTATTATCTGAACGACAGTACATTGGGAAAAGTGGAAGTGCAGAAAGACCTGGGTGTCCTTGTGCACCAGTCGCTGAAGGTAAGCATGCAGGTGCAGCAGGCGGTTAAGAAGGGAAATGTTATTTTGGCCTTCATAGCGAGAAGATTCGAGTACAGGAGCAAGGATGTCTTGCTGCAGTTGTACAGGGCCTTGGTGAGACGACACCTTGAGTATTGTGTGCAGTTTTGGTCACCTTATCTGAGGAAGGAGGTTCTTGCCATGGAGGGAGTGCAGCGAAGATTCACCAGACTGATACCTGGGATGGCAGGAATGACGTATGAAGAGAGATTGTGTCGATTAGGCTTATATTCGCTACAGTTTAGAAGAATGAGAGGGGATCTCATTGAAACGTATAAAATTCTAACAGGACTAGAAAGACTAGATGCAGGAAGGATGTTCCCGTTGGTGGGGGAGTCCAGAACCAGGGTTCACAGTCTAAGGATAAGGGATAAGCCATTTAGGACTGAGATGAGGAGGACTTTCTTCACCCAGAGAGTGGTGAACCTGTGGAATTCTGTACCACAGAAGGCAGTTGAGGCCAATTCATTAAATATATTCAAGAAGGAGCTGGATATATTTCTTAATGCTAAAGGGATCAAGGGATATGGGGAGAAAGCAGGGACAGGGTACTGAATTTGAATGATCAGCCATGATCTCATTAAATGGCAGAGCAGGCTCAAGGTGCTGAATGGCCTACTCCTGCTCCTATCTTCTATGTTTCTATGTTGCAGATCAGGGGGAACATTGCAGTACAATCCCTCAGGGTGTCCAAGATCATTATCACCTGTTACTAACTCGAAAACTTTGCTTTGCACAGAAGCCTAACCTTGGATAAGGAACAGAATCCAGAAGGCCTAACAAAACAGAATGGAGATACTGTCAATGAGGAAGTAATTCCTGTAATACCAGTTTGGAAGCCTAATGTTCTCAATTCTAACATAAGACATGTTTAGCTAAAGGTTAGTCCAGCACCATTAATGAACTCTATTGTCAGTGTTTACACACTTGTGTAGATTTTTGTCTTCACCACCTGTTGTAGAACTCACCTAATTTCTACTCCATTAATTTCAATGGAATGAAAATCAGGCGGAATCTGTAAATAGCATGTGATCCAACCCACCAGATTACAGCACAGACAGTGTGAAAGTCTACCCAAATAACTAGGCCCAAAGAACCTTCAGCTACATTGTCCTCTTCATTTCTTTAACTATCAGCAATATCCAACTTCTACTATATTCTCTATTATATTATGCAACAATAAATACATTTTCAGGACAGTGCACAGATAAGGTGCATTTCTTCAATATTTTGTGTGATGTGTGAATGATGGCAGTGTGTTTTGCCATGGTGTTTATCCTTTGTGCTGGTGATTCCGAACCTACTACTTCAAAGTGGCTCCTTTGTGGAAGGAGTGAGTGTCTTGGATGGCTACAAGATTTCATGGACGGTATGCTGGGATTATGAAGGCTCTAGGGCCTAGAAATTGGGTATAGCCCCACTTGAGGTGTTAGAACTGGCGCTGTGCAAAGTTTATAGCCAGACGAAACTTATCGCCGCCTGGCGCGATATTGGGTTGCATCGCCCCCAATGGCGATTGAGGCGCGAATTCAGACATTGCACGGGCCTCCTAAGGTGCAAAACTTCCGGTGCAACCCAATATCGGCACGGACGGGTGCAGCGCAGGTGATCTCCATTACTGAAAACCACGAGACTTCCAGGCGCTGGCCAGCTCTTAAAGGGGTGGGTCAGTCAGCCTCAGCTTCCATACTCATCGCCCTGTAGGCCTCAGAATCGGCGCACGCCCTTCTCTGGCGCAAAAAACTTGGCCAAGATGGAGAAGGTGAGACAGAGAGCAGAGCGCTTCAGCACTGAGGCTCTGGAGCACTTGGTGGCCGCAGTCGAGCGCCGTCGAGATGTTCTCTATCCTGACAATGGCAGGAGGCCGAATCAAAAGGACTACCGCCGAGCTTGGAGGGATGTTTGTCAGAGGGTCAACTCCAGCAGCATGGTGACCAGGAGCCCTGTTCAGTGCAGGAAGAAATTCAACGACCTCACTCGGGTTGTGAGGGAGAGTGGTGTTTATGCAAACTTCTGATTCCCTCCATCTGCACCTGACTTCATGGCTACAGGGTGCGCGATGCCCCAATGGCCATGTGTCAGCAAGCACCCATGGCCCTTTCTGGGCGCACACTTGCACATTTGACTCAAGGCGTTGATATACCTATCAATCCATCCAATGAAAAGCGATGAGTTAAGAAAGTAACTATAGGTTTTTATTGGCTAAATAACAGAGCCCACCCTCGTGGGTGATCGGATCCAACAAGGAGGAATACCAGCCAGTCGACCACCTTTATACCTGGGTAAGTAGGTGGAGCCATGGGCGGAGTCAGCAGTGGTCAGCCCAGGTATAACAGCGTGACAAGAGGCGACCTCGTGTAGTGATACAACAGTATAAACAGTGATAACCATAGTGTAACGATATAACAGTGATAACCATAGTGTAACGATAGTGAACGATAAAAGTGGTTTACCACATTCACCCCTTGTTTAGATTTGAGACCGGCGGGGTGAAGTGTACTACCAGTTCGGGTATGTCAGTCTGTCCGGAGGCCTCGTAAGTCTTTCTGATCGGCGCAGCAGCGGCGGCGGTGTTGCAGTCTCCGGTGTTAATGCTGGTGTCTGCGTGGTTGACGAAGGCTCGTGGGGTTCCGGCATGCCGTCTACCTGGGCTGGATTTGGGGGGGTGGTGGGGGGTAATGGTGGTGTCTCAGGGGTGCCCGAGGGTGCAAGGTCTCGTAAGGAGACTGTGTCCTCCCGCCCATCTGTGTATGCCACGTAGGCGTACTGGGGGTTGGCATGCAGGAGGACCACCCTCTCGACCAGGGGGTCCGTTTTATGGGCCCTCACATGCTTTCGCAGTAAGACGGGCCCCGGAGAAGTCAGCCAAGTTGGCAGCGTGGTTCCCATAGTCGATTTCCTGGGGAAAACAAACATTCGTTCATGGGGGGTGGCGTTAATGGCAGTGCAAAGCAGTGACCGGATGGAATGCAGCACTGCCGGGAGGACTTCCTGCCAGCGAGAGGTTGGGAGGCCCTTAGACTTTAAGGCTAAGAGAACAGCCTTCCAGACAGTCGCGTTCTCTCTTTCCACCTGGCCGTTCCCTCGGGGGTTGTAGCTGGTGGTCCTGCTTGCAGCGATACCTCTCGCTAATAGGAACTGGCGAAGTTCCTCGCTCATGAAGGAGGAGCCCCGGTCGCTATGTATATAGTTCGGGAACCCGAACAAGGCGAAGAGGTCGTTCAGGCATTTGATGACCGTGGTGCTGGTCATGTCTGGGCAGGGGAAGGCAAAGGGGAAACGGGAGTACTCATCAATGATGTTGAGGAAGTACACATTACGGTCAGAGGATGGGAGGGGCCCCTTAAAATCGATGCTCAAGTGCTCGAAGGGGCGGGTGGCCTTGATCAGGCTTGCTCTGTCCGGCCTAAAGAAATGCGGTTTGCATTCGGCACAGGTTTGGCAGTTCCTGGTCATGGTCCTGACCTCCTCGATGGAGTATGGCAGGTTGCGGGCCTTAATGAAGTGGTAAAGTCTGGTGACCCCGGGGTGGCAGAGGTCGTTGTGGAGGGTCTGCAGTCTATCAGTTTGCACGTTGGCGCATGTACTTCGTGATAGAGCATCTGGGGGTTCGTTCAGTTTACCAGGCCGGTACAAGATATCATAATCATAGGTGGAGAGCTCGATTCTCCACCTCAAGATCTTGTCGTTCTTGATTTTGCCCCTCAGCTTTTTATTAAACATAAAAGCGACCGAATGCTGGTCGGTGAGGAGGGTAAATCGTTTGCCTGCCAGGTAATGCCTCCAGCGTCGTACAGCCTCCACGATCGCCTGGGCCTCCTTCTCGACCGAAGAGTGTCGGATCTCAGGGCCCTGGAGGGCCCTTGAGAAGAAGGCCACCGGTCTCCCCTCCTGGTTGAGGGTTGCGGCTAGCGCGAAGTCGGTTGCATCGCTCTCCACTTGGAAAGGGATAGACTCATCCGCCGCGTGCATTGTGGCCTTAGCAATGTCTCCCTTAATGAGGGAGAAGGCTGCGCACGCTTCTGCCGTCAGGGGGAAGGAGGTGGACTTCATGAGGGGCCTGGCTTTGTCCGCATAATTTGGCACCCATTGGGCATAGTAGGCGAAGAGCCCCAGGGTTCTCTTCAGCGCCTTTGGACAGTGGGGGAGGGGAAGCTCCATGAGGGGGCGCATTCTTTCGGGGTCGGGGCCGATGGCTCCATTCTCTACTACGCAGCCGAGGATGGCAAGGCGCGAGGTGTTAAACACACATTTCTTCTTATTGTAGGTGAGGTTCAGCCATTGGGCCGTACGGAGGAATCTTTCCAGATTAACATCGTGGTCCTGCCGGTCGCGGCCGCAGATGGTGACGTTATCTAGATAGGGGAACGTGGCGTGCAGCCCGTTCTGGTCAACCATCCGGTCCATCTCCCTTTGGAAGACCGAAACCCCGTTGGTGACGCCGAAGGGAACCCTAAGGAAGTGGTAGAGGCGGCCGTTCGCCTCGAAGGCTGTATACTGGCGGTCCTCAGGGCGGATAGGGAGTTGGTGATAGGCCGACTTAAGGTCGATGGTGGAGAATACCCGGTACTGCGCAATCTGATTGACCATATCAGATATGCGGGGAAGGGGGTATGCGTCCAGCTGGGTGTACCGGTTTATGGTTTGGCTGTAGTCGATGACTAGGCGGTTTTTATCGCCGGTCTTAACGACTACGACCTGGGCACGCCAGGGGCTGTTGCTCCTCTCGATGATGCCCTCCTTCAGGAGACGCTGCACCTCACAGCTAATAAAAGCTCTGTCCCCGGCGCTGTACCGCCTGCTCTTGGTGGCGACGGGTTTACAGTCGCGGGTGAGGTTAGCGAACAGGGAGGGGGGCGGGACCTTGAGGGTGGATAGGCCGCAGGTGGTATGCGGTGGGCGGTTTAAAGGCTGCTGGTTGTCGACTGTGAGTGGGGGGAGGGGTCCACCGTATGCCAAAGTGACACTTTGCAGGTGGGATTGGAAGTCCAGCCCTAATAGGACGGCAGCACAGAGCTGGGGCAGGACGAGGAGTTTAAATTTTTTATACTCCGTGCCCCTAACCGACAGGGTCACAATACAGTAGCCGCTGATGTCTGTAGAATGGGACCTCGATGCCATCGAGATCCGGTTGCGCGTTGGCCGGACAGTGAGGGAGTAGTGGCTCACCGTGTCTGGATGTATGAAACTCTCCGTGCTTCCGCTGTCGAACAGGCAGGTCGTGGCGTGGCCGTTTACTTTGATGTCCATCATGGACTTGGACAGGTGATGCGGGCGAGCTTGGTCCAGTGTGACGGAGGCTAGTGTATGGCTGAGCGAGCTGCTGTAGTCTGCGGGTGAGGCGGTGGTCGGGTCTGGCGACAAGGTGGCGGTCGACTGTGGTGGGCAAAATGGCGGCGCCCACGAGGTTAAATAAGATGGCTGCCCCCACAACTCACATGAGGCATTGCTGGTGTCGGTTGCCTTGATCAAAGATGGCCACCCCCACGACTCACACGAGGGGATACTGGCATCTGTGGCCTGGATGAAAGATGGCCGCCCCCACAATTCGCATGAGGCACTGCTGGCATCTGTGGCTCTCCCCCTGCAGGCCTTAGCGAAGTGGCCTTTCTTCTGTCAATGGGAGCAAGTCGCGTTTCTCGCAGGGCAGCGCGTCCTCGGGTGTTTCGCCTGGCCACAGAAGAAGCAGCCGGCGGCCCGATCGCGAGGGTCCGATGTTGCAGCCGGTACCGGGGGTGGCGGTCCCGATCGGTTCTGGGACGCCGACGCTGAGGTAGGTCCCGGAGGCGGCGTTGCGAGGGGTATTGCGGCCGGGGTCGGGCCGGAGTCCCAGGGTCGCGCAGTACAGTACCTGGAATACGCCTCAAGGTCCCGATGGGCCACTTCCAGGGAGCGGGCGAGGGCTGCAGCTGTGTTCAGGTCGAGGTCCTTTGATTCGAGCAGTCTTTGCCGTGAGTAGTCGGACCGAAGGCCTTTCACGAAGGCATCGCGGATATTCTCTTCAGTATTTTCTGCAGCCGTTACCGCTTTAAAGTCACAGTCCCTGCCGAGTGTTTGTAGCGCCCGTAAAAATTCATCTACAGACTCTCCTGGCTGTTGCGGGCGGGATCTTAGGAGGTGTCTGGCATACATAGAATTTACCGGGCTCCGGTACTGCTGTTTCAGCAGGTTGATGGCGGCCTCGTATGTAGTAAGGTCCTGTATGAGTGCGAATACTTTAGGGCTCACTTGGGCGGTCAGCACTCTTAGTTTGGATCTCTGAGGCACGCCGGATTCTCCCAGGTAGGATTCGAAACAGCTCAGCCAGTGTTTGAAGTCGAGGGCTGAGTTTGCTGCCTGTGGGTTTAGATCCAGGTACGGCGGTCGGAGGGCTCGCAGCCAGGCCGGCTGCTGTGGCTGTTGTAGCTGGGCGTCTGACTGGTCTGACGGTTCATTAGACATTTTTAAAATTTAGCCAATAAAATTGATATACCTATCAATTCATCCAATGAAAAGCGACGAGTTAAGAAAGTAACTATAGGTTTTTATTGGCTAAATAACAGAGCCCACCCTCGTGGGTGATCGGATCCAACAAGGAGGAATACCAGCCAGTCGACCACCTTTATACCTGGGTAAGTAGGTGGAGCCATGGGCGGAGTCAGCAGTGGTCAGCCCAGGTATAACAGCGTGACAAGAGGTGACCTCATGTAGTGATACAACAGTATAAACAGTGATAACCATAGTGTAACGATATAACAGTGATAACCATAGTGTAACGATAGTGAACGATAAAAGTGGTTTACCACAGGCGTAATGTAAGGGCTCTTGCACCATGGGGGGCATGAGATGATCACTCAGGGCATCATGTAAGGGCTCTTGCACCATGGGAGGCATGAGATGATCACTCAGGGCATCATGTAAGGGCTCTTGCACCATGGGGGGCATGAGATGATCACTCAGGGCATCATGTAAGGGCTCTTGCACCATGGGGGGCATGAGATGATCACTCAGGGCGTCATGTAACAGAAGTTCCCCTTCTTTCCCCTGCAGTCCAAGCAGGCGACGATTCGCAAGGACCAGCTTCGAACCGGTGGAGGACCTCCACAAGTGGTCACTCTCACAGATCTTGAGGAGGGAGTGCACCAGATTCTTGGAGGACGTCTGAGTGGTCCGGTTACCACTGCAGCTGCCAACCCCATTGTCGACAGCGATGGTAAGGATCTCACCTTTTTCAGCTGTCTCCTTCCACTTGGTCCCCCTGCCAGCATGCTTTCTCACTGTGGAGCCATGTCATAGCCTTGCCGCAATCTGGCATGCCTTGCTGCCAACCTGTCCTTTTGCTAAAGCCACTCTTCCACCTCCCTGCTTTCAGATGCTGCATCACCAGCTCGGGATCCAGGCCCTGAAGCTGCCAGTGCCAGTGCCTCTGGAGGCGAGGATCAGGAGGAAGCCGGACCATCCGTTCCAACCTCAGGGGAGCCAACACATCTGCAGACTGGGGATAGTAGCTCCCTGGAGGGGAGGGGGGGGTGCTCTGATGAGGAGCCAGTTGCTGGAACAAGCGGCCTGCATCAACGCGAGGGGAGTAGGCAAGTTCGGGCACCGGCTCCCCGGAGGGCAAGGCAGGGAGCGATGACTGCTGCACAGAGTGCAGAGGAGGTGCGTAGCCTGTGTGAAATGAGCACCCAGGCCTGGCTCAGGCACACTGAGCTTATGGCTGCAGTGGGGAGGATGCCTCAGTCGATAGAAACACTGGCAAAGAGTGTGCTGGACTTTGGCGCAGCAATGGAGAGGACTGTCCAGGGCTTCGGGGCAGCAATGGAGATGACTGTCCAGGGCTTCAAGGCCGCTATGGAAAGGACTGTTCAGAGCTTCGGACAATCCCTGGAAGGGTCGGTCCAGGGCTTGTCCGAGGCAGTGGAACGGACTGCTCCGGCCTTGTCCGAAGCAATGGAGAGAACTGTCCATGGCTTCTCCGAAGCACTGGCACCTGCCACACAGGTCCTCACTGCTGCCACGCAGTCACTTGCTGGCCTCGTGCAGACCCAGATTGAGGCAACGCGAACTCTCACTGCTGCCACCCTATCTGCATCAGCTAGGATCACCCCAGGCCCTTCCAGTACCACACGAGGCCAGGAATCAGTGGAGCAGTTACTTGTGGCGGTAGAGCCGAGCCGGTCCCCTCCGAGAGCCAGTGTGTCGTCCGACCATGGTCCATGGTGCAGGTGTCTTCTCTCGGCAGGTGACCATTGCTCATGCCACCGCTGGAACGTCTGCAGTGCAGCTGCCACCACCTGCAGTGCACACTGCTTCCAGCCATGGCCAGATCAAGCAGCCAGCCTCCGCACGCTCCAAGCCCCAAGGTCATCCAGGCCGTCCCTCAGGGGCTTCTGCGCTTGCAGACAGTCACCAGGCGTCCCCCATCCTTGACGCCGCCACTGGGGTTCAACTACGGAGGAGCAGCAGGTAGGGAAGGGGCCGACCTTGAAAGAGAAGTCGGTCTCCATCAAGGGGCCAGCAGTAGAGGGAGGTGCTGAGATGTTTCTTTCCACAAATTCAAGGGCGCTCTCACCTGTTCTGATTGTTGGTGATGGTTTGTTTAGTTTTGCGGCTTTGCCAGAGAGTTAACTGTTATTTTGGTAGTTATGGTTTCTGTTGACATGACGTTGTTATGTTGGAAGGAAGCAGTTTTTTGAAAATAAAGAAACATTTTTATTTACAATGGTACTCGTAACTATTTACACTCATGGTGGCCTTCATAGGCTTTGTACGATCAGAAGTGCGCAGGACGAATGAGACCCATCATTCCGTCAGAGGGTCCTCGAACCGAGTCCTTATGAGCCTCTGACGGACGGCCCTTCCAGTTTCAGGAGCCCTCCCATCTTCCTCCTCCTCCTCCTCCTTGTCTGCATGCTCCTCCTCCTCCTCCTCGTCCGCCTGCTCTTCCTCCGCCTCCACCACCTCCTCGTCCGCCTGCTCTGCTGGACCTTCAGGGGCAGCTGGCATTGGCTGGGTTCGTTGAATGGCCAAGTTGTGGAGCATGCAGCAGACGACGACAATGCAACCCACTTGCTCTGGCGAGTACTGCAGGACACCCACCGAATGGTCCAGACAGCGGAAACGCTGTTTGAGCACACCAATAGTGTGCTCCACAATGTTCCTGGTCGCCTGATGGCTGCTATTGTAAAGCTCTTCTGCCGGGGCGGCAGGCAAACGGAGTGGGGTCATGAGCCATGGGCAGGAAGGATAGCCCTTGTCGCCAAGAAGCCAGCCTCGTGGGTGAGCCGGCCCCTCAAAAAGTTCAGAAACTGAGGTCTGCCGCAGGATGAACGCATCGTGGCTGCTCCCAGGGAATTGCGCGTTGACTGCCATGATCATCTGGCGGTGGTCACAGACCAGCTGGACATTGAGGGAGTGGAACCCCTTGCGGTTGCGGAACTCCTCAGGATTCAGTAATGGCACCCGCAAAGCCACGTGTGTGCAATCAATGGCCCCCTGCACCATGGGAAGTCCGCAATAGCAGCGAAGCCCTGTGCGCGCTCCGCCTGCTTCTCCAGGGTCAGAGGGAAGGTGATTAATTGACGCCTTCTTCTATAGAGGGCAGCTGTCACTTGCCGGATGCAACAATGCACTGCAAATTGAGATATATTCGCTATGTCCCCAGTGGCTGACTGAAAGGATCCGGTGGCGTAAAAGTTGAGGGCAACAGTCACTTTGACGGCCACCGACAGAGAGGTCCTGCACCGTAGACACGGCTGCAGATCCTCAGCAAGCAGGTGGCACAGCTCAGTCACAACCTCCTTACCAAATCGGAGCCTTCGCAGACACTGCTCCTCCGACATGGTAATGCATGACACCTGCTGCCTGAAAACCCTCGCAGCGTATCTTCGGAGTGGCCGACCTCCATTGCCCCTCCTCCTTCTGGCCAATCCCGGCCCTCTCTCCCGCCGTCTCTGTGCCCCTTCAAAGTGTCCGGCCATGAGGATGTTCCCTTCCAAAGCAGCTCCCATTGCTATGCCAGACGGGCAAAATGCTGTAATGTCTAGTGCTCCAACTGCTCCGGACAGGGCTGAAGGTCCCAAGTATTCGAAGGCTAAATCCGATAAATCCTGTGCAACAGTAGCTCACCAACTCTCTCCAGCAATGATCAGAATGAACAGGCCAAGTGGCTGCAGCTTTTACACTGGAACTGTCCCCTTTAAATAGCGCCCCCCGACTCCGAGAAGGGCCTGGGAATGTTCCATCGAACTGTCACTAATAGCACCAGACGGAAAGGTTCCGGGCGCCACCGAATATCCGGTCAGCGGCGCCAAAAGGGCGTTGCACACTGAAATGACGTCATGATCTGCCTGCGCACGCGAGCGCGCGCTAACAGTTAGCGCAGGCGCTAAATTGATACTCAATATGGGAGGTGTCGCTATCCTCATTGCGCCCGCCCAAACATTGGGTGACGCCCCAAATCTCGGGCTCATTAGGCGCTAATCGCTGGCACAACCAACCGAATTTCTAGGCCTAGATTTCCTTGTGTTGTGTCTTGCAGTGGCCATGCACTGGAGTTAGACATACCTAGTTCTGCTACAACTGTCTGGTCCTGCTCACTGTCTGCCACATCTGTTGTCACTTGTGCAGTTTTCTCAAAGCGTTGGATGTGGCAATACCTTGAGAGACCGCAACCTCATCCATGTTTACTCCCTGCATGCCCCAACTGCTGGGCACCCCATCAGCATGTCTATTGACCTGTGTGGGTGCAGAATTGTGGGCAAATAGGATATCTATGAATTTCTGTTTCAATGTTTTCTCAACAGGATCATCCAGCATTTTGAAGCCATACAAGTCATCGATAGTAGTAGCCTAGGAATTCATGCTTAATGGACCTGCGTTAATGAGGGCTCTGTTCCAGGTAGCACTGCATAGTGTGACATTTCTCCAACCATACTTATGCCTGCCTGAGTGACATTCTGTAGCTCCATGCCTACTGGGAATTGAATTGGGATTACCCCAACTCATTTCACATAGGTTCCATACAGTCGGCCAACAGGGAGACTGTCATCCCATCAGCCTGGGCTGGATTTGAACTCAGAGGTGAAAGGCTTGTGTCTAACCCACTGCACCATACATTTTCTAATTCACAACATTAAATGACTGATTAACGGTGTTAATAGCTGCTGACCCTCATTACTGATGGTGCTGTTCCACTCACCAGCCCGCTGCTGTAATGATATCAGCAAATAGTGATGGTATTTGCCTGTTTGATTATGATGCCTTACCAGCATATTTGCCTGTTTGATTATTTATGCCTTACCAGCAGAGGGCATGTGAGACAAGCAGTTTGGTTTTAGTTTTGTTTTAGATGGATCTCTAAGATGGTGTCTCCTGTTTAGCTGTTAACAGAGTTGAACAAGCTTTAGATTAAAAGACATTTCTCTTTCATGAATGTGTCGTCATTGAACCCACATACAAATCAATACATACACCTCCATCCCCCACCCGGATGGCCTGAGGGCACTCCGCTTCTTCCTTGAACAGAGGCTCGTCCAGTCCCCATCCACCACCACCCTCCTCCGCTTGGCTGAACTTGTTCTCACATTGAACAACTTCTCCTTTAAATCCACTCATTTCCTCCAAATCAAAGGTGTTGCCATGGGTACCCGCATGGGTCCTAGCTATGCCTGCTTTTTCGTGGGCTATGTGGAACAATCTTTGTTCCAGTCCTACTCGGGTCCCCTCCCTCACCTCTTTTTCCGATACATTGATGACTGTATCGGTGCCGTTTCCTGCTCTCGCCCCGAACTTGACAATTTCATTCACTTTGCCTCCAATTTCCACCCTTCCCTCACCTTCACATGGTCCATCTCTGACCCTTCCCTTCCCTTCCTCGACTTCTCCGTCTCCATCTCTGGGGATAGGTTATCGACCAATATTTACTACAAGCCCACTGACTCCCACAGCTACCTGGACTACACTTCCTCCCACCCCGCTTCCTGTAAGGACTCTATTCCATTCTCCCAGTTTCTCTGCCTCCGCCGTATCTGCTCCGATGATGCCACCTTCCACACCAGTGCTTCAGACATGTCTTCCTTTTTCCGCAACCGAGGATTCCCCTCTACCGTGGTTGACACCGCCCTCGACCGTGTCAGTTCTATCTCCCGCACCTCTGCCCTCACCCCTGCCCCTCCCTCCCGGAACCACGATAGGGTTCCCCTTGTCCTCACCTTTCACCCCACCAGCCTCCACATTCAACGGATCATCCTCCGGCATTTCCGCTACCTCCAAAGTGATCCCACCACCAAACGTATCTTCCCCTCCCCTCCCCTTTCAGCATTCCGCAGGGACCGCTCTCTCCGAGACACCCTAGTCCACTCCTCTATCACCCCAAACAGCCCTTCCCCTTCGCCTGGCACCTTCCCGTGCAAGCGGAGGAGATGTAACACCTGCCCCTATACCTCCCCCCTCCCCACTGTCCAGGGCCCCAAACACCCCTTCCAGGTGAAACAGCGATTTACTTGTACTTCTCGCAATCTAGTATACTGTATTCGCTGCTCACAATGCGGTCTCCTCTACATTGGGGAGACCAAACGCAGATTGGGTGACCGCTTTGCGGAACACCTCCGTTCAGTCCGTAAGGGTGACCCCGAGCTTCCGGTCGCCTGTCATTTCAATTCACCGCTCCATTCCCACTCGGACCTCACCGTCCTTGGCCTCTTGTACTGTTCCACGGAAGCTCAACGTAAACTCGAGGAACAGCACCTCATCTTCCGATTAGGCACTCTGCAGCCTTCCGGTCTCAATATTGAGTTCAACAATTTCAGATCATAACCTCGGCCCCTATTTCATTTTGACTTATATTTTTCCACTCCTTTCCTTCCCCCCCCCCTTTCCTTTTGTTTCTCTCTCACACCTGGCAGCTATCTTTTACCCTGCCAGTACACTTTACACCTAATCACAGCCTATTACCATCTCGTCTAGCTTCTAATCTCTTTTACTTCTTTTGGTTCTTTTATTCTTTTGTCCGATCGCAGCCCTGCCTTCGATCTAGTTCCTTTTCTCTCCAGTTTTGAAGAAGGGTCAAACCCGAAACGTCAACTCAAATTTCTCTCCACGGATGTTGCCTGACTTGCTGAGTTTTTCCAGCATTTTCTGTTGTTGTGTCAGAAGAAGTGATTGAAAGAGATGAAGAGGAAAAATCTGAAGTTAACAACTCGACGAGACAGTGAACGGAGTCGTGGCAAGAAAGCTATCCAGCAAAATCAGCTCTCCACATATTAGCAAGCCAAAAGAGAACATCGTTACTTACCATTGGAAAATAGCTAACGAAGTGAAAAATGGAAGGTTTACATCCACCGGCGAAGCTTCAGTTGACAGGTAATGTGGCTGAAAATTGGAGGAGGTTCAAACAACGTTTGGAGTTGTATTTAGCGGCAATCGGAGCTGACGAGAAAAGTGATAAAATGAAAGCGTCAGTGTTCTTACATGTCGTGGGTGATGAAGCGCTGGAGGTGCATAATAACTTCACATTCGCTGCTGATGGAGACAAAATGAAGCTGGATAAAATAATGGAACAGTTTGAGGCCTACTGCATACCTAAACATAACGTGACGTTTGAGAGGCACAGATTTTTCACATGTGTACAGAAAACGGGAGAGACTATTGATCAGTATGTGACTGAACTGAGAAACAGAAGCAAAATGTGTGAATTTGAGGGACTGACAGACTCGCTGATAAAAGACAGACTGGTGTGTGGTATTCCAGATAATGGTCTAAGGGAAAGACTGCTAAGAGAGCAAAATCTAGACCTGGGAAAAGCCATAGTACTGTGTAGGGCTACAGAGACTGTGAAGTCGCAAGCAAAGGAGCTGTTCAGTGACAGTAGCTGCAACGTGGATGCAGTGAGTAAGAATGGACACAAACCGTTTAACAAAAAGAGCGCCAATGTGAAAAAAGAGGCGTGGCCAGCGAACAAAAATGAAAGGGGCAATCGAAAGTCATGTAGTTGATGCGGTACACAGCATCCACCAAAAAAGTGTCCAGCATATGGTAAAACGTGCAATAGTTGCAACAAAAACAACCATTATGCCCGTTGCTGTAAGAACCAAGCGCAACAAAGCATGGTCCATGCAGTAGATGAAAGCAAGATAGAGGAGTTCTATGTGGATGTTGTGTCTGAAAACAAAAAAGAAAAAAGAGACTGGATGTTGACACTAAAAGTGAATGACATACACATTCCATTTAAATTGGATACTGGAGCACAAGTTAATGTGATATCAGAGACTGATTTTAAGAAAATTAGACCCAGACCAAAGATACATGGAATAAAAGTGAAAGTGACAGGATACTCAGGTACTGATATACCAGTGAAAGGAAGATGCATTGTCAAAGTGACACACAAGGACAGAGAGCACACACTAGCATTAATCGTGGTGCCAAAGGATGTGCAGGCCATACTAGGTTTAATAGCCTGTGAGAGACTGAACCTGGTAAAGAGAGTCCTCGTTGTGGAAAGCGAAGGAGAGACAGTCTATGATGAACTCATGAAAGAGTACAACGACCTATTTCAGGGTCTAGGCTGCCTTCCAGGAGAACACACGATCAGAGTAGATAAAAGTATGCCAACGGTCATACATCCATGCAGAAAAGTTCCGTTTGCTCTACAAAAGCAACTGAAGGCAGAGTTGGACAGAATGGAAAGCCTGAACGTAATTCAGAAGATAGATGAGCCAACTGAGTGGATGAGTTCCCTCGTCGTTGTGGACAAAAAGAATGGAAAGCTCAGAATTTGCCTGGATCCAAGAGATCTAAACAGAGCAATAAAGAGAGAGCACTTCAAGCTTCCTACACGTGAGGAAATCATGTCACAGTTTGCAAATGCAAAGTATTTCAGCAAGTTAGATGCATCATCAGGATTTTGGCAGATGAAACTGGACGAGGCAAGTTCAAGGCTGTGCACGTTCAACAGTCCATTTGGCAGATACAGATTCCTAAGGTTACCATTTGGCATTGCCTCAGCTCCTGAAGTGTATCACAAGACTATCCATATGATCTATGAGCACCTGGAGGGAGTTGATACATCAATGGATGACATCATAGTATGGGGAACCACAAGAACTGAGCATGACGAGAGACTGAAAAAAGTGCTGGAAGCAACAAGGAAAACAAACCTGAAGCTGAATAAAGAGAAATGCCAGCTCGGGGTGACAGAACTGACATTCGTGGGAGATATCCTTAGCGGTGAGGGCATCAGACCAGATCCCAGAAAGGTGTCCGCCATTGAGAATATGCCAAAGCCACAATGCAAAAAGGACGTGCAGAAGTTTAACGGAATGATCAACTACATGGGTAAATTCATATCCAACCTCTCAGAAAAGATGGCGCCACTGAGAAGACTAACTGAAAAGAACATAGAATGGGAATGGAATCATGAGCATGAGAAGTCATGGAGCGATCTAAAGAAACTGCTCACAGAGGAACCAGTTCTGAGGTTTAATGACCCAGCGAGACCCATCAAGATATCATCAGATGCATCACAGAGTAGGCTCGGTGCCGTTCTTCTGCAAAAATATGACTACTGGCAACCTATTGCATATGCATCGCGCTCAATGACAGACGCGGAGACGCGATATGCTCAAATAGAAAAGGAGCTGCTCAGCATCACATACGCCTGTGAAAGATTTCACCAGTTTGTGGCAGGACAAGCAATCAGTGTAGAGACTGACCATAAGCCCTTGATTGCATTGTTCCAAAAGCCACTAAATAGCTGTCCGCTTAGAATACAAAGAATGATGATCAGGCTGCAACGCTATACACTGAATGTTGCGTATACACCGGGTAAGCTGATGTATACAGCAGACACGTTGTCCAGAGCTGTTGACCCAAGTGAGCCCGCAAACACCAAAATGGATGAAAAAGTGAACGCCTACGTGGACATGATCACAAGTGCACTGCCCATAGCAGATGCAAAAATGGAGCTCATAAAGACTGAGACAAACAAAGATGAAACAATTAGACGACTGAGGAAAAGCATCTTGGATGGATGGCCCAACATGAAGCAAGACTGCTCACCTGACATGGCAGAGTACTGGAACTGCAGGGCGGAACTATCAGTGGTCGAAGACATCATCTACAAAGGAAGTAAAATAGTTATCCCAAAGAGTCTGAGAAAAGAGATGCTAAAAAGGATCTATGGAGGACATCTGGGAATCGAAAAGTGTAAGAAAAGAGCACGAGAGGTGATGTACTGGCCACGAATCAACCAATATGTGACAAATGAGGTGTCAAACTGCACAATATGCCTGAAATATTGAGCAAGCAATCCGGTAGAACCACTAAAGCCACACCCAGCGCCAGACAGACCTTACCAGAAGGTAGGCGCTGACCTATTCGTATGTCAAGGGAAGGACTATCTTGTAGTCACAGATTATTACTCCCTGTATCCAGAGGTTTGTAGACTGTACACCACCACTGCAGATGCTGTGATAACATGTATGAGAGCCATATTCTCCAGACATGGCGTGGCAAGCGAGGTCTTCACAGACAACGGACCCCAGTTTTACAATGCAAGTTTCCGACACTTTGCCAAAGAGTGGGACTTTGTCCACACAACGTCAAGTCCTCACTTTCCACAGTCCAATGGACTAGTGGAAAAATCGGTCCAGACAGTGAAAAGACTGATGTACAAGGCAAAAGACAGTGGAACTGACTTCTACCAGAGCATGCTTTTATACTGCACAGCGCCACTCGAGTGTGGTATGTCACCAGCCCAACTCCTTATGGGACGTCTGCTAAGGTCAAACCTACCCATCCCGGAGAACCTCCTGAAAACAAAAGAGGGGGAGAAAGTGAGGAAGTTCAAAGAACAACAGAAAGAAAAGCAAAAGTACTACTATGACAGAGGAACACAAAACCTACCTGAACTCCACACTGGTGACCAAGTAAGGTTCAAAGACAAAACAAACATATGGACTCAGAAGGGAACTGTCCTGAGTGAAGTCCAACCAAGATCATACACCATTCAGACAGATGAGGGTGCTGTTCTGCGAAGAAATCGTCGAGATCTTCTCATGGGACCAGCCACAGCAGGTCAAAAGACTGATACTGTTGAACAACCTGATCACACAGCAGGTCAAAAGACTGATACTGTTGAACAACCTGATCACACAGCTGAGAAACCATCATCTGAGGCAACAACTCAGATTCAAGGACAATCAATCAGAAAATCCTCAAGACCCGTGAAGCCTCCTGAGAGACTCATTGAGCAAGTTTAAGGACTCTTGTTATAGATGGAAGTAATGTTATCTTATTCTCTCTTCAAGTTCTAGTGTATTTTCATATTTCATGTGAACACACAAAACAAGGTTAACTAACCTTGATAATGATAATGATAATGTAAGTTCATTAAGTGTTACAGTTAAAATGCAGAATAATACAAAGAAAACATGTTGTTAGATAAAAGTAAAATACTTTTGTTTTAAGAAAGGGAGATGTAATGATATCAGCAAATACTGATGGTATTTGCCTGTTTGATTATGATGCCTTACCAGCATATTTGCCTGTTTGATTATTTATGCCTTACCAGCAGAGGGCATGTGAGACAAGCAGTTTGGTTTTAGTTTCGTTTTAGATGGATCTCTAAAATGGTGTCTCCTGTTTAGCTGTTAACAGAGTTGAACAAGCTTTAGATTGAAAGACATTTCTCTTTCATGAATGTGTCGTCATTGAACCCACATACAAATCAATACAGCTGCTACAGTCAATATAACATGTAGGTTTCCCTTCACCCAAAACCTGCAATAGCAGATATCAATCAGCATGCTATGTAACTCTAAAACAAACCTGAAGGAACACTCAGTTGATCCTATCATGCTCCATCAGGATTTTCTAGATTTATGTCTATAACAGAGTGTGAGGTGCTGCTGTAGGCTTGGAGCCACGCTAGATACAATATCATAACTACAATAATCTGTCCTGTACTTCTTGCTACTGAGGCTCACAAAAGAACTCCCTTAATCTATTGATTTGCTCTGTTTGTGTCTGTGACTTGTATTTCAGGTATGCAAACCACATGATAGTCTACAATTAAGTGGATCCACCCACGTAATAAGAATGTTAATTGCTGTTTTCAGGTCAATGATAGAAAGCTATTAATATCATTACAAAACTTACGTCAGATAAGGAGAACCAGTGTTTACAATACAAGACAGTACACACAATATTATAATTTTTGTGTATCAGTAATGATCATCACCTGGCAAATTGCTTTCAAAGAATTCCTGAGGCTGAGTTTTCTGGGTATAGTATTCCAGGAGTGCCTGAATGGGAAGTGCAGCCAATCAGAAATATTTGCAGAGACCCATATACCAAGGTGGGTCATGCCCGATTACGGGGGAGGATCAAGTGGCGCGCGCATCAGAAGAGGCCAGCCCAAGGATTACCCGAAATTGGTCCTTGGGCTTCACAATATTTCATCCGAGCTACGCAGTACCTGTCATGCCTCCAGAGTCAGCTCGCCCATGTGCAGGGATCTAATTTTGGGTCGTCTGCCTTGCTGGCAGCGGCCCTCAGGTAAGTGTAGAGCAGAGATAGGAAAACAGGTGTGGGGCGAAGGCAGGCCGGCTGCGGCCCTCATCCTGTGGAACTGAGAGTTGGAAGCCTACTCTGCTCAGGGCAGCCTAACTACCCGGGGGTTTCCAAAACAGGAAATACACCCCTCGTTAGCGTATATGAGGGGCCGAACGCCCATTTTAAGCAGTCCAGCATAAAATCTGGTTCGATGTATTTCAGGTGCCCATGGGGCATTGGACATTGGTCCCTGAAATTGAGCATCTTTGTGTCCATTTTACACCCGTTAAGTTGTTTTGAATACAAGAGAAATAAGGAACCATCAGAGGAGGAGAGCACAAGTTTGGAGGCACCCAGCTGAGTGGTTTCATTGACCCTGTTGGATATTCCTGGATATTATTTGGGAGAGTTGGGAGAAATGTGACCACAGTCACCCGTTTAGTCATCTCCACCGACCATACAGTCAGTGGCAGTGAAGATTATCACAGTACTCGAGCTCTATGCCACTGGAGTGTTTCATGGGGTCATCAGTGACATTGCATGCATAAGGTAATGGGTATTGCATTGGTAACAGGTCACTAATGCCTTGTTTGTGAGGAGAAATGAATACATTATGTTCTCCATGGATAGCAGGAAACAGCCAGAACGCACCCTTGGCTTGTACCGACTTGCGGAGTGTGACGTCCGTGTGTAATTGAGACACGGACTGCAGAAGTTGGTTATAACAGGTGTTTACTGAATGGAGACAAAACTGGAACTACTATACAAAGTTATGACACAGGCTTATATACAGGGGTGGTCACTACTGGTACTGCAGTATACAGGGGCTGCAGAATATAGTTCCTTCTTCAAGTACATACACTACAATTCCTCCCCTTTTAGCTAAACAGTGCATAACATTCGATTAATAATTAAATAACATGTTTACAATTACAGCTGCTATATACATTAGCTGAAGTTAATCAATTATAAATTCAGTCTTTGAGGAGGCTTCCTGATTCTGTCCGGATAACGCCTCTTTTGGGTATCAGGTTCTTCTGGCAAAGTTGATTCGGGATCAACGTCGTTGTTTGGTTCGTCTGCTTCCAATATCACCGATTCTGAGGTAGATGCAATTGGTACTTCAGTTTCATCACCAGGTGTATAGGATCATGGTGTAGATTTGACATTTTCCAGTGACTCTAGAATCTGGTCAGCATGGCGTCTTACAATGCTCTCTCCAACGTCCACGGTATACAGTAGAGGTCCTTGCCGTGTGCAGATGGTTCCTGGCTGCCATTTCTCTGTGCGGTAGTCCCGGGCCAAAACTGGTTGACCTATCTTAAAACTCCTGGTTGGCCTTTCATTCATATTCTGAAACTCCCTGTTCGCCACATCTCTTCTGATGTTTGGCTTAACCAAATCCAAGCGGCATCTTAGTCTTCGATTGAAGAACATCATGGCTGGAGTTTGGTTGGTAATTGCATGTGTCGCATTCCGGTAGGCAAACAAGAAGTTATCCACCTTGTGTTGCAGGGGTATGTCTTCATTACACATTGCCTTGATAGCCTTCTTGAATGTTTGAATGAACCTTTCAGCCAATCCATTGGTGGCTGGATGATATGGGGCGAATGTGTAATGCTTAACACCATTGTTCTTTAAGAACCTCCGGAACTCTTCAGACACAAACTGTGGTCCATAGTCGGAGCAAATCTGTTCAGGCAGCCCATTTCTGGCGAATATGGTTCGTAAGACTGTGATAGTTTTTTCTGTGGTGTTTGAGGACATTTTTATTACCTCTGGCCACTTTGAATGTGCATCCACCGCAATTAAAAACATCGAGTCCTTAAATGGACCAGCAAAATCAATGTGTACCCTTTGCCATGGAGATGAGGGCCACTCCCACAGATGTAGAGGGGCTTGTGGTGGGGCGTTTTGGGCCTTCTGGCATCCTGTACAGCTCTTGGTCATCTCTTCGATTTCTCTATCGATTCCCGGCCACCACACAAACGCTGTGGCTAAGTTCTTCATTTTTACCCCTCCCAGATGACCCTCATGAAGCTCATTGAGCACTCTATACTTCAATTTGGGTGGAATTACTACTCTGGATCCACACATCAAGGTTCCTCTGCACACTGACAGCTGTTCTCTTCTCGGCGAGAATGCTGGCAACAGTGGTTCGCCATGTGCTGGCCATCCCTTCACTGTTAAATCATAGACCCTGGAGAGTGTCGGGTCATTTCGTGTTTTCTTTTCTATGTTTGCATTCGTCACAGGTAGACATTCGACTATGGTCGAGTGGAATATCTCCACAGGATCCACTGCAGGTGCTTCTTCCACCGTCGGCAACGGTAGGCGCGACAATCCATCAGCATTCCCATGCTGTTTAATTCCTTTGTACTCGATGTCATATTGATGTGCCCCTAGGAAAAGGGACCACCTCTGTAGCTGTTGTGCTGCCATTATCGGGACGCCCTTCTTAGGGTTAAAAATGGAGACAAGAGGTTGATGATCAGTTAGTAGAGTAAATTTCTGTCCGTGCAGGTAGTGATTGAACTTCTTCACCCCACACACCAAGCTGAGGGCCTCTCTGTCAATCTGGGCGTAGTTACGCTTGGCTGCAGTTAACGAGCGTGACGCAAAAGCTATCGGCCTCTCTGAACCATCAAGGGATTTATGTGACAGTACCGCTCCAACGCCGTAGGGAGACGCATCACACGCCAATCTTATCGGTAGTGATGGGTTGCAGTGAGCCAATACTTCTCTTGAAGTGATCAGGCCTTTGCACTTCTGAAAGGCCCGCTTACATTCATCGCTCCATTTCATGCTACTCCAGTTTGTAGCAGGGCGTTCAGTGGGTGCAGAATTGTGGACAAATTCGGCAAAAACTTATGGTAGTAATTCACCAATCCAAGGAATTACCTCAGTTGCGACACATTTTCAGGCGCTGGAGCCTTAACTACCGCTTCAATTTTGTCAGGGGACTTATGTAACCCCTCTTCATCAATCACGTGGCCACAATACGATATTTGTTTCTTAAAAAACTCGCACTTGGCGCGATTGGCTCGTAGCCCATGTTCTCTTAGTCTAGTGAGCACCTGCTCTAGGTTGACAAGGTGTTCACTGTCATTTTTACCCGTCACTAGGATGTCGTCCAAATAACACTGAGTCCCCGGAATCCCTTGCAGGACTTGTTCCATCGCTCTTTGCCATATAGCCGGAGCTGATGCAACTCCGAATACCAGTCGATTATATTGGTAAAGACCTTTGTGAGTGTTTATCGTGAGATATTTCCTGGAGGATTCTTCAACCTCCATCTGCAAATATGCTTGCGCTAGGTCGATTTTTGTAAAACGTTTCCCTCCAGATAGTGAGGCAAAAATATCTTCTATCCTCGGAAGAGGATACTGTACTGTGTGAAGGACTGGGTTCACAGTCACCTTGAAGACCCCACAGATGCGAACCTTCCTCGGCTCCTCAGACTTATTGTTTAACGTTTTCTTCATGACAGGAATGATGGGTGTCGCCCACTTGCTCCAGTCTACCTTAGTTAACATGCCTGCATTCTCCAGCTCTGCCTCAACGGCTGGGCGAATTGCATACGGTACCGGTCTTGCTTTGAAAAACTAGGGAATTGCATTCTCTTCTATTTTTATCGAGGCGGTTACGCCTTTAAGAGTTCCCAGTTCTTGTTGAAATACCTCTTTAGCGTTAGCCAAGATTTTTGACAATTGTCCAGGTGTGACGTCGTCATCCTTTTTACCAGCCACAGTCAGTGCCTGAATGGAGTGCCAGTCTAAACTTATCTTTCTGATCCATTCACGTCCCAATAACGGTGGTCCACCATCTTGCAGTATGTACAGATACAATTTCTGTATTTCCTTGCCGTTGTATTCGACAGGTACCCTTATTTTCCCTCTGGGGTATACTTTCTGCCCCGTATATGTCTTCAAGACAATGGATGTGTCTTTCAAGGGTATGTGTGAGAATAGCCGCTCGTAGTCTCGTCGATTCATGATGGTCAGGGCTGATCCTGTATCCAATTCCATTTTGACTTGGGACCCTGCTATCATGAGGGTGACCCAAATGGTTCGGTGATCCTCTTTTGTGATTACGTTGTGTAGTTTGAGACAGCTTAGTCTCTTGTTCCCGGATTCACTATCGCTCTTCTGGTCTTCGGAACTACTGTCCGTCATCTTTTGTACTTTCTTGTACTTTTCCTTAGTAGTCTTTTTGTTGTCGTTAGTCTTCTTCCTGGACCTGCAAACTCGTGCAATGTGTCTCATCTTTCCGCATTGCCTGCATGTTTTGTCCTTTGACCAGCAGTCCTTCTGGTCATGGGTTGTTCTGCCGCAGCGATAACATTTTTCAAATCCCCGTGTCATTTCATGGGTGCCGTATTCCTGTGGCTTTTGCTGTATTTCCGCAGCTCCCCTTGCTGCTGCTTCATACGATACTGCCACGCTGAAAGCCTTATCTAGTGTCAGCTCTTTCTCTGAGAGTAACCTCTTCTGGGTTCCTTCACTCAGGAGTCCACAGACAAATTTGTCCCGTAGGGTATCTGCCAGTCCTGTTTCGAACTGGCAGTGCTTTGATAGCTTGTGTAGGTCTGTAAGGTAATCAGCATTGCTCTCATCTTTATGCTGATTTCTCTTGTGGAATTTAAATCTTTCTGCTATCAGCAGCGGTGTAGGATTTAGGTGTTTCTGTAGGATATCAACAATTTCGTTAAAACTCTTCGCCATCGGTTTGACTGGAGTGATCAGGTTGCGCAATAGGCCGTACATTCTTGCGCCCATTAAGTTTATTAGTACCGATGCCTTTTTCTCATCGGCTACTTCATTTGCCTTGCAATATACTTCGACTCTTTCCACATACGTGGTCCAGTCTTCTATTGCATTATCGAAGGCAGTGATATTGCCAGTCTTCGGCATCTTGGAGATCTAAGATGGCGCCTCCCGCGCTTTGCCTTCTTCCCCGATTGAACAAAATGGCGCCTCCCGTGCTTTGCCTTCTTCCCCGCTGGATTAAGATGGCGCCTCCCACGCTTTCTGTCTTCTCCGCTGCTGCTAGCGCTGTTGCTGGCGTTTTATGCCTTGATGGCGACGCCCTATGGTCTTCACGCACTTCCCCCCCGCGCTGCTGCCAACGCCACTCTCCACGGTCCCCGTGGCAAACTGCAGCTCCTCGCGGCTTTCTGTGCTTCTAATTTCTTTTATTTTAATTACTGTTCCCGTCGTCAGAGCAGACCCTATGGGACACTTTCCTCCCTCTTCTCGGGTCTGTACGCTGCCCGGCTTCGTAGCACCGACCGCGCCCTGTGTGCTCCACCCTCTCTCTCTCTCTCCTCTTCCCGACAACGCTGCTCGGCCCCGTTGAAAAGCCACCCGATTGAGCTCTAGCCCGCCGCAGCCCAGGAAGGATCAGTGTACTGCCTGCCACCAGCCCGATTAGCTGGAACTTCATAAACTGGATAACCAAGCCCAGCTCTCGACAGCCTCTCCTGCAAATCTTCGAATTCGCTGAATCAGAGGGCGGTTGCCCACGGTCGACGCCCGTTTCTTCTGTTTGTTTTTTTTCTTTTTGGATTTCTTCCTTCTGGCCTCGACCTCCAACAACTTTGCTTCAGGGATGGATCCCCGTGAGGTGGTGCAGAACTGTAGGTAAGTTCGGACCTGTTCATCGCCAGTGTAACGTCCGTGTGTAATTGAGACACGGACTGCAGAAGTTGGTTATAACAGGTGTTTACTGAATGGAGACAAAACTGCTACTACTATACAAAGTTACTACACAGGCTTATATACAGGGGTGGTCACTACTGGTACTGCAGTATACAGGGACTGCAGTATATAGTTCCTTCTTCAAGGTACATACACTACAGTTACGCTCAGTGCTTCTTCCAAGTGGTGTTCAACATGGCAGAGTACTGATTCATCAGCTGAGGGAGGGCGGTTGGTGGTAATCAGCAGGAGGTTTTCTTGCCCATGCTTGACCTGAAGCCACGAGACTTCATGGTGTATGGAGTAAATGTTGAGGAGTCCCAGGGCCTCTCCTTCCCAACTGTATAGCACTGGTGAGTCTGTCCTGCCGGTGGGACAGGACATACCCCAGGGATGGTGATGGAGTAGTTTGGGACATTGGCTGATGTTTGTTTGACTAGTCTGTGGGACAGTTTTCCCAATTTTGGCACAAGTTCCCAGATGTTGGTGAGGAGGACTTTGCAGGGTCAACTTGGCTGAGTGTGCCATTGTCGTGTCCACCAATTTTATTGTTATTGTTTTTCAGAGCAGTTTTTTACAACTAAGTGGCTTGCTAGGCCATTTCAGAGGGAAGTTAAGAGTCAACCATATTGTTGTGGGTCTGGAGTCACATATAGGCCAGACCAGGTAAGGATGGCAGATTTCTTTGTCTGAAGGACGTTAGTGAACCAGATGGATTTTTAACGACAATCCGATCGTTTCATGTTCACCATTACTAATATTAGTTTTTTTATTCCAGATTTATTTAACTAACTGAATTTAAATTCCCCAGCTGTTGTGGTGAGATTTGAACTCATGCCTCTGGATCATTAGTTCAGGCCTTTGGATTACTAGTCCAGTAACATAACCACTATGCTACCACTCCCTTGAGATGGTGGTGGTGAGCCACCTTCTTGAATCGCTGCAGTCCATGTGGTGAAAGTACTCTCACTTGTAGACACAGTATTTATGTGGCTGGACCCAGTGCGGCATCGGCAGCGGGTGGAGGCGGAGCTGAGCGGCAGAGCGACTACAAGAGGCCCCAGAGGCTCAGGTAGGCCTCAGTGCGGCATCGGCAGTGGGTGGAGGCGGAGCTGAGCGGCAGAGCAACTACAAGAGGCCCCAGAGGCTCAGGTAGGCCTCAGTGCGGAATTGGCAGCGGGTGGAGGCGGAGCTAAGCGGCAGAGCGACTACAAGAGGCCCCAGAAGCTCAGGTAGGCCTCAGTGCGGCATCGGCAGCGGGTGGAGGCGGAGCTGAGCGGCAGAGCGACTACAAGAGGCCCCAGAAGCTCAGGTAGGCGTACCAATCTCCAATCTCAGGGAAGGAGAGAGGTAAAAAGTATTCAAGGTGTGACGTCACCACAAAGCGGGTAAGTGATTGGTTGGTAAGTATTTCTCCCTTTTTAAGCTTAAATCTCCTTGGTTTATAGTTTCTAAGGTGTGATATTCACCATCTAGAATCGAGGCAGACGGTATTTAAGAATAATATTAATAAATTTAATTAATTACATAGAATGGGAGATCAGGCGATGTGTTGCTGCTGCAATATGTGGGAGCTGGTGGACACCATTGATGCTCACGGTGATCACATTTGCAGTAAGTGTTGGCTGCTCGAGGAATTCCGGCTCCGTGTTGAAGAGCTGGAGTCCGAGCTTCAAACACTGAGACACATCAGGGAGGGGGAGAGTTACCTGGACTCTTTGTATCAGGAGGTAGTCACACCAATTAGATTAATTAATTCAGATGTAGTCCGTGGCCAGGGTCAGGATGGTGTGACTAGAAGTGAGGCAGGTACGGGGGTCCAGCAGGTAGTGTTGGAGGAGCCGCAGCCCTTGCACTTGTCCAACAGGTTCGAGGCTCTTACTCCCTCTGAGGATGGGAACAGGGACTGCGGGGAGGATGAGCAACCTGGCCACAGCACCGTGGAGCGGGGGGCCATTCAAGTGGGGGGAGTTAAAAGAAATGTTGTAGTGGTAGGGGATAGTATCGTTAGGGGGATAGATAGAGTTCTCTGCAGCCGAGAGCGAGAGTCCCGAAGGCTGTGTTGCCTGCCCGGTGCCAGGGTTAAGGACATCTCCTCTGGACTGGAGAGAAACTTGGAGTGGGAGGGGGAGGATCCAGTTGTCGTGGTCCATGTTGGTACCAACGACATAGATAGGACAAGGAAGGAGGTTCTGCTGAGGGAGTTTGAGCAGCTAGGGGCCAAATTAAAAAGCAGAACCACAAGGGTAATAATCTCTGGATTATTACCTGAGCCACGAGCGAATTTGGCTAGGACAAATAAAATTAGAGAGTTAAATGCGTGGCTCAAAGACTGGTGTGGGAGAAATGGGTTTTGCTTCCTGGGACACTGGCACCGGTACTGGGGCAGGAGGGAGCTGTTCCATTGGGACGGGCTTCACTTGGCCAGTGCTGGGACTAGAGTCCTGGCAGATCATATAACTAGGGCTGTAGTGAGGGCTTTAAACTAACTAGTGGGGGGGAATTTCCTAGAGAGCAAATAATACAAATGACAACAGAGAAGGTCATAGACTTAGGTAGCAGTGGGGAAATTAAAAACCAGAGCATGTCAGGAAGGGGCAGAAGGTATGGAGTAAAAGGTAAAGTAATAAAAAGGGCAAAAGCAGGAACTAAGTGTCACAAAACATCTTTGAAAGTTCTCTATCTGAATGCACGTAGCATTCGTAACAAAATAGATGAGTTAATGGCACAAATAACTACATATGGGTATGATCTTGTGGCCATTACAGAAACATGGCTGCAGGGTGACAATGCCTGGGAATTAAACATACCAGGTTATTTAACGCTCAGGAAGGACAGGCAGGAAGGAAGGGGAGGTGGGGTGGCTATGTTAATAAAGGAAAGAATCACTGTAATACAGAGAAATGATATTGGGTCAAAAGATCAGGACAATGAAACAGTTTGGGTGGAGGTAAGGAATAATTAGGAGAAAAAAACACTAGTGGGCGTAGTCTATAGGCCTCCGAACTGTTGCAACTCTGTTGGACGGAGTATCAATCAGGAAATAGTTGAGGCTTGTAATAAGGGAACATCTATAATTATGGGGGATTTTAACTATCATATTAATTGGACAAATCAAATTGGGCAGGGCTGCCTTGAGGATGAGTTCATTGAGTGTATTAGGGATGGGTTTCTTGAACAGTATGTAACTGAACCGACCAGGGGGCAGGCAACCTTAGATCTGGTCCTGTGTAACGAGACAGGATTAATTAAAAATGTCCTAGTAAAGGATCCCCTTGGAATGAGTGACCATAACATGGTTGAATTCCATATTCAATTAGAGGGTGAGAAGGTTGGATCTCAAACAAGCGTGCTAAGCTTGAATAAAGGAGACTATGAAGGTATGAGAGCGGAATTGAGTAGAGTGGATTGGGAAAATAGATTAAAGGGTAAGACGATACATGTGGTGTACATTTAAGGAGTTATTTTACAACTTCCAAAAAATATATATTCCACTGAGAAGAAAAGGGTGTAAAAGAAAAGACAGCCATCCGTGGCTAAGTAAAGAAATTAAGGATAGTATTCGACTAAAAACAAGGGCATATAAGGTAGCCAAATCTAGTGGGAGGATAGAGGATTGAGAAAACTTTAAAAGACAGCAAAAAATAACAAAAAGATTGATTAAGAAAGGGAAGATAGATTATGAAAGTAAATTAGCAAAAAATATAAAAACAGAAAGTAAGAGTTTTTATAGTTATATAAAAAGAAAAAGGGTGGCTAAAGTAAATGTTGGTCCCTTAGAGGATGAGACTGGGAAATTAATGGTGGGAAATATGGAGATGGCAAAAACACTGAATGAATATTTTACATCAGTCTTTACAGTAGAAGACACTAAGAATATCCCAACACTGGACAAACAGGGGGCTAAAGGGGGGGAGGAGTTAAACACGATCAAAATCACTAAGGAAGTGGTACTCGGAAAAACAATGGGACTCAAGGCGGATAAATCACCTGGACCTGATGGCTTACATCCTAGGGTCTTGAGGGAAGTGGCGGTAGGGATTGTGGATGCATTGGTAATAATTTTCCAAAACTCCCTGGACTCGGCAATGGTCCCGGCAGACTGGAAAACTGCTAATGTAACACCCTTATTTAAAAAGGGCAGTAGACAGAAGGCTGGAAACTATAGACCGGTTAGCCTAACATCTGTGGTAGGTAAAATTTTGGAGTCCATTATTAAGGAGACAGTAACAGGACATTTGGATAATCATAATTTAATAGGACAAAGTCAGCATGGTTTTATGAAGGGGAAGTCATGTTTGACAAATTTGCTGGAGTTCTTTGAGGAAGCAACATATAGGGTGGATAAAGGGGAACCAGTGGATGTAGTGTATTTAGACTTCCAAAAGGCATTTGACAAGGTGCCACACAAAAGATTATTGCTTAAGATAAAAAATCACGGGATTGGGGGTAATATTCTGGCATGGATAGAGGATTGGCTATCTAACAGAAGGCAGAGAGTTGGGATAAATGGTTCATTCTCGGACTGGCAATCAGTAACTAGTGGTGTTCCACAGGGGTCAGTGCTGGGTCCCCAACTCTTTACAATCTATATTAACGATTTGGAGGAGGGGACTGAGTGTAACATATCAAAGTTTGCAGATGATACTAAGATGGGAGGGAAAGTAGTGAGTGAGGAGGACATAAAAAACCTGCAAGGGGACATCGGCAGGCTAAGTAAGTGGGCAGAGATTTGGCAGATGGAATACAATACTGGAAAGTGTGAGGTTATGCACTTTGGCAGGAAAAATCGTAGAGCAAGTTATTATCTTAATGGCAAGAAACTGGAAAGTACTGAAGTACAAAGGGATCTGGGGGTCCTGGTGCACGAAACTCAAAAGGTTAGTATGCAGGTGCAGCAAGTGATTAAGAAGGCCAATGGAATGTTGGCTTTCATTGCTAGGGGGATAGAATATAAAAATAGGGAGTTATTGCTTCAGTTGTACAAGGTATTGGTGAGGCCGCACCTGGAATACTGCGTACAGTTTTGGTGTCCATGTAGGGGGTTTCTCTTGCTCTTTCTGGTCTCCTGCCAGGCTTCGTGCAATAATTACCCTTGAGTGGTTCGACCCACTCCCCCCTACGGTTCTAGACCTTGGACTTAGGTGCAGAGAACAGTAGTGCAGAGAAAGAACTCAATAGACCAGGTTGAATAGCACGAAATGGATGCTTTTATTTTTAAACAGTTTGAAGCATTACAAAATACATGTCATAGGCACAGATTAAAGTTACTACAATCATGCACAAATTTATGAACTTGACTCTATGGAAATGGGGAACACACGGCACATCGAAAAAGGGGAAACACATTACGATTTCCCTTAAATCCCTCCCCTATACCTAAACTAAGTTTCGACCTGGGGAACTTGGGATCATGCTCACCACTCTCGAAATCGCGAGAAAGGGGGGGTTCGCAGCCTTTTTGGCACCGCTTTCCGTCGTCACGTGGATTTGGAAACTTCTGGCGCAGTCGATATTCTCTCCTCCCTCGAGGCGGTGGGGTAGACCCAGCCTCGATGAGCGCTCGTTAAGGTTGAGATCCACTAAGTCAATTTGGGTTCATGGAGCAGACCCAGATGCAGGCTATGCACTTGGGAGAATCTTGTGGCATCGATCGCCGGTTCTCCAGAGGGTTTCTTCTCCGTCGGCCTGGGTCGTCGATGATCTCCCGACCCCAGTACCCGGGCCACCCTCGTCGTCTTCTCGTCGTGGCCGAGCCTTGTTTGGCTGAACACCGACCACGTTGTCCTTTTACCGAAACCGTCCGTCTTTAAAAAGACGAAAACGTTTTCATCGATCTGCCGAAGTGGGAGAGGCGCCGATCCGGGCACCGTCCGCCCTTCTTTCGTTCCTCGTAGAAGAAAGTTCTTGAAGAAATGGAAGCCTGAAGTCGCCCAACAAGAAGCCGTGGCAGTGAAGAAGAAGTTGTTCAAGTAACCCGAAGTCCGAAGTTTTTTAGATGGACTTTCAATCCATAGTTATACTCTTTTGGGACAGTCTTATCTCCCGCCAAATCATAGTCCTGTCTTTGTATTAATTTTGGCGGGCAGAAATCTCTGCAGGGGCGCTTTGTCTTGTAACGGAGCCGGTGATAACTTAAACTGGCCTTCCTGGCCGATAATGTCTTTCAATGTCTTTTGCATTGTCACCGTGGCTCGGTTCGCATATTGATCGGTCCGGACATTTTCCTTGATGGCTGCTAAACGGTTTTTCCTTTGTACGATAAATGGGTATAAGTGTTTTTACATTGTCCGCCCATATCTTGATGGGCCCCATCCTGTACTTATAATCCATTGAATATGTATGCTGTTGCTCTGAGTTTCGGTTCCCAGAGACTGGCTTTCGTGGGCTCACTGTCTTCAATCCACAAGCCTGTCTGGCTTGCAGTAACAGAAATAAAATGGTTCATAAACTGATCACGGGGCCTGGTGGCCATTTTGTATGCCCTTTTATCAAAGGTTTTTCTGTGCAAGCTTACTTTGGTCAATAAACAGTCTTATTTTATCCAGTTTTCTTGCGTGATTTTTGCTGAAAATTGCGAATCTTACATCCATACTTAAGAAAGGACATACTTGCTCTCGAGTCAGTACAAAGAAGGTTCACTCGGTTAATCCCGGGGATGAGGGGATGGACATATGAGGAGAAGTTGAGTAGATTGGGACTCTACTCATTGGAGTTCAGAAGAATGAGAGGCGATCTTATTGAAACATATAAGATTGTGAAGGGGTTGGATCGGGTGGATGCAGGGAAGATGTTCCCGATGATGGGTGAAACTAGAACTAGGGGGCATAGTCTTAGAATAAGGGGCTGCTCTTTCAAAACTGAGATGAGGAGGAACTACTTCACTCAGAGGGTGGTAGGTCCATGGAATATGCTGCCCCAAAAAACTGTAGAAGCTACATCATTACATAAATTTAAAACAGAAATAGACAGTTTCCTAGAAGTAAAGGGAATTAAGGGTTACGGGGAGTGAGCAGGAATTTGGACATGAGTCTAGGTACGGATCGGTCATGGCCCTGTGGGTAGCGGAGCGGGCCCAGGGGCCGTGTAGCCTGATCCTGCTCCTATTTCGTGTGTCTAATTCTGTTAGATGCAGGAGATGGTTCTGTGATAGTGGATTGGCAGTTAGGATCAGACCAGCCATGATCTTATTGAATGGCGGAGCAGGCTCGAGGGGCCGATTGGCCTACTCCTGCTCCTATTTCTTATGTTCTTATGTTCTTACGTTAAGTTTCTGATCAATGTTGACCCCCAGGATGTTGATGGAGGGGGATTTGGCGATGGTAATGCTGTTGAATGTTAAGGGGTGGTGGTTAGACTCTCACTTGTTGGAGATAGTCATTGCCTGGCACTTTTGTGGCACGAATGTTACTTGCCACTTATCAGCCCAAGCCCGAATATCATCCAGGTCTTGCGGCATTCAGGCATGGACTGCTTCATTATCTGAGAAGTTGCGAATGGACCTGAACACTATGCAATCATCAGCGAACATGTGCACTTCTGACCTTATGCTGGAGGGAAGGTCATTGATGAAGCAGCTGAAGATGGTTAGGCCTAGGACACTGCCCTGAGGAACTCCTGCAGCAATGTCCTGGGGCTGAGATGATTGACCTCCAACCACCACAACCATCTTTCTTTGTGCTAGGTATGATTCCAGCCAGTGGAGAGTTTTCACCCTGATATCCCCTGATTTGAAGAGCTTCCTCTCTCTGCTCACTCTGTGTCTTACATTGGCTGTTTGATTGTGTCTTACAAATAACACATCATCTAACAGAGGTCCACTGGTGGTATTTCTCTGGCTCTAGTTGTAGGCCAGCTTTTCCTTTGGAGGGGGAGAGGACAATGTTACAGGCCCATGAGTGGCATAGATATTTTCCCCATATAAACCCATCATCCCATGATGATGAGAATTGGAGATTCATTGTCCCTTTTAATGAAGTGTTCTTGAAGATTAGAAGTGCCCTTGTGGCAGGCAAGGTGAGTTGAGAGAACCTATAGTGCAGATGTTGATTGAGTATTTGGAGATGTTGCCCTTTGTACTAGTGAGTTCCTGACACCCAGGTGCTGAAAGAGAAAGAGTACGAGAGGCGAGTGAAGGCCCTATTAGTGGTAGAAAATATATGTTGGCCCAATTGCCTTGTCTTACTTTCGCCATCCGTGTGAGGTCATTGAGTCTCTTTTGGCATTGTGTGGCAGTTCTTGGGATGGTGGAGGTTGCACTAACTGCCTATAACACCTCCCTACAGACCTGTACCATCCACTTTATGAGGCTTCCTGCCCTCAATGCCCATGAAGTGGTGCCTCCTTTCACTGACTTTTACCTTCAACACTGCCACAGATGCATCTGAAAACCTTGAAGCCCTTGTTGCTGCTGCCATGTCCAAGACTACTGCAGTTTCTTCCTGCAGTGTCCCTCTAAAGGCTGCATCAGAACTGTACTTTCCTCCCTTCCAGCCAGTGAAGATCTAATTATCTGGCCTCCAAATTGACCTGCATGGCTAATCAGAGTTCTGAGAGGAACCAGTGGTGGGTTTATGTCTATTGCACATTGGCAGGTGTTAGGATCACCCAGCCACACTCATGTCAATGAAAGGAGAATCCTATATCTATCATACTATTGTCAACCGTTAGATCCGTGGTTCAGTGGATAAATAATTACACGGATGCTGTACATAAACAAATAACAGGTCTTTACTGGAGGAGGGTAATCTCTAAACTGGGGTACAGAGGCATGCGCACAGCTTATATACCGTTGTGGTCACTGCCGGTACTACAGTATACAGGAGCTGTAAAAAGTAGTTCTGACTTAAAGCACATACACTACAATTCCTCCCTTTTTAGATTAATAATACCCCCTTAATACTCAAATAACAATTACATTTTTACATGTACATTCAATAACAAAAGTCCATTTATAGATTCAGTCTTTGGGGCAGCTTCCTGACCCTTTCGGGATAGCGCCTTTCCGGAGGTTCTTGTTCTTGGTGCAGAGGCGATTCTGACTCCCTTTCATTGGGTAGTTCATCGGGTTCCACTGCTCCTGGGTCTGAAGTCTGAAGTAACAATAATAATTCAACTTTATTGTCATTGTACAACGAAATGTGATCTTGCAAGCTCCCATGAGTCCAGTACAAATAACATTAAATGTAAATAGCACCGTCCTGGGAGAAGTAAAGCCGCTGCATTTGTGCGCGCCGCCATTCCATTTCCACCATTCCTCCTATCTTCAGCCCAACGCCCAGGCCTGCTCACCAGCCGCCCCTCGCGGGGCTCCTTCTGTGACCTTCTCACCAACTGCCCCTTCTCGGGGCTCCTTCTGTGACCTTCTGCACCTGGTCTTCCCTGAGGGTCACCCCTCCAGGTACTAACCAGGTCTGGCTCTGGCTTAGCTTTCAAGCCTTGCCAGTGACCCTGTCCCTAGTCCCAGGAACAGGGTATGTCAGGTTCATCCCCAGGTACTCGAGACATGGGGTTGACGCATTCCTGTGATGCTAAGATCTGATCGACGTGGCGTCTCACAATGTTCTCCCCGACATCCTCTGTGTACATTAATGGCCCCTGCCTTGTACATATAGTTCCGGATTGCCACTTCTCTGTTCGATAGTCCCGGGCCAAGACTGGTTGCCCTACATTGAAGCTCCTTGTCGGCTTCTCGTTGATGTGCTGGAATTGTTTGTCCTCAACATTTCTCCGCACATTTGGTCTGAGCAAGTCCAGACGAGATCTCAACCTTCGGTTAAAGAACATCATGGCCGGGGTCTGGTTGGTAACTGCATGTGTCGCGTTTCGGTAGGCTAATAAGAAATTGTCCATCTTATGCTGCAGTGGAATTTCCTCGTTGCACATGGCCTTTATCGCCTTCTTAAAGGTTTGTACGAACCTCTCAGCCAATCCATTGGTGGCTGGATGATACGGGGCGGATGTGTAATGCCTTACCCCATTCCTTTTCATGAATTTTTGGAACTCGTCGGACACAAACTGTGGTCCATTATCAGAGCAGATCTGCTCTGGCAACCCGTTTCTGGCAAATATGGTCCGTAGGACTGCAATCGTTTTCTCTGTAGTGGTTGAAGACATCTTTATCACCTCAGGCCACTTTGAATGAACATCCACTGCTATTAAAAACATTGAGTCCATGAATGGACCAGCGAAATCAATGTGCACCCGTTGCCATGGAGAGGAGGGCCACTCCCATGGGTGTAGAGGGGCATGTGGTGGTGCATTTTGGACCTCCTGGCATCCTAATCAGCTCTTAGTTAGGTCTTCGATTTGTTGATCGATTCCCGGCCACCACACATAAGCCCTAGCTAGGCTTTTTGTGGTGTATGTGCCTTTAAGAGCAATTATGGTGTATGTGCATTTTCACTCCCCCCAGATGACCTTCATGTAGCTCATTTAGCACTCTCTCCCTTAACTTGGGTGGAATCACCACTCTGGATCCACACATCACTGTCCCCTGGCATACTGACAGCTGTTCTCTTCTGGATGAGAATGCTGGCAACAGTGAGTTGCCATGTGTTGGCCATCCCCTCACCGTCAATTCATATACCCGTGACAGCGTCGGATCATTGCGGGTCTCCTTCTCTATATCCGCGTTTGTTACTGGCAATCGTTCAGTTATTGAAGAATAAAATATCTCGATAGGGTCCACTGCTGGTGCTTCCTCCACAGTAGGCAGTGGCAGGCGCGATAGCCCATCAGCGTTCCCATGCTGTCTCATGCCTTTATATTCTATTTCATATTGATTCACCCCTAGAAACAGGGGCCATCTTTGTAACCGCTGTGCAGTCATTACTGGCACGCCCTTCTTAGGATTAAAGATGGAGACAAGTGGTTGGTGGTCAGTCAGCAAGGTGAACTTCTGTCCATGTAGATAGTGGTTGAATTTTTTTACTCCCCGTACTAGGCTGAGGGCCTCCCTGTCAATCTGGGCGTAGTTGCGCTCGGCTGAGGTTAGTGCCCGAGACGCAAAGGCTACAGGCCTCTCCAACCCGTCTGGGAATTTGTGCGACAGCACCGCTCCAATGCCGTAGGGTGATGCATCACATGCCAAACGAATTGGTAGTGCTGGGTTGAAATGGGCCAACACCTCTTTTGATGTGATCAATTCTTTACACTTCTGGAAAGCTCGTCTACGTTCGTCATCCCACTTCCATGGTACCCCTGTTTGCAGTAGGGTGTTCAGCGGGTGTAATACCATAGACAAATTTGGTAACAACTTGTGGTAATAGTTTACCAGCCCGAGGAACGACCTCAGTTGTGACACATTTTCCGGTGCTGGAGCCTTGACTACTGCCTTTATCTTGTCACGGGACTTATGTAACCTGTCTTCATCGATGACGTGGCCGCAATACGAGATCTGTTTCTGGAAAAACTCGCACTTGTGGCGATTAGCTCGTAGCCCATATTCCTTTAATCTGGCGAGCACCTTCTCCAAGTTAGCGAGGTGATCACCGTCATTTTCGCCCGTGACCAAGATGTCGTCCAAATAACACTGAGTCCCTGGAATCCCATGCAGGACCTGATCCATCGCCCTTTGCCAGATAGCCAGAGCTGAGGCTACTCCAAACACCAGCCGCTTGTATTGATAGAGACCTTTTTGGGTGTTGATCGTAAGGTAATGTTTCGAAGCTTCTTCCACCTTCATTTGCAAGTACACCTGGGCTAGATCAATTTTGGTGAAGCATTTACCACCAGATAGTGAGGCGAAAATATCCTCAATTCGTGGAAGCGGATATTGCACCATGTCAAAGAATGGGTTCACTGTCACCTTAAAATCCCCACAGACGCGGACCTTCTTTGGTTCCCCAGGCGTATTACTCAATGACCTCTTCATTACAGGAACGATGGGTGTAGCCCACTCGCTCCAGTCCACTTTGGACAGTACCCCTGAACGTTCCAACCCTTCCAGCTCTGCTTCAACCACTGGTCTGATCGCATAAGGCACTGGTCTGGCCTTCAGAAACTTTGGGCTTGCATTTTCCTCTATTTTAATTGTTGCTGTTATTCCTTTTAGTGTTCCTAGTCCCTCCTGGAACACTTCTTTTGCATCAGTTAGCATTTATGACAGTCGTCCAGGTGTGACGTCGTCATCCTTTTTGGCCTCAACCTTCAGTGCCTGTATGGAATGCCAATCTAATTGTATCTTTCGGATCCATTCACGTCCTAGCAGTGGTGGTCCTCCATTTGGCAATACATATATATCCATTTTAGGTATTTCCTGACCTTTATATATCACTTTCACCCTTATTTTCCCTTTGGGGTAGACTTATTGCCCCATATACATCTTCAAGACAATCTCTGTAGCTTTCAAGGGTATGTGTGAAAATAGCCACTTGTAGTCTCTTTGATTTATGACTGTTAGAGCTGACCCTGTGTCCAATTCCATTTCCACTTGGACTCCGTCTATCTTGAGTGTAACCCAGATAGTCTGGTGATCCTCCATTTCGGTTACATTATGTAGTTTCAGACAACCCAGCTCCTTGCTTCCAGAGTCTGTGTCACTTTTCTGTTCGTCTGAACCGCTGTCCATCACCTGGTATACCTTTTTTTACTTCTCCTGTGGAGATTTCTTACTGTTGGTTTTCTTCCCAGACCTGCAGACTCTTGCTATGTGTCCTGCTTTCCCACACTGTCTGCACACTTAGTCCTTGAACCAACAATCTTTCTGGTCATGTGTTGTTCTGCCGCAGCGATAGCACTTCCCTGTTCCATAGGTCATTTCGTTGGTGCCATATTCTTGCGGTTTCCGTTGTATCTCTGCAGCGCCCCTTGCGGCTGCTTCGTGTGATACTGCCATACTGAAAGCTTTGTCCAGCGTAAGGTCCTTTTCTGACAGAAGCCGTTTCTGGGTTCCTTCACTTTGTAGCCCACACACAAACTTGTCCCTTAACGTGTCTGCTAGTCCCGCTCCAAACTGGCAGTATTTCGATAGCTTGCGCAGTTCCGTTATGTACTCAGCATTGCTTTCATCTTTGTGTTGGTTCCTTTTATGGAACTTAAATCATTCTGCTATCAGCAGCGGTGTGGGGTTTAAGTGGTCCTGTAGGATTTCTACTATGCTTTCAAAATTCTTGTTTACCGGCTTCTCTGGGGTTATTAGATTTCGCAGCAACCCATAAGCTTTTGCACCCATGGAATTTAACAGAACCAGTGCTTTATTAGCATCTGGCACTTCATTCGCCCTGCAGTACACCTCAATACATTCCACATATGTCGCCCAATCTTCGACTTCATTGTCGAACGTAGAGATACTTCCACTCTTCGGCATCCTTGGTTGTGCGTTAACTATCACCAATGGCGTCTCCCGCGCTTCCCCTTTTTCTCCACTGGCACAAAATGGCGTCTCCCGCGCTTTCCTTCCTTCCTGCGCTCGCCCGTCTTCTCTGCTGCACCTTTGCAAAATGGCGTCTCCCGTGCTCTTCCTTCTTCTCTGTGGCTCAATGGCACCTCCCGCGCTCTCCCTGCTTCTCCGCGGCTCAATGGCGTCTCCCGCGCTCTCCCTGCATCTCCGCAGCTCAATGGCGTCTCCCCTTGCTTCGCCCCGCGGACCCTGATCAGCCCGTGATCCCTGGCTGTGCTCTGCGCGTTCTTCTCTTGATATTTGTTGACGCCGCTCAGTCTAGAACCCGGCTGTTTCTTACCCTCTCTCTCTCCGGTTTGCAGTATTTTTCCTCAACGCCGCTCGGTGATTAACCCCCGGCTGTGCCCTGCTCTCTTCACCCTCTTTCTTACCCCATCAACACTGCCCGGCTCTCTCTCTCTGCCGTCGGTCGGCTCCAGCCGCCGCTGCTCGGGAAGGGTCTGCTTTGGACCTGTTGTCGGTCTCTTACTGCTCGTTGTGGCTGGGGAACCAAGCCCGGCTCTCCACAGCCTCCCCAGCGAAGTTGGATCTCTGCCTGACTGCTGAGCAGTTGCTTGCGGTCGACGCCCGTGTTCCTGGACTCGACTATTTTTTTTTTTTATGTTGCAGGCAGATTCGCATCAACACTCGTCGCCACTGTTAGATCCGTGGTTCAGTGGATAAATAATTACACGGATGCTGTACATAAACAAATAACAGGTCTTTACTGGAGGAGGGTAATCTCTAGACTGGGGTACAGAGGCATGCGCACAGCTTATATACTGGTGTGGTCACTGCCGGTACTACAGTATACAGGAGCTGTAAAAAGTAGTTCTGACTTAAAGCACATACACTACATCAACTAGTTAAAAATCCTAGATAACGCTCATCTTCGAAATGCTCCCAGATAAAATTAACAGTAAATAGTGAATTCAGCAAAATAGCAAATAGTTATTGGGAGTTAAATTGGTTAGCCCCTGAAAATGTGTGCAGGGATTGCGATGAGCGATTAATCCATGCCTGCTCAGTGTAATGCAGGCAGCATGCCAACTTTGCACTGCCTATTCATTATTATGATCGCTGCATGCATCCAAAGCTCCCTGCACTGTTCATTGGCTGCACGCATCAGCAGGGGGCTCAATATCATGAGTGGCTAAAGCTAGCCTGCAACTCTTAAAGGGGAGGTGCATTGTGGCTGGAAGTCGTTGTACAAGTGGGGGTGATTTTATCAATAGGGACGCAATGGAGGCGGGACTGCTGCTTGTCGGGTTTTAGTCCCACCTCCATCAACGTCTGTCCAACCCACACTATTTTCCCTTGATTGACCTTGTTAAGCCCGCCCAGCGGGCTTAGCAGGCCAATTAAGGGAAAGCCGGTGACAGAGACCATCAGCATATGACGTTTCATCTGTCAAGATTTTTTGACAGATGAATTGTCATCATTTGACAGCTCTGTGAAGCTGTCAAACACTGACAATCTGTCTTCTAAGTTGAGTCCTTTACTCAAGACTCACTTAGAAAGCTTTCCTGAGCAGAAAGCAGAAGACTGCTGCATTTAAGAATGCAGCGGCCATTCTGCTTCCTCTGCCAGTGAGATGAGGCAGCTCCACAGCCTAAAGGGATGAAGCCTGGAGGAAGAAGCAAAGGTAAGCAATCTTATTAAAACACTTTAGACTCACCTCACACACTTACCTCTCCACACTTGAACTCATCACTCACCTGCACACCAGACATTTCGGCCTATCCGACCCCCACAGATACAAGGTTCGACTTGCTGACCCTGGTGAGGTTCGGAGCCATCAGGAAGCCCACACTTTAGGTCGCAAAATAGGGATTAGCTGAAAAACTGCCTGTTAACTACCTGTTAACAGGCAGTTAATTGGCATCAATCCCCTTCCCGCCTCGAGGAGACGGGACCCGGCGCGTGTCGGGTACCCGCCTCCTGGGAAGATGGCACGGAGGCGGGATGGGGGCGGGGTGGGTACCTGCTCCCAGATTCTGCCATTTACCCGGCAGTCCCACCTCCATACCTGCCTCCCCAGGGCTGGCAAAATCGCCCCCAGTGAATCTGACCTGGGAAAGAGTGAAGAATGGCTGACCATGGGAGAAAGCTTGTACCAAGGTTTTCAGATGCTGCACTGGTGGTCTAGGATGAAGAGGTGGAAATGAGGAGAGATGTCTTGTACCCTCAGTGGGGGCTGGAGGCCCTCCAGACACATGCTCAGAAGGCAGTGGTGAGAGGCAACCGTGGAGGTCAATGCAAGGGGTATAGCTCCAAGAACATTGATGCAGTGCAGGGAGAAGTTTAAAGATCTCACACAAGTAGTCAAGGCCAGTGAATGCTATATCCTATCAACTGCACAACTAGCCTCAGCCACTACTCAATTCAACAAACCCCCATCACTCACCTACCAACAATCTCGATCAATCAGGAATCATACCTAACATTAATATGCTTCACCTCACCCTCACACACTTAGCACTGTTGCAAACCTCAAACCCACATCTCACACCCCTTTACATATATGGACGCCATATTGGATGCTTGAGGGGCCTCGTAGCACCCAACAAGCGGGCGTTATCAAGCCCAATTTCAGATGGTGCCTCTTCATTATGCTACTTTTACAGATTGGAAGTACTACTTGTGTGTAAAACCTCCTAAAAGCTGATTTTTCAAGCAGATCATTGTGAATGACACAGGCAATATTTAACTATATGAACAAGAGAAAACACACTGAAACACTAATGAAACACAAAGATTGCGCAGAAGGAGGGAAATCTGAAATCTGTACATCAGCTTTGTTATTAAGTATAATAAGGTCACCAATTTTCTAATACTGGAAAGCTATTAAGTAAGTTGACAAGATATGCACATTGTTTAATTAATGAAAGAAGAACTTGCATTTATTTTGCACCTTGCACGGCCAATTAAGTACTTTTCAAGTGTAGTCACTGTTGTAATCTAGGGAAACACAGCAGCCAATTTGCACACAGCCAGATCCCACAAACAGCACTAAAATGAGTGGCCAGATAATCTATTTCAATGATTTTGGTTGTGGGATAACTGTTGGCCAGGACACTAGGAGAACTACCCTGATCTTCAAATAGATTGAGAAAAACTATTTCCTCTGGTGGGGGAGTCCAGAACAAGGGAGCATAACCTTAAAATTAGAGCTAGGCCATTCAGAGATTTACCTAGGATTACATAGGATATACAGCACAGAACCAGGCCATTCGGCCCAACCAGTCCATGCCGACATTTATGTTCCACTTGAGCCTCCTCCCGTCTTTCCTCATCTAACTGTATCAGCATAACCCTCTATTAATTTTCCCAAGTTCTCCCTCATATGCTTATCTAGCCTCCCCTTAAAGGCATTTATACTATTCATTTCAACCACTCCCTGTGGAAGCAAGTTCCACATTCTCATCACTCTCTGGGTAAAGAAGTTTCTTCTGAATTTAAAAAAGCATAAGGAATCCTGAGCTTCATAAATAGAGGCTATGGGCTGGATTTTCTCAGCCCCGAGGAGGTGGGCATGGAGGCAGGACTGCCGGTAAAATAGCAGAACGTGGGGGGCAGATGGCAAAGCCGCACCATCCCGCCTCCGTGCCCTTTTGTCAGGAGGCAGGAAGATGTGTTGATTCAGGTCCCGTCTCCTGGAGGCAGGAAAGGCATTAAATCCTGGTAGTTAACAGGCAGGAAAAAGGATTAGTGCCATTTTGCCTTCTCAGGTGAAGGCTTCCCGACCTCGGAGAACCCCGCCGGGTTGGAGGAGATGTGATAGAGATCTGCAGGGGTTGGAGGCACCTGGAAGTAAGATGTAGAGGTGAGTGATGGGTGCAAGTGCGGAGTGGTAAGTATATAAGGTGAGTGATAAGTGTTTAAAAATTTTCACTTACCTTGTTTTCTTCCTACAGCCTTCATCCACCCTGGATCAGGAGACCCACCATCTTCCTTGTCGATTTCACAGACTGGCTGTTGGATCCTCCGAACCAACAGCCATCTGAAAGCAACAAAGTTGAAAGGTTTGATGAGTCCTGAACATAAGGGGTCATCAAACTACAGAGAATGTCAGTGTTTGTCAGCTTCACAGAGCTGTCAAACGCTGACATTTCTTCTTTCAAGAAGTCTTGACAGATAGCATGTCAGATGTTGACGTGCTCTGTCAGTGATTTCCTCCCTAAATGGCCTGCTGAGCCCACAGAGCGGGCTTAACAAGGTCAATCAGGGGAAAATCCCTCTGGTTGGTCAGACGATGATGGAGGCGGGACATTGACACAATAAGCAGCAGTCCTGCCTCCAACTTGTCTCCATTGAGAAAATCCAGCCCATAGAGTACAAAAGCAAAGAAGTTATGATGAACCTTTATAAAACATTGGTTTGGCCACAACTAGAGTATTGTGTCCAATTCTGGGCACCGCACTTTAGGAAGGATGTGAAGGGTTAGTTCTTGGTTTCTTGGTGACTATCTTATATTGACAAGTTGGAAATGCTCTCTCTGTGTCTACTCTAACAAAACCTTTCATAATTTTAAAGACCTCTATTAGGTCACCCCTCAGCCTTCTCTTTTCAAGATAAAGCAGACCCAGCCTGTTTATCCTTTCCTGATAGATATACCCTCGCATTTCTGGTATCATCTTTGCACCCTGCCCAGTGCCTCTATATCTTTTTTATAATATGGCAAACAGATTTGTATGCAGTACTCCAAGTGTGGTCTAACCAAGGTTCGATACAAGTTTAACATAAATTCCCTACTTTTCAATTCGATTCCTCTAGAAATAAACCTTAGTGCTTGGTTTACTTTTTTATGGCCTTATTACTGTTAATAATTTGTGTATTTGTACTCCGAGATCCCTTTGCTCTTCTACATCATTTAGATTCTTATTTTCCAAGTAAGATGTGACCTCCTTAATGTTTTTACCAAAATGTAATACCTCACATTTGTGTTGAAATTCATTTGCCAATTATATGCCCATTCTGCAAGTTTGTTAATGGCATCTTGTAATTTGTTGCAATCCTCCTCAGTATTGACTGGCCCCCACCACCCCCCTCCCCCCGCCCTGCCACAATTTGATGTAATCTGCAAATTTAGGAATGGTATTTTTGATTACAAAGTCTAAATTGTTAATATAAATTGTAAACAACATTGGTCTCAGCACTGATCCTTGTGGAACACCACTTCCCACCTTCTGCGACTCTGAACAGTTACTCTTTACCCCTACTCTCTGCTTTCTGTCTTGAAGCCAGCTAGCTATCCATTCTGCTACTTGTCCCCTGACTCTGAATTCCCTGACTTTATTCATTAGCCTATTAGGTGGTACCTTATCGAAGGCCTTTTGAAAATCTAGATAATTACGTGCACTGCATTACACTTGTCTACTCTCTCTGTAACCTCTTCAAAAAATTCAATGAGATTGGTCAAGCAAGATTTTCCCTTTTGAAATCCATGCTGACTATTCATTATTATATTTTTGGTTTATAGATGTTCTTCTATTTTCTCATTTATTAGGGTTTCCATTATTTCTCCTACCACTGATGTTAAGCTGACTGGTCTATAGTTCCCTGGACATATTCTAACTCCCTTCTTAAATAAGGTATTACGTTAGCTATCCGTCAGTCCTCTGCCACTACACCTTTTTCTAATGAATAATTAAATATGTTTAGCAATGCCGCTGCTATTTCTTCCCAAGATTCTTTTAAAATGCGCAGATGTAATCCATCTGGACCAGGGGTTTTATTCTCTTTGAGTTTGATTAGTTTATTTAATATTTCTCCTCTTATTATTTTAAATGCAGTTATCTCATTTCTAATTTCATCATCCAACATCATGTCCATCTCATCTGTCTCCCAGATAAATACTGAAGCAAAGTAATTATTTAATATTTCTGCCATTTTGACATCACTGCCTGTGATTTTGTCCTGTCCATCCCTTAGTTTCCCTATTCCCATCCTGACTTTCGTTTTTTATTTATGTGTCAGTAGAATATTTTACTATTTTGTTTTATGTTCCTTGCTAGATGACTATCCAAGGCAGAGAGGAAGGTTAGAACAGGAGCGTCCAATTAAACTTCCCTTCTTAAACAGATTTGAAGCTCTAGCTCCTGTGGGGAAAATGAGCACTCTCTGGACTGGGCCATCAAATAAATATCGGTGCCACCAACAAATAGGTAAAGAGTGGAGGGAAGATTGGGAACACAGCTATAAATGGAGTAGCGATAGGAGATTCATTAGTTAGAGGGGCTAATATGATCTTTTGCACTCCAGGTGCTTTGTTGCCTCTCAGGTTCTAGTTTAGGAGTAGGACTTCATGGGTGGTAATCTCAAGATTACTTCCCCAGCCATGTGCTACAATAGGGAAGCACAGGAAGATTACAGAAATCAATGTAAGGCAAAAGGTGGTTGGGGTGGGAGGTTGAAACTGGACTCAGTTGGGCACCATGAGGTGTGCATACACACTTCTGATGTGAAACGCGCCAGATCCCGTCTTGTTAAAGGAGTTAGCATGCGCACGCTTAACACCTGTCACAAATATGCAGGGCAGGCAGATTGGATTTGATGCCAGCGCTGCCATTTTGGAGTTCAATGCTCCAGCTGACGCCCTTTCTTAACCTCACAGCTGAACATGACATTAAGCAGCATGAAGGCACCCTCCCCCCCACCACCGCGATCCCGGCACCTGTTTTTGGGGGTTATCCAATTTAACCCTCAGGTCAGGAAGAGGGATTCCACTGTGTAGGACAGTTGCACCAGTTCTGGGATAGATATGAGCTATTCTGCAAGGATATAGATGAAAAGGGAAGATGCTAATATAATGGCAAAATGTTTAAATGGGGAATCAGAATGATACAGCATATAAGAAAGTAATTCTGCCTATTGGTATTGAAACTAATAAAGATGGAGGTGATGGGGGGAGGGTTAGGAAGATAAAGCCAACCAGAGTCAGTTAATAAAGAATCGAAAACTAGATCAGGATATATCCAGAAGTATTATCTGTCCATTGGGACAGACTCCACTTAAACCGGCCAATTAAGAGAAAGCCAGTGACAGAGGAGGTCAGCGTATGACGTTACATGAAGTGAAGCTATCAAACACAGAAAATCTTTGTTCTATTGTGAGTCCTTGTACTGAAGACTCACCAAACCTCTTTCCTTAGCAGAAATCAGACGGCTGCTGCATCGGAGAATGCAGCAGCCATTCTGTCATCTCTGTCGTTGAGATGAGGAGCCTCCAGATCCCCAAGGGTTGAAACCTGCAGGAAGAAGCAAAGGTAAGTAAACTTTTTCTAACATTTTACACTCACCTCCCATACTTACCTCTCCACACTTCCACCCATCACTCGCTGACCCTGGCGAGGTTCGCAGCCGTCGGGAAGCCCGCACTTGTGTGGGTAAAATGGGGATAAATCTCTTAACTGCCTGTTAACTACCTGTTAACAAGCAGTTAATTGGCTTTAATCCCACTCCCGCCTCGAGGAGACAGGTCGCTGTGTGAGTCCCGGGAAGATGGCACGGAGGCGGGTTGTGAGTGGGTTTGGTACCCGCTCCAAGTTTCTGCCATTTTCAATGCAGTCCCGCCTCCATACCCGCTTCCCCATGTTTGATGAATCTATTCGAGTTTTTGAGGGTGTAACTGATAGGGTAAATAAGAGGAAACCAGTGGATATAGTATATTTTGATTTTAAGAAAGTATTCAATAAAGTGCGACACAAGAAGTTGTTACACAAGATTAGGGCTCATGCGATTGAGGATAATACATTGGGCCAGAAATTCGTGAACGGGGCTTGCCGCGCGTGCAAGCCCCGTATATGCACTTACCCTGCGCTCCTGCCGATCAGCTCCAGGGACGCCTGGAATTGATGTTTCAAACAGAAGAATCCCGGGCAGCGTATGACGTCACGCCGCCCAGGAGTGCAGCCAGCGCGAAGCCTGGAGCGTGCAGTGCAAGTGAGACACGCCCCTTAAGGTCTCAATGTAGCAGGACACACCCCCAATGTTTCTGTCAAGCTGCTAAGCATTTTTACATGCAAAGCAGCAGTTTAAATAGGTTTTTGGAAGTTTTTTGAAGATTTTGGTAACTTTTATAAACTTTTAAAAATGTTTACATTATTTTGAAGAATCTGAAGTAGTTTTAAACAGATTAAAGTAATTTAAAGACTTTTAAAAGCCCTAAAAGAATTTTTTTAATTCCATTTATTTATTTAGCAATGTCGTCGTCATACGTGTCTTCACACTGTTCCCTTTGGGGAACTGTATGAAGTGGTGGAAGGATTTATGGCCATGATTAACGCTCATTCCGTGACCGTAACCATATTTGAACCAGCCATTAGGGCAGTTAGTCCTATGGCGGGAGGGTTTTATGGGCTCCCACAAGCTATACAAGGAGGGGGGGCCACCCACACCCACGGACGCAAATATCCCACTGGATGTCAACCCAGAATTTAGAGCCCGAGCTCCGGCTCCACTTGCCGGGACTGTCTGGAGCGGGGTTCGAAACTCTACCCTGATCTGGCCCAGCGGCGGGGATCCTACCGCTACGCCAAAGGCCCAATCCGATTAGCAACGCGAAATGGCTGGAATGAGCACACTTCACGGCATTAAAAGAACTCACAATTGAACTGATGATGACCTCAGCAATCTCCTCAAGGAGGTGGAGGCGCAGCGCCTGCTCATCATTGGTAATGAGAAGTCAAAGGCGCCGCAAAAAGGGCAGATGATAGCTTGGTCTTTCAAGTGGCAGCATAGGGCTCCAGTCACGGGGAGGGAAAAGGCGCAGGAAACGTATGGGTGTCACCTTTTGTGCGGAGTGGGCCTTTTGCGTAGCAGTAAGCATCCCCGCCGCTGGGCCAGAAGAAGTAGGGTTTCGAACCCCACTACAGACAGTCCCGGCAAGTGGAGTCGGAGCTCCAACTATAAATTCTGGGTGGACATCCAGCGGGATACTTGCGTCTGTGGGTGTGGGTGGCCCCCCCACCCCCTCAGATGGGTTGTGGGAGCCCGTAAAACCCTCACGCCATAGGACTAACCACCCTAATGGCTGGTTCAAAGATGGTTACGGTCACGGAATGAGCGTTAATCACGGCCATAAATCCTTCCACCACTTCATACAGTTCCCGAAAGGGAACAGTGTGAGGATACGTACGACGATGACCTCTTGCGCAATGCACCTCCTTGGACCCTCAGTCGCAGATGCGAGGGGGCAAATCGTGCAATTGTTAAATTTTTCCTTTTATTGACATGTGAAATGTTGGACCAGTAATTCCCTTCCAAATGCGCGAGTACGGTCGGGGTACTTACGCGTCTGGCCGGAGGAAATGCCGGTTTTCAGCATGCACAGTGCATGTGGGGAAAACCGGCATTTCCTGTCCTCTGAACAAAGGGGCGCAGAGGCAGAACGCGTGCGACTGCACAGGCAGCGCGTGCGCAGTAAAATTCGCCGCTTTCATTCATGCTTTCAGTGAGGTCAAGTCATTACAACTTACACATGAATGAAGCATGGGTACAGTTGCTCCAGAGGCTGCGGAGGAAGATATTTTTTTATCGTGGAGCTTCTGAAAGTATGTATGTCTGTATATATTCCTTTGCGTGTTATGTATATATTCCTTTACTTATGTGTATGAATGTATTATTTAATTATGACTTTCAGAGAAAGTAACTTATTGGAAAATCATAATTAAAAACATACATTCATACACATTAGTAAAGGAATATAAAACATACATACATATACGTAAAGGAATATATGTGGACATACATACATAACTCATTCTCACATTCCATTCACACAGCCACAATTGCTCCTTCTACCTACCGTTCTGAAAACCCGTTTAAAAAAAAAAAATTTAAACTTTAAAACTTACTTAAAATTTCTTAAAATAACTTCCCTCCCTTTCCCAAACAAAAATATTGCATTTCAGAAGCTCCACGATAAAATATATCTTCCTCCGCAGCCTTGGAACAACTTTACACCTGCTTTTTTCAAGTGTAACTTGTAAGGACTTACCCTCACTGAATCCATGAATGAAATCTACAAAGTTCACTGCGCAAGCGCTGCCTGTGCAGTCGCACGCGCTGTGCCTAGACCTCGGGCCTGGAAATGCCGGCGTTCCCCGCATGCGCTGTGCATGCTGAACGCCGGCATTTCCAACGGCCAGATGCGTGAGTACCCCGACCGTACTCACGCCTTTGGCCACGAATTTCTGGCCCATTAGCATGAATTGAGGATTGATTAACAGACAGAAAACAGAGTTGGAATAAACGGGTCATTTTGGAGTTGGCAGGCTGCAATGAGTGAGGTGCTGCAAGGATCAGTGCTTGGGCCTCAGCTATTTACAATCTATATCAATGACTTAGGTGAGGGGAGCGAGTTTATTGTATCCAAGTTTGCTGACAATACAAAGCTAGGTGGGAAAGTAAGTTGCGAAGAGGAGGCAAAGAGGCTGCAAAGGGATATAGACAGGTTAAGTGAGTGGGAAAGAATGTAGCAGATGGAGTATAATGTGGGGAAATGTGAAATTACCCACTTTGGCAGGAAGAATAGACAAGCATTTTTAAAAGGTGAGAGACTAGTAAATATTTATATTCAGAGGGATTTGGCTGTCCTTGTGCATGAATCACAGAATGTTAACATGCAGGTACAGCAAGCAATTAGGAAGGCAAATAGTATATTGGCCCTGAAATTAGGATCGGGGGCTTGCCGCGCGTGCAAGCCCCCGATGTGCACTCACCCTGCGCGCCGACATCTGAAGCCCGGGCCTGCTCGCATTTCCTGTCACTGGCCCGGTTCAGATGTCGGCGCGATGTGCTTACCTGATCCAACGGCGTAGTTAGTGCGATGTGCCGGCTGGAATCAGGTGAGCACTGTGCAGCCAATCAGGTAAGAACTATCAAACTCATGAAAAGTATGGGCTGCCAAAACACTACTTTAACTTTAAATAAAATTTTTAAAAACATCCCACTGATTATATTAACTATAAATACGTTTTTTAAAATGTTTTAAACAATTAATCAATTTTTTGAAAAAAATAATTTTTTTTAAAATAGAGTCTAAAACTAAACTTACTATCCTGTAAATTCTTTAAAAATAACAAACCTGTGGAAAAAAAAATTCTACATTGTACTAAAAGCCCACTTACCTGAAAAACTAAATACTTACGTCTGGTTTTTCCACGCGTAAAGACCGGCGGCCTTTACACTCGGGCAACTCTGGAAAAAAAAAGGAATTTCACTGCGCACGCGCTGCCTGTGCAGTCGCGCGCATACTGCCTCTTAACCCCTTGGGCCAGAGGACAGGAAATGCCGGTTTTCAGTGCATGCGCTGTGCATCCGGAAAACTGGCAATTCCTCCGGGCACACGCGTGAGTACCCCGTCCGTACTCACGCATTGTGTCCGGAATTACTGGGCCATTGCCTTTATTGCAAGGAGGTTGGAGTATAAGAGTATGGAAGTCTTGCTGCAATTATATAGGGCTTTGGTGAGACCACACCTGGTATACAGTTTTGGTCTCCTTACCTAAAGAGGGATATACTTGGTTTATAGGGGGTGCAATGAAGTTTTGCTGGATTGACTCCTGGGATGAGAGGATTGTCCTGTGAGGAAAGATTGAGTAGAATAGGCGTATATTCTCTGGAATTTTCAAGAAAGAGAGGCGATCTCATTTAAATGTGTAAAATTCTTAGAGGGCTTAACAGGGTAGATGCTGAGGGGTTGGGGATGATTTTCCCAATGGAGGCGGGTTGGAGGCGGGTTTCAGTTTGGGTAGGTTCCATACTCGCCTCCACTGAGAGGCGGGAAAAAATTGTGATTTTCCCCTAATTGGCCAGTTGGGGGTTGCCATTGGCCAATTAGTGTTTTGGGACTGAAACTCGCCTTTGCTGATGTCACTGATCCAGCCTCATTTAAGGGCTGCTTGTAGCCTTGGCTCATTCCACTGGATTTTTGTCGATGCTGCACCACCTCCAACATTTTTTCAGATACTACAATGGCCAACTCCAAGGCAAAGGCCTCCCCGAGGTTCTCAGATGAGGCGCTGGGAATGTTGGTTGAGGGGGTGAGAGCCAGCAGGAAGGTGCTCTTCCCCTCATCTGGGAGGAAGAGACCTCCCAAAGAAACTAAGGCTGTCTGGGTGCAGCTGGCAAGGGAGATTACCTCCAGTTCAGTGTGCAGCAGAACATAGACGCAGTGCTGTAAAAGGTTCAATGACCTTGTAAGATCAGGCAAAGTGAGTATACCTTCAGCTTGACCCTCCTTCCGCTCCCCTTCTCCTCTCATCATCAGCACTCTGCATTGTCAACCTCCTCCTACACATTCCACTTTACCCTTACAATGCTTGCACCCTTCACCATCCCTCTCACTCTATGAACCCAATCACTTGACTATTCAACTATGCTGCCCTCACACTCCCTTTCAATGTTATGCAATGACAGCGACTAACAATGCACAGGGAGGGGCCATGGACATGGAACCTCACTCCATCTTTGTCCTCTTCTCAGCATCTATGCTCTGGACTCTACACTCACTCCATCATTCTCACTCCAACTCCACTTGTCTTCCTCACTGCAGGAAAAGAGTGCCCACAATAGACGGGAAAGGACAAAGACAGGAGGAGGTCCACCTTCCCTAGCCCATCTCACCCAGGCTGAAGAGGCGGCCCTGGACATCGCCAGCGCAGAGGTGGAGGTGGAAGTGGGGGACGGACAGACGGGCGAGGCAGAGCAAGCTGGTGATGGAATAGTTTTGCCTCTCTCTCATTTACACTGCTTGAATGCATGAAATGGCTGCTGGTGTACATTATTAGAATGCCACCTGAGCATCTGCACTATTGCATATGCATGCCACACTTCTGTCAAATGTGTAACCCATGCCTGTAGGATTTGCAAAATTGAACATTGTCCTATAAGGGTCTATTGGCAGAAAAAGGCCTTAATTTTAAAGACTGTTTTAAAAGAAGCCCAGAAAAAGGGGCACACAAAATGGCCACCAGACCCCGTGACCAGCTTTTGGGGCATTTGAAAATGGTCCCTGCAGCCCACAGACAGCTTTGTGAATTCAGCCCACAGTAAATTCTGGAATGCAATTTCGGAGAAACAAAAACAGACAGAACCCCATACATATAGATTGGATGCAGATCCAATCAGATCGGCCTGTAGATAAAGGCCATCAAACTGTTTACCCAGACAAAGGGAAACAGCTTCAAGTTCAAAGGGGGACATTAAAGACAATACAAGGTCATTCCAGACCAGAGATGGCAGTTACCGGCCATCCCAAAAGTACTTTAAACACAATGACTACCCCTCTGTGCTACAAGCCCGCCAAAAGTTAAACAAAAGGCTAACCTTGATATGGCGGGAGATAGGGGCCTCCATGAAAAGAATAACTGGAGTCCTGGGGTAGCGATCGGGAGTGAAGTTCGTTGATCGACGATAGTTGAGGGAAGATAGGTCATCCTCATTGGGGAAGATTCGAGAGACCGGTGCAGATCAATTTTCGAGAGATTGCTCAGGGTTCCGAAGAAGGCCGTTCAAACTCAGAAGAAGAAGACAAGACCCGGGGTAGTTATCGGGAGATCATCGACAAACCCCGGGCCATTGATGAAACGAGAAGAAGTTGACGAAGAAGAAGAAACACCTTACAGAACGGGTAGCCATCAGCATCGTATGCAGGAGCACGGAGAAATCGGGGCTGTGACCACCATCGTTGTGTGAAGGAGCACTGAGAAAACGGCCTGTGGGCAAAACGATGGACGGCGCGTCCTGCTGAATTAAAGTGTCCAAGAAGCCATCAGCTTGGGCAGCCCGCTGCTCCTACAGCCCAACGACCACGTGACGACGGCAGGCCCGAGAGAGAACACCAAGTAAAGAACCCCAACCCAACCGCAGTTTTGGATTGGTGAGCATGTTTCTGGACCCTCGTAATCTAATCTAGCTAGGTTTAGGGGGTGAGCATCTTTGGGGATAATTAACAATGAGTTGTTGTCCCTCAATGTTCTGTGTGTTTCTCCATTTCATGGTGAACCTTATAAAAGTATAATATGCCGGTGGATATATTGGTTAGTATTTTATTATGATTTGTTTTTCCCTCCCATGTACCTTATAGGCTTACTTTCAATTTTTCCTTTATGCAATGAAATTTCACTTCGTTTCATTAAACTTGGTCTACAGAGTATTCTCTGCATTGTAGTTCCTGCCTCAATGTCCAGTGTATAGAACCTAAGGGGTGAGTGGGTCGAACCACTCGGTAAATTACTGTGTGAAAGAGAGAGAGGTCTCACAAGAGAGAGAGACCTAGCAAAAACCCCTTACATGCCTTTACTCCCCCACAGGACCATCCATAGAGCCCCCACCACCGCCCCCCCGACTGTCCAGGAGGAAGAGGCTGATCAGCAAGACTCCTCAGGGGAACCTGCAACCTCTGAGGACCCAGCGTCAGCAGAATTAAGCGTACCCAGCACCAGCGCAGATATGCACACCTCGGTGGGAACTTCGGGACATAGATTAGTGTTGTTACCGTTTGTATCACATCTCACAGGTGAGCATCAGCAGGTGGTGGAGACAGGGACAGCAGTGGAGAGTCCTCGGTGGAGGGCGCAGGATGATCCTAGCTCTGTTCCGCTGCATGTGGACCATGTGACTCTGGGTCCATCCAGAAATAGAGCGGTGCTGAAACTCCAGTAGCAGATGTAGGAGTCTCTGACAGGTCTTGGCCTAGAAATTGAGTGGGCTTAGCGCCCATTTTGCGGCGCTAGAGGGCATTGCGCTGGACTTACAGCCGGTTTTGAAATTGACTAGGGCCCAACATCGGCGTTACACCGGTAGCACTGCGCCAGCACCGATGACGTCATCGGTGTGCGCAGCGTCCCGGTTGCCGTGGTGACGGGCCCCAGCGCCGAAATTCAGTTGCGGCCGCCTCTTCCGTGGCAGCCGCAACTAAGACTCTGGCAACAGAGTCTTACACGACTTTGCGCCGGCGCATAAAGGTGGAGCGGCGGCTGGCCGCTTTCCCGCCGGCCGCCTGCCCGCACCTCCCTCCCCGGACTCCCCCACCCCCCCCCCCCCGCGGAACAGATGCTTCTCGGCTGCGAGCCCGGCACTTCCCCGAGGTGCCGGGCTCATTTTTGTGGCGATTTAACCGGCCAGCGGGCGGGTGCAGGCAGCTCCTCCTTAACTGAAGGAGAAGGCCTGCACTTCCCGAGCCTGCCGCACCGCATCGGGTGCCGCAGCGCCGGAATAGCGCCGCAATGCGGCGCATAGCGCCAGTTTTCAGGCGCAAACAGCCTTCAGTAGCGCCGGCAGCCGTTTGGGCGCGGCGCTACTGAATTTTTGGCGCGCACAGCACGACTTAGCACCGGCGCTAAATTTCCGGCGTTAAGCCCCGGCGCAGCGCAAACTCAATTTCTAGGCCCTTGTCTCCAGGGTCACTGTGAGTGTGGAGAGGATGGAAGAGTCCAATTTTAACATGAGCAGTGCCGTTGAGGAGGCAATGGCGCATATATGCAACACCATGGAAAGGATGTCAACCTCCGTGGAAAGGCTGGCTACTGCCATGGAGGGAATAAGTTGCTGGAGTGAGGAAAACATGGTGATTGTTCAGAATAGGCTGACATCTCTGGAGGAACGATGGGCAGCTATTGAACAGAGCTTCGTGGAAGTCCTTTTGAGTAGGACTGCCAGTGCAGAGATGGGTCCGCATGGTCCCCCTGAGGTGCAGCAAGGTGCTCTCAAGCCACTTGCAAGCGCTGAGGTGGACCTGACCCATGAGATGGAAGTTGGTGACAGAGAATAAGGAAGCGGGGGTCCTCTCCAAGTGCTCACACTCCCATGACACTGCGTAGCCCTTGGTCAGCACCCCGCCAGAGTCCGCACCCAACTGAGATGGGCGTCTCAGCCCCTGCACTGCTGCAGGAGAAGCAAAGGTTTGGAGAGGCCTCGCATGCTCATAAACCCAGAGGACACCTGCCAAAGGTGTTGAAGCATTAGCAGCATCAAAGTGAGCAAGGGGCCTCCACTTCTGCTGAAGCCTCAGTGGGAGCACCACATAGGAGCAGGCGTAAGAGAAAAATAAAGCACCATTAGTCACAGGGGTAGCCACTTGGGTGATTGTTTATGTATATTGATGAAATGTCATCCCTGTTGGAAAGCATTAAAATGATTTGATGGCTAACTGTCGGCGTGATGGCATCTGTGATTTCGCCTTAGTCAGCTCCGCATTGCAGGCTCCGCAACACTTGTGTGGTCAGGTTGGTGGCCAGAGTGAAAGGAGGCCAGAGAGTCATGTCCATTGTCTATCATGTCTTAAGATGGAGCCAAGGACATGTGCCAAAATGGGCAACCTATGCAAATCTGGCCAGGATGAGTGCATGCCTTGCATCACGGGCAGGCATGTGCTCAAATGCTGCCGCTGCTGCTGGCGCTTGGTCCCCCTCCTGCTCCTCCTCCTGCTCCTGCTCCTCCTCCTCCTCCTCCTCCTCCTACTCCTCATCCTCCTCCTCATTCTCATCCTCATCCTCATCTGAGGAGGCTATGAACTGATCCACTTGCTCATCAGGAAGCTGCATGCCATGACGCTGTGCCATGTTGTGCAGTGCACAGCAAACCGCAACCACTCTGGAGACCCTGGCTGCTGAATACTGCAGGTCTCCACCTGACCTATCAAGGCATCGGAATTGCATCTTCAACAAGCCAATGGTTTGCTCGATGATGGACCTGGTTGAAATGTGGCTGGAGTTGTAGCGCTCTTCAGCCTCGTTAGCTGGCCTCCTGATCGGCGTCATTAGCCACTTCTTCCGGGGATAGCCCTTGTCACCAAGGAGCCATCTGTTAAGTTGGTTTGACGGATTGAAGAGCGGAGGAACACTAGGGTTCCGCAGGATCAAAGAGTCATAGCAACTTCCACAGAACTTGACGCAAACATGCAAAATTTCCTTCTTGTGGTTACACACCAGCTGTACGTTGAGGGAGTGGAAGCCCTTGCAGTTGACAAAGATAGCTGGGTTGTGATGAGATGCCCTGAGGGCCACAGGTGTGCAGTCTATGATGCAACATTGGCAAGCCTGCTATATTTGCAAAGCCAATTGAAAGTGCAGTGACACTTGCTTGATCCCTTGAGAAGTGGATGTAATTGTGGGCCTTTGCGAAAAGGGCATCAGTAACCTGCGTGATGCAACTGTGGGCGGCCGACTGGGAGATGCCGCCGATGTCTGCTGATGATCGCTTGAAGGAGCTTGAGGCAAAAACATTGAGTGCAGTGGTGACTTTCACAGCCACTGGTAAGGGGTGTCTGTTATGTATTGTGTGTTCTCCTCCCACCTGTGGTGGCGCTGTCACAGGAGATAAATGGTTGGGTGTTCTCGGTTAAGTTTAGCTCTCTTTGTTCGGAACTTTCCAGAACTTCCTTTCCTTCCAATAAAGCACTTCATGTTTGAATCTCTGGGTTCTGAGTCCTAAATTGTGTCTAGGTAGAAAGGTACCGACACAACAAGTGGCGACAAGGATCGGATGAATCTGTGTTGTGGGAACTTTCTTGTTTTCGACTACAAAATACTCGGAACAGAGATTGCAGCATCACATTAACGTTATGGCAGTGAGTAAACAGAAATTTTAATTTGAAACGTGAGATGGCTACTATATTAGGAAACATCGGTGATTTTGATGAAAATGTGGAGCAATGGAGCGCATATACGGAACGTTTTGACTATTTTGTCTTGGCGAATGCGGTGGCAAATGTAAAGGTCGTGCCTACCTTTTTGAGTGTAATGGGATGGAAGACATTCAATTTACTTCACAGCCTCGTGCAGCCAGATAAGCCAGGAACTAAAACACATAAGCAACTAGTGGAAATTCTTGGAGCACATTTTTCACCAAAACCTCTGGTCATTGCTGAGAGATTTAGATTTCACAAACAGAATCAAAAGGAGGGGGAATCAGTGATGATGTTTATTGCTGCTTTAAAAAGGTTGTCAGAACACTGCGAGTTCAAGGAGGTGCTGAAGGACACCATTAGAGACAGACTCGTGTGTGGTCTGCAAAATGCAGCCACACAGAAGCGCCTTCTTACCGAGGACAACCTTACTCTTGAAAAGGCCATTGAAGTTAGTGTCTCCATGGAGATGGCGGAAAAGGAGGCTAACCGGTTGAGTTCAACAGGGAGAGTTCACAAGGTGTCGTCTGAGCCTAAAGGTGCGCGGAACGGCACATGTTACCGTTGTGGGAAAACGGGCCATCACGCTAATGACTGCTGGTGTACGGAGCTGGAATGCCGAAATTGTGGCAAAAAGGGTCACATTGAACGCGCCTGTAGAGGTAAAAAAAAGAACAGACAGAGCTGGGAAGCATGGAAGCAAAATGTCTGTATTTGGACAAGAGAGGAAAAAGAGTGCTCATTCAGTGCAGTATGATGGAACAAGCAAAACAGAGGGGAGCGACACCTCTGAGGAGGAAGAGGTGCACATACTGACGATTGCAGGTGATTCAAATGGCTACTGGGTGTCACCACTGGTGGAGGGACAATCAGTGTGGATGGAGGTGGACACAGGCGCGGCTGTGTCCCTTGTTTCAGACACTGTCTACAACAAAATGCTAAAGCATCTTACCCTTCAGCCAACAAACATTGTGCTAAAGACGTATACCGGCGAACCTGTGGCCATGAGAGGCGTCATTGAGGTGACAGTTAAATTGAACGGACAGACTGCAAAACTGCCACTATATGTGGTAAAGGGAAATTACCCATCGCTACTGGGACGTGCGTGGCTAGAGAAAATCATGCTGAACTGGCCTGCAGTCCGCATGATGTCAAAAGGGGAGTCAGGTCTGACAGCAGTGTTAAACAAACATGCAGAACTCTTCAATGGGGAACTTGGGAGCATGAAAAAGATCAGCGTGAGACTGGACATTAAACCTGACAGCAAGCCGAAGTTTCACAAAGCCCGACCTGTACCCTATGCAATTAGGCCAAAAGTTGAGGCTAACTTGGAGGCCTTAGTCGAGAGTGGAGTCCTGGAGCCTGTGAGCGTGAGCAAATGGGCCACACCCATTGTTCCTGTCCTGAAAAAGGATGGATCTATTCGAATCTGCGGGGATTTTAAAGTGACTATTAACCCGGTGCTGTCTGCGGAACAGTACCCTCTTCCCCTCATTGATGATCTTTTTACGGGCCTGGCCAGAGGGCAAAAGTTCAGCAAAATAGACTTATGCCAGGCTTATCTACAAATGCATGTCGATGACAAATCAAAGGAGCTGCTGTCAATTGTGACACACAAGGAGCTATACAGGTACTGCCGTCTTCCATTTGGAATTATGTCAGCCCCTGCTCTATTCCAAAGGGCAATGCATCAGATTTTGAGTGGACTGCCAGGAGTCCAGTGCTACCTGGACGACATCCTTGTCACTGGGACAAATGAGGAGGATCATCTTCTGAACTTGGATGCGACACTACGACTGAAAGAGTACGGACTCAGAGTTCGTAAAGACAAATGTGAATTCTTTCAGTCTTCAGTTGAGTACCTGGGCCATGTGATTGACGCTACTGGTCTGCATAAGGCGGCGTCAAAGGTCAAGGCGATCGTGGAGGCCCCAGCACCCCAGAATGTGAGCCAGTTACGTTCATTTCTGGGGCTACTTAACTACTATGGGAAGTTTATTCCAGACTTAGCAACATTGCTGAAGCCATTACATCAGTTGCTATGTCAAGGCGAAACATGGAAATGGACTGAACTGTGCAACAAAGCTTTCGCCCAAGCAAAGAAAGCATTGCTGAAATCAGAGGTCCTGACACACTTTGACCCAAAGTTACCCATGCAGCTAGCATGTGATGCATCACCATATGGTGTGGGAGCAGTCATATCCCACATCATGCCTTCGGGTGAAGAGAAACCTATCGCCTTCGCATCACGCACCTTGAACAAGGCCGAGAGTAACTATGCGCAGATCGAGCGCGAGGCCTTGGGAATCGTTTTTGGAATTCGAAAATTTCATCAGTACCTGTTTGGGAGAAGGTTCACACTCCTGACGGACCACCGTCCATTGAAATCAATCTTCGGGCCCCACACCGGAATTCCGTCTCTCGCTGCAAGCAGGATGCAAAGGTGGGCTTTACTGTTGTCAGGACACACATACAACATCAAATATCGCAAATCAGACTTGCACGGCAACGCAGACGGTCTCTCGAGGCTACTGTAAGGGGTTTTCCTCGACAGATTTCCCTGAGGTTTCTCTCTCTAGAGGCCTATCTCTCTTGCACAGTAAACCTTGAGTGGTTCGACCCACTCGCCCCTTAGATTCTATACTCTGGAGTTAGGTGCAGGAACTATAATGTAGAGAAAACTCTTGTAGTCCAAGTTTGATGAAACAAAATGAAATTTTATTGCATAAGGAAAAATATCAAATCAAATGCAAGCAGATAAGGGAGTACATGGGAGGGAAAAACACACAAACAAATCATAACGACACAGTACTAACTAAAGCAAATACAGGCATCTTATACTCTACAAAGATCATCATGAAATAAGGAAACTCACGGAACATCGAGGGACAACAACTCATGTTAATTGTACCCTTAAATCCACCCCCTTGTTAAACCTATCTAGATCTGATTGTGAAGGGCCAGAAACATGTTCACCAATCCCACTAGGAAGTGCAAGGTTTTGAAATCGAGTCTGTGTTTGGTCCTTTCAGGCGTTTCGTCTCCACATGGATCGTGGAGCCCCTGCGAGCTGTGCCACACCTCTCTCCTGAGGTGGGGGTCGGGGGCGGCTGGACACCAGTGGGCCTGGATGTCGGTGGGGTCGAGGATCGTCGGCTCGACCCTGGTTAGAGGAGCCTTGGGCTGGCTCCCATCGCTTCTTCAGGTTCCTTTTCTCTCTTCTCCCGAGCTGGGGTGGCTGGAAGGTTTCTTCTCTTGGGACCTTTATTTTTTTCTGTCTCTTCTCCCAAGTTGGGTCGATGGCCTCTCGTTCCGGCAATGGCCCGGGGATGGTCGATGATCTCTCGATGTGTTTCCCCGGGGCGGAACGCCGGTTTCGAGACGGCCTTCTCGATGTTGGCTTTCTTCTTCCTCCTGCGATTGATTGCTCATTCTTCTGGGTGTCCGGATTCAAGCTGCGTGTTTCCAGCTCTCCAACCCGGCATGTCTGCCTGTGTGCCTGTGTGTCCTCCAGCTGCCAGCTTTCCATTTCTTGCCCCAACTTCCAAAAGGTCTCTCCAGATATACCTTTCTTCCAGAGGCTTCACTTCCCGCCCAAAATCAGGTTAGTTTTTGTTTTATTCTTGGCGGGCTGCGAGCACAGTGGGGTAGCCATTATATTTTAAAATGTCTTAAACGGCTGGTAACAGGCCCATCTCTGGTCTGAAATTACCTCCATTGTTTTTAATGTCCTGCTGCTCTCGTTATCTAGTCCTGGGTGCTGTTCTCATGAATATGAAATTGTCCCCTTTTGTCTGGGGCAACATTTTGATGGCCTCTGTCTCCAGGCCGATCTTGACTAGATCTGCATCTAATCCATGTGCATACGTGTGGGTCTGGTTTCGTTCTCTCCGAAACGGCTTCCAGAACTTACTGTGGGTTGAATCCACAAATCTGTCTGAGGTTGCGCAGGAACCATTTTAAAGTGTCCCAATAAGTTGGTCACATGGTATGGCGGCCATTTTGTATGCCCCTTTTTCTGGGCTTCTTTTAAAACAGTCTTTAAAATCATGACCTCTTCTGCCATTTGATCCTTATTAATATAAAGTCCAATTTTGCGAATCCTCCAGCTACCCTTGCCTGTTACTCCCCCAGAGCCTCGTCAGATAGACACCTTCTACTTTAGACAAGTGGAGGGAGCACCTTTCACTGCAGTCCAGGTGCGAATGTACAACCGCAACGATCCAGTCCTGTCTGAGGTAATGGACGATGTCATTCGAGGGAGAGCTATAGGAGATTCTCCTGGTTTGAAACCTTACGTTTCAAAAAGAAATGAGCTCTCCGTCCAGGCAGATTGTCTTCTTTGGGGACACCGTGCCATCATTCCGCCACCTCTGAGGGAATCTATACTGCAACAACTTCATACAGGCCACAGTGGGATGGTTCGGATGAAGGAAATGGCAAGAAGCTACTTCTGGTGGCCAGGTCTCAATGGGAATTTTGAGGAGAAAGCCAAAACATGTTCCCCATATCAAATGGTCCGGAATGTTCCACAGCTGGCAACCCTACACCCCTGGGATTGGCCTGCAGAAGTATGGCAGCGAGTACATGTGGACTTCGCCGGTCCTTTTGAAGAGAACATGTTTATGGTGGTTGTGGATGCTCATAGTAAGTGGCCGGAGGCCGCTGTGATGAGGTCTACCACGGCAGAGAAAACAATTGAGAAACTTGGTGAGATGTTCAGCCATTATGGCTCACCGGAACAACTCGTAAGTGACAACGGTCCACAAATTGTATCACAGGAGTTTGCAACCTTCGTGCATTTGAATGGTGTCCAACACATCAGGTCTGCGCCCTATCATCCCTCTACTAACGGCCAGGCAGAAAGGTTTGTGCAAACTTTGAAGCACACCTTGAAGGGATCGCAAGGTCAGGGCTCAATCCACCAATGTCTGAACAGCTTCCTGTTGTCCTACAGGAACGAGCCGCATGCCATAACCAAAACTTCCCCCGCTTCGCTCATGATGAAGAGGCAGTTGCGGACAAGTTTTGACTTACTCAAACCTCCAAGGGCAGAGCAGGTTGTCCATCATCAACAACAAGCTGAAGTTGAAAAGAGAGAGAAAAGAGCCAAGGAGAGACGGTTTCATCCGGGAGAGCACGCCCTAGCTCGAACTACAACACTGGACCGAAATGGGTTCCTGCTACGGTGATCGCGCAGACGGGCCCTGTGTCTTACATGGTTGAGACTGCCGAGGACGTCGTCTGGAGAAGACACACAGATCAACTGTTGCTAGGAGCAGAGACAGCCACAGAGGCTTCAACGGCTGGTTGGCCTGAACTGTTTCCGGATGATATCGCAAACCAGCATCCTTTGCCACAGTGCTCTTCTCCAACACAGGAAGTCAAAGAGACTGTTCCACCTGTGCAAACTCCTGACTTTCGACTGACACAGGCACCTTCTCCATCTAGGCCTGTGTCAATGCCTATTGCTGTGGAAGCCAGCGATGACTGCCGGTATCCTGTCAGAGAGCGGCGGCCTCCAAGACGCTTGGATCTGTAGGCTTAGTGACTTACCCACAAGACTGGGGCAGAATAAACCCCAGGGTAAAGTCAGGGGTTGAGGCAGCCTACCTCTACCCTAGGTTCGTTGAGTGCATTGAAAGTAACTTACCTGTTGAGGAATAATGTGGACCTTCCATTTAAGAGGGGAGGAAATGTTATGTATTGTGTGTTCTCCTCCCACCTGTGGTGGCGCTGTCACAGGAGATAAATGGTTGGGTGTTCTCGGTTAAGTTTAGCTCTCTTTGTTCGGAACATTCCAGAACTTCCTTTCCTTCCAATAAAGCACTTCATGTTTGAATCTCTGGGTTCTGAGTCCTAAATTGTGTCTAGGTAGAAAGGTACCGACACAACAAGTGGCAACGAGGAGCGGACAAATCTGCGTACGTTACGGGTGCAGTGAGTAAACAGAAAATTTAATTTGAAATGTGAGATGGCTACTATATTACAGTGTACAGACATGCGCAGTTAATCGCAGAAATGCGGAAGCTGCTGTGCGAATTACCCTGCTTCTCCACAGGCTGTGCTAGTACAATATTTTCCCAAGTGACAAGGCATTGAAATCCATTTAAGGGCGTGAAGTTGTTGTACTTATCCACTAGCTGGAGCATTCAGCTGTAAGTATATTTTTAACACAGTGATAAGTCATAATTACTGCAAACAACCTCTGTGGCACTAAAAATTTAATTTTACAAGCATAGAATCTCATTCCTTCAGAATTTAATTCGTGTTTGAGATTTTAAAAACTTTTTTTTTTACTTTTTCTTTCTGTCTCTTTTATTTACCTCTCTCTTAATCCCATCTTCCTTCCCCTCTTTTTATTACACTTTCTGTACATGATTTAAATCTAGTTTATAGTTCCTGGTTTAGACTCGGCACGAGCTCGACGGGCCGAATGGCCTACTACTGTGCTGTAATCATTCTATGATTCTATGATTCTGCGTGGCTCAGTGAGGATTCTTCAATCTGATTGGCTGAGGAACCACGCTGTTGCTTTTTCCTGCTCGCATACGCCACAGATCCCCTGCAGAGGGCACCGTGCTGGATCAGACAGCCAATGACTGCAAGGGGGAGAAATTCGGTGTCGCCCCATTTGGGGCACAATTATCTGCCGGGTGCAAAGATTAGCGCTTGGCACTAATTATCGCCTCCGACAGCAAACTTGGCTTTTATCGCCCCTGGAGGTGATTGGAGCGCTAAATCAGGCGCTACCTCAGAGGGCAGGCGCAACGCAGGTGCTGTCAGTTAGCGATTGAACACAGACACACTTGCGCCGGTCAGTTCTTAAAGGGGAGGGTTGATCTTGCTCTACAGCCACACCCTGCTCAGTGGAGCCTTGAATCTCGGCCTGGGCAGACCTGTAGCTAAATCTAGCAGCCAGACACTATGGAAAGGGCCAGGGAACGAGCGCAGCGCTTCTGCGAGCGGGCTTTGGAGGCTCTGGTTCACGGGGTGGAGTGCAGAATATCCATTCTGTACCCAAAGAGTGGCAGGGGGCCTTTGCCAAGCGAGTACAGGAAAGTGTGGAGGGAGCTGGCTCAGAGAGTGTCCTCAAGCAGCATGGTGCCTAGAACCCATGTGCAATGTGAGAAAAAGTTCAACGACCTCACTCGTGTCATCAGGGTGAGTGCTTTTTTTTCAAAACCTCTTCATCCCTCCATCTCCACCTCACTTTATGGCCAGAGGGTCTTGAAAGCCCCAATGCCCAACACTCATCCAACACCTATGGCCATTTCATGAAACATACTTGCACATTCCACACTTTCCATACAGTAAGGGCTATTCAACCATGGGAGGCATTTCAGGCAAGACCATGGCTGCATACAGTAAGGGCTATTCAACCATGGGAGGCATTTCAGGCAAGATCATGGCTGCATACTTACTCAGACGCTGCCCTTTTTCTTGCAGGCCAAGCTGTCTCATAATAGGAGACAGCAGCAACAGACCGGTGGAGGGCAGCCTCACCTTCAAGCCCTCAGCGACCTTGAGTAGCGCGTCCACAGGATTGTGGCAAGCCGGGTGATTGGTCCTGTTGCCACTGGAGCCGCCGACCCCGTTCTGGACAGCAATGGTAAGGTCATCACCTTTTTGTCCTCTCTCCTTCCACTTATTCCTCACAACAGCAGCCTTTGACACTTTCAATCCAAATCACTAAATCGCTGCACTCATGCCTCCCTTGCTGCCACCCTGTCCTCACGCTAAAGCCACTCTTGTATCTCTCGGCTTTCTGATGGTGATTCACAGGGTGAGGAGATGGGCCATCAAGCTGTCAGTGAGAGTGAAGCTGAAGGCGAGGAGGAAGAGGAAGCCGGACCATCAGCGCCACCCTCTACCGAGGCAGCCCATGCACATACTGGGGACACGCCTTCCCTGGAGGGGAGCAGGGGGGAATGGATTGATGAGGGTGAAGCTCCAGGACCCAGTGGGCTGCAGCAATGCGACGGGGGTTAGGGAACCTCGGGGGCCTTCTCCCTGGACGGAGAGTATGGCCTCGAGTCCTGCTGCACTGGACGCAGACGAGGAGCGGGTCCTCACTGAAATGAGCATCCAGGCGGAGGGCAGGCACACTGAGCTCATGGCTGCAGTGGCAAGGATGCCCGAATCCATTGAATCACTGGCAAGGAGTGTGGAGCACTTCGCTGTAGCACAGGCGGCTTCCACGCAAATGCTAAGTGCTGCAATGCAGTCAGTGGCTGGCCTCATGCAGACGCAGATTGAGGCCACGCGAGCACTGACTGCTGCCACCCTCGCTGGATTGGGCACATTTCCCCGGGGCTCTCACCGTGCCGCAGTAGGCCAGCAATCTGTGCTCCATCAGATTGCTCCGGATGCTGAAGTGCTGCCCCGTGGGAGTGCCAGTGTGTCAGTTGAGCAGGGAGTTGCTGTCCTCTCTCAAGATGACAGCATTTCTGCTGCCAGCACTGGCACTTCTCCACTGCAGTTGCCACCACCTGTAGAAGAGACTCCTGCTGCCCATGCAGCGTTGGAGCAGTCAGCAGCCGGGCCCTCCAGGCCCAGAGTTGGTTCAGGACGTCTCTCAAGGGCATCCGCAGTCTCAGTTTCTGACACTCAGCAGCCTTCCCCCAGCCTTGCTCCAGCCACTGGGGTCCCATTACATAGGAGCTGCAGGGTGGGAAGGGGGCAATTTCGCAAGGAAAGCAGATCACCCTCGAAGGGCAAAAAGTAGGAGGTGTGACAAAATGTCTTTCATTGTTTTATTGAAGGCCGAGGTTCATGGTCAAATTTTTGTGACTGTTTTGGACATTGCCTCCAGGTTGTGAGAGCCAGTTATGTGAATGACTGTTTTTTTTTATGTTTCATTCTATTAATTTGTCATGCGGAAATGAGACACAGTTTGTGAAATAAAGAAGTGTCTGTATTCAAAATGTGCATGTTTGGTCTTTGCACTCATTGTTGCCTTGACCGGCTTAGGGGTTGCGGGATGGTTTCATTCAGGTTGTTTGAATGTCAGAAGCCATTCCCTCAGAGGGGGCTGAGAAGCGACTTGCTATGAGCCTTTGACGGACGGCCCTTCCACTTGGTGCCTCCCTCCCGCCTTGGTGCTGCTGATGATCATCCTCCTCATCTTCCTCCTCCTCCTCCTCCTCCGCTGGTGCTCCAATGTCTGCTGGCATTGACTGGGTCCTGAGGATTGCCAGGTTATGCAGCATGCAGCACACAACAACGATGTGGGAGACTCGCTCAGGCAAGTACTGCAGGGCTCCTCCAGAATGGTCCAGACAGCGGAACCGTTGCTTGAGCATGCCGATTGTGTGCTCAATGAAGTTCCTGGTAGCTTGATGGCTCTCGTTGTATCGTAGCTCAGCAGAGGTGCTGGGCGAACTGAGCGGTGTCATCAGCCAGGTGCACAGAGGATATCCCTTGTCCCCGAGAAGCCAACCACCTGGGTGATGTGGTGCCTCGAAAAGGTCTGCCACAGAAGTCTGGCACAAGATGAAGGGATCATGGCTGCTGCCTGGAAAGTGGGCATTGAGAGCGAGTATCCTCAATTTAAATAAAGGAAACTACGATGGTCTGAGGAGCGAGTTGGGTAGGATTGATTGGGGAATGGCACTCAAAAGGTTGACAGTGGATAGGCAATGGCAAACATTCAAAGACCAAATGGATGAGCTACAGAATTTGTCCATCCCAGTTTGGCATAAAAATAAAACAATAAAGGTGGCTCAACCGTGGCTAACAAGGGAAATTAGGGATAGCATAAGATCCAAGGAGAGAACATATAAATTGGCTAGAAAAAGCAATAATCCTGAGGATTGGGAGCAGTTTAGGAGTCAACAAAGGAGGACAAAGGGATTAATTAAGAAAGGGAAAATAGAATATGAGAGTAAGCTATCAGGGAACATAAAAACTGACTGTAAAAGCTTTTATAGATGTGTGAAGAGAAAAAGATTGGTGGAGTCAAACGTAGGTCCCTTAAAGTCAGAATCAGGGGAAATTATAATGGGAAACAAGGAAATGGCAGACCAACTAAATACATACTTTGGTTCTGTCTTCACAAAGGAGGACACAAATAATCTCCCAGAGATGCCGGGGAACATAGGGTCTGATGAAAGGGAGGAACTGAAAGATATCAGCATTTGTAGGGAAATGGTGTTAGGAAAATTGATGGGACTGAAGGCCGATAAATCCCCAGGGCCTGATGGTCTACATCCCAGGGTACTTAAGGAAGTGGCCCTAGAGATAGTAGATGCATTGCTGGTCATCTTCCAGAACTTGATAGACTCTGGAACGGTACCCATGGATTGGAGGGTATCTAATGTTACCCCACTATTCAAAAAAGGTGGTAGAGAAAAAGCGGGGAATTATAGACCGGAAAGCCTGACATCAGTAGTGGGGAAAATGCTAGAGTCTATTATAAAAGATGTAATAGCAGAGCACTTGGAAAGCAGTGACAGGATCGGACAAAGTCAACATGGATTTACAAAAGGTAACTCATGCTTGACTAATCTACTGGAATTTTTTGAGGATGTAACTTGTAAATAGATAAGGGAGAATCAGTGGATGTGGTGTATTTGGACTTTCAGAAGGCTTTCGATAACGTCCCACATAAGAGATTAGCGTGCAAAATTAAGGCACATGGGATTGGGGGCAAGGTATTGACTTGGATAGAGAACTGGTTGGCGGACAGAAAGCAAAGAGTTGGAATAAACGGGTCGTTTTCCGAGTGGCAGGCAGTGACTAGTGGGGTATCGCAAGGATCGGTCCTAGGACCCCAGCTGTTCACAATATATATTAATGATCTGGACGAGAGATATTGGATGTAATATCTCCAAATTTGCAGACGACACAAAGCTGGGTGGGAGGGTAAGCTGTGAGGAGGATGTTGTGAAACTCCAGTACGATTTGGACAGATTGGGTGATTGGGCAGAAACATGGCAAATGCACTATAATGTGGATAAATGTGAGGTTATCCACTTTGGTGGCAAAAACATGAAGGCAGGTTATTATTTGAATGGCAATAGATTGGGAGAAGGGGAAGTGCAAAGAGACCTGGGTGTTATTTTGCACCAGTCGCTGAAGGTAAGCATGCAGGTGCAGCAGGCGGTTAAGAAGGCAAATGGTGCGTTGGCCTTCGTAGCAAGAGAGTTCGAGTACAGGAACAAGGATGTCTTGCTACAGTTGTACAGGGCCTTGGTGAGACCGCACCTTGAGTATTGTGTGCAGTTTTGGTCACCTTACCTGAGGAAGGACGTTCTTGCCATGGAGGGAGTGCAGCGAAGATTCACCAGGCTGATACCTGGGATGGCAGGAATGACGTATGAGGAGAGATTGTGTCGATTGGGCTTATACTCACTGGAGTTTAGAAGATTGAGAGGGGATCTCATCGAAACCTATAAAATTCTGTCAGGTCTGGACAGACTAGAAGCAGGAAGGATGTTTCGGATGGCCGGGGAGTCCAGAACGAGGGATCATAGTCTAAGGATGAGGGGTAAGCCATTTAGGACTGAAATGAGGAGGAATTTCTTCACCCAGAGAGTAGTGAACCTGTGGAATTCTCTGCCACAGAGGGCGGTGGAGGCCAGTTCATTAAATATATTCAAGAAAGAGTTGGATATATTTCTTGAGGCTAAAGGGATCAAGGGATATGGGGAGAAGGCAGGGACAGGGTACTGAATTGAATGATCAGCCATGATCTCATTGAATGGCGGAGCAGGCTCGAAGGGCCAAATGGCCTACTCCTGCTCCTATCTTCTATGTTTCTATGTTTCTATTAACTGGACAATTAAGGAATGGAAGCCCTCCTGGTTGCGGAACTCCTCGGCATTCTCTTGCGGCGCACGCAAAGCCACATGCGTGCAGTCAATGGCGCCCTGCACCATGGGGAAGCCCGCTATCCTAGCAAAGCCCGTTGCACATCCTTGCTGCTTGTCCGGGGTCATGGGGAAAGAGATTTACTCTCGTCTCCTTTTAAAGAGGGCATTTGTTACCTGACGGATGCAGCAATGCACCGCGCACTGGAAGATATTGCCGATGTCCCCAGTAGCTGATTCAAATGAGTCGGTGGCATAAAAGTTGAGAGCCACTGTTATCTTCACTGCCACTGACAGAGATGTCCTGCTCCTCAGTTGAGGCTGCAGATCTGGCTGAAGCAGGTGGCACAGCTCAGTGACCACCTCCTTGCTGAATTGCAGCCTTCGCAAACACTGCTCCTCAGACATATTAATGTAGGAGAACTGTTGGCGAAAAACCCTGGGAGGGTAATGTCTCCTGTACCGAGGCCTGTTAGCCCTCTTCCGTCTGGCCATGATTGCCACTCTCTCTCTGCGCCTCTGTGCCCTCCGAATGTGATGGAGAAGGACGACGTTCCCATTCATTGCAGCCCCCATAGTATGTGGCCAATCAAAGTTATGAAGGTCTAAAAGCAAAGTACCTGCAAAGTTATGGTCAGAAGCCAAAACTACCTCAGACAGTGTTGACTGAATGCAGAAGTCTCTCTTTCTCTCTTTTGTCTCTCTGCAAATCTCTCTCTCCCTCTCAGAATGAGTGGTGCAAAAATGGCTACCACACAAAAGCCAGGAAGAGGCCCCCTTTAAATAGCGCCCCCCCCCAGCCCCACAGTGACTGGGAAACTTTCCAGTCAACCAGTCGTTGGTAGCGCCAGGCGGAAAGGATGGGGGCACCACTGAATTTCCAGTCCGGGGCGCCCCAAGGGCGTTGCACTCTCGAATGACGTCAAGATCTCCGTGCGCAGGAAATTGGGCGGTATTGTTTAGCGCCGCCGCAAAATGTCCGGTTAATTTCATGAGAGGCGCAGATATCGCTGCGCCCAGGCGCTAGTTGGTTTGCGCCCCACTTAGCGCCCTCTTAAGGCGCTAACGGGTGGCGCTACCAACTGAATTTTTCCCCCCAAGTCTCAAAAGCCCGCGAACAGTTTGTGAGCAGCTATCAGCGAGGTGAATGGCAAGTGCGTTCCTTTGCCGCTGACCACAAAATCCAGACTAATATATTCAGGAGGGATAGAAAAGCTAAAAAGGGTGGTGGAGGCTGTATTGGTAAAAGAGTCAATATATGCTGTAGAGAGGGCTGATTTAGACAAAGAAGGGGTACGGATAGAGTTAATATGATTAGAACACGAAGGCCTAGAAATTGGGTATAGCCCCGCTTGGGGCGTTAGAATTGGCGCAGCGCTAAGTTTATAGCCAGACGCAACTTTTCGTCACCTGGCGCGATATTGGGTTTCATCACCCCTAAAGTTGATTGAGGCGCGAATTCAGGCATTACACGGGACTCCTAAGGCACTAAACTTCCGGCGCAACCCAATATCGGAGCGGACGGGCGCAGCGCAGGTGCCCTCAATTACCGATGACCACGAGACTTCCAGGCGCCGGCCAGCTCTTAAAGGGTTGGGTCAGTCAGCTTCAGCATCCACACTCTGCACCTTGCAGGCCTCAGAATCGGCGCAGGCCCTTCTCTGGTGCTAAAAACTTGGACCAGATGGAGAAGGTGAGACAGAGAGCAGAGCGCTTCACCAATGAGGCTCTGGAGCAATTGGTGGCCACAGTGGAGCGCCGGCGAGATGTTCTCTACCCAGACAATGGCAGGAGGTCGAATCATAAGGACTACCAACGAGCTTGGAGGGATGTATGCCAGAGGGTCATCTCCAGCAGCATGGTGACCAGGAGCCCTGTCCAATGCAGAAAGAAATTCAACGACCTCACTCGGGCCATGAGGGTGAGTGTTGTTTCTGCAAACTTCTGCATCCCTTCATTTGCACCTGACTTTATGGCTACAGGGTGGGCTGTGCCCCATTGGCCATCTGCCAGCAAGCACCCATGGCCCTTTCTGGGCACACACATGCACATTTGACTCAAGGCGTCATGAAAGGGATCTTGCACCATGGGGGGCATGAGATGATCACTCAGGGCATCATGTAAAGGCTCTTCCACCATGGGGGGCATGAGATGATCACTCAGGGCATCATGTAACATTACTTCCCCTCCTTTCCCCTGCAGTTCAAGCTGGCGAGGATTGGCAAAGACCAGCTTGGCACCAGTGGAGGACCTCCACAAGTGGTCACTCTCACGGATCTCGAGGAGAGAGTCCACCAGATTCTTGGAGGACGTCTGAGTGGTCCTGTAACCACTGCAGCTGCCGACCCCTTTTACAACTGGGTGCTGGGGAGGGGTTACTGAGTGACAGTGTGGGGGAGCTGGATTAGCATCAGTACAGATACAGTCAGTAACACGGCGCTGGGGGAGGGGTTACTGAGTGACAGTGTGAGGGAGCTGGATTAACATCAGTACAGATACAGTGAGTAACACAGGGTGCTGGGGGAGGGGTTACTGAGTGACAGTGTGAGGGAGCTGGATTAACATCAGTAGAGATACAGTCAGTAACACAGGGCGCTGGGGGAGGGGTTACTGAGTGACAGTGTGAGGGAGCTGGATTAACATCAGTAGAGATAGTCAGTAACACGTGCTGGGGGAGGGGTTACTGAGTGACAGTGTGAGGGAGCTGGATTAACATCAGTAGAGATATAGTCAGTAACACAGGGCACTGGGGGAGGGTTTGATGGTCAAGAGCTGGAGAGACAATTTGAAGGTCGAGAGCTGGAGAGACAGTTTGAAGGTCGAGAGCTGGAGAGACAGTTTGAAGGTCGAGAGCTGGAGTGACAGTTTGAAGGTCCAGAGCTGGAGAGACAGTTTGAAGGATGAGAGCTGGAGAGACAGTTTGAAGCTCGAGAGCTGGAGAGACAGTTTGAAGGTCGAGAGCTGGAGAGACAGTTTGAAGGTCGAGAGCTGGAGTGACAGTTTGAAGGATGAGAGCTGGAGTGACAGTTTGAAGGTCGAGAGCTGGAGAGACAGTTTGAAGGTCGAGAGCTGGAGTGACAGTTTGAAGGTCGAGAGCTGGAGAGACAGTTTGAAGGTCGAGAGCTGGAGTGACAGTTTGAAGGTCGAGAGCTGGAGAGACAGTTGGAAGGTCGAGAGCTGGAGTGACAGTTTGAAGGATGAGAGCTGGAGCAGAACCCGGTTACCAGGACGCCAAGTTGGACAGCCAGGGGTAATGTGCAGGCCAGGTGTATGGAAGAAACCGAGGTGAAACATCGAGAAAAACTGAGAGGAAACATCGAGAAAGACAGAGGAAACATCGAGAGAGAGAGAGGGGAAACATCGAGAGAGACCAAGATGGAAACATCGAGAAAGACTGAGGGGGCACTTTATTTATTTAATTTTATCAATTTATTAATTAATTAATTAAATTTATTTAATTATAAGTTGTGAGTTCCTCACGATGCTCTCCCAGTGCGGCCACCCTGTAACCAGAGATTATTCTAGAAGCCTGGGTAGAAATATCAATGTAATTACTGTAGAAATTACTTTTTTTACATTATTGCTTGTTCATTTTATGTGCTGTCTTTTTATGTCTTTTATTTATTTTATGTCTGCTTTATTTATGTTTAAAGTATGTATGCGTGTATATCTCGGTATGTGTTTTTTTATGATGGCGCCGATGAAGATGGCTGCCGTCCTTGCGAGCTCTGTGCGTACCAGGCAGCTAAGTGTTCTTGCTGCTTGGTGCTCTCAGCTCGTCAAGAAAAAAACATTTCACTGACTAGATTACACTTCTTGTATTTAGTTATGTGACCAATAAAATTGAAATTGAAATTGAAATTGAAATTGGACCCATGTCATTGCCTTGCCGCAATCTGGCATCCCTTGCTGCCAAGCTGTCCTTTTGCTAAAGCCACTCTTCCACCTCCCTGCTTTCAGATGCTGCATCACCAGCTCGGGAGCCGGGCCCTCAAGCTGCCAGTGCCAGTGTCTCCGAAGGCTCAATGAGAAAATTACTGTCCAACAGAAGGTCAGCAACTCTCTCCAGCAACGATCAGAATGGCCAGCCCAAATGGCTGCAGCTTTTATACTAGTGCTGTCCCCTTTAAATAGCGCCCCCCGAGTCCGAGAACGGCCTGGGAATGCTCCATCCAACTGTCACTAATAGCGCCAGGCGGAAAGGTTGCGGGTGCCACCGAATATCTGGTCCGGGGCGCCAAAAAGGCGTTGCACACTGAAATGATGTCATGATCTGCCTGCGTCCGCGGGCGTGCACAATGAGTTAGCGCCGGCGCTAAAAGGATACTCAATATGGGAGGTGGCGCTATATTCACTGCGCCCGCCCAAAAATTGGGTAACGCCCCAATTCTCGGGCACTTTAGGCGCTAATCGCTGGCACTACCAACCGAATTTCTAGGCCAAATATTCTTTTAAAAAGGGCTTGTTACTTTTGTATGGGTGCAGTTCATACCTTCAGAGTGTGGGAAGAAATGAAAAAGGAAATCTGAAATCAGAACAGAGAGATGATTGGAATAATAAAATTACATCCCGGAGATTTTAATTATCTATTTATCGATTGGGACGAAGAGGAAGTGAATGAGGAAAAGTGAATGGAATTTTTAAAATGTGCACAAGACTCATTCCTCAAACAGTACATTAATAGGCCCATAAGGGTGGAGGCATTGTTAGATCTGGTTATGAGAAATGAAATAGATCAGCTAGATGTGCGTGAGCAACTTGGGAGTAGTGACTACATTGGGCCAGAAATTCAGGTCCCCACGGGTGAGTACGCGCTGTGTACTCATGCGTAAGTCCAACGAAAGTGCCGGTTTTGTGCATGCACTGCGCATGCGCTGGAAACCGTTACTTCCATTCCCTTGAAGGAAGGGGTTCACAGGTCAAACGCGTGCACCGGAGAGGCAGTGCGTAGACCTTGAACTTCCATTTTTTTTTACAGGTTTCTCCAGGAGGGTAAATCTCTAGCAGCTGTGCGTTTAAAAAGCAGGTGCAAGTCCTGCTTTTAACAAGGCAAGTGGTGAATTAAGTAAAATTAAAACATTTTTTCCACAGATTTATTATTTTTAAATACTTTAAAGAAAGGTAAGTTTCTTTTTAGCCCTGTTAAAAACTGTAATTAATGTTTTCAAATATTTAAATTATTGTTTAAAATAGTTATTTTATGTAATTTATAGTTATTTTAAAAATGTGATTTAAAAAAAAAAATTAGTTGAAGTTTTAGTTAGGTTTTGCGGCCGATCTCTATTCATAGATTTGACAGGTCTTCCTGTCAAATTTATGAATGGAGATTCCCTGCTATGATTGGCTCTCCATGGCCCACGTGATCCCAGGGGACGCTTCGAACTAACTGCGCCACTGGGATATGCGAGAACTGTGTGCTGGCAGCTGGAGGAGGCCCAGGATCGGAATCCCACGCAGGCCCACAACACAACGGCAGGCACGCTAGGTAACTGCAGGTCAGGGGCTTGCACCCACGGGAAGCCTCCAACCTGAATTTCTGGCCTAATATGTTTAAGATCCTATTAGAAAGGAAAAAATTCTGTACCAAAACATAAAACACCAGACTGGATTAGAGCATATTTTATGAAGATGAGGAATGAGCTGGCTGAGGTGAGGTGTTAGAGGAAATTTCCACACAGGACTGTAGAGCAACTCTGGGATGTTTTTTAAAAAAGAGATTGCAAAGGTACAGAAAGTGTATCTTAAAAACAAGGCAGAAGCCACTAGTAGTTTTAGGATGCCATGGATAAATAAATAGGTTAGACAACAACTAAAATTGAAGAAGAGGACCAATGAGGAATATAAGAATAAGAATAATGAGAAAACTAAATGAGAATATAAGAATGTATGAAAAGAAGTTTAGAATGGGATAAGCAAAGTTAAAAGGGTGCATGAGGAAAACAATTTAAAAAACATCAAAAGGAACAGTAAAGTATTTATAAGTATTTTATCAGTAAAAAGAGAATTGTTAAAAGCAAAGTGAGGCCTCTGAGTGGAGATGATTGTAAATAATCATATAATCATAGAATGATACAGCAGAGAAGGGGGCCATTCAGCTCATCGTGCCTGTGCCGGCTCTTTGAAAGAACTATCAATTAGCCCTGCAAACGTTTCCCCTTCAAGTATTTATCCAATTCCCTTTTGAAAGTTATTGTTGAATCTGCTTCCACCACCTTTTCAGGCAATGCATTCCAGATCATAACAACTTGCTGCACAAGAAGTTATTTTCTCATGTCACCTCTGGTTCTTTTGCCAATTACCTTAAATTTGTGTCCTCTAGTTACCGACCCTTCTGTCACGGGAAACAGTTTCTCCTTATTTACTCTATCAAAACCCTTTGTGATTTTGAGCATCTCTCCTTAACCTTCTCTGCTCTAAAGAGAACAACCCTAGATTCTCCATGTAACTGAAGTCTTTCATCCCTGGCACCATTTTAGTAAATCTCCTCTGCACCATTTCTAAGGCCTTGATATCCTTCCTAAAGTGTGGTGCCCAGAATTGGCCACAATACTCCAGCTGGGGCCTAACCAGTGATTTATAAAGGTTCAGCATAACATCCTTGCTTGTGTACTGCCTCGATTTATGAAGCTAAGAATAATGGGTGTCTTTTTAACAGTCTTCTTAACTTGTCCTGCTAGCTTGACAGCCTTGTGCACATACACCCCCAGCTCTCTCTGTTCCTGCACACCCTTTAAAATTGTACCATATAGTTTATATTACCTCTCCTTATTCTTATTAACAAAATGAATCACACCACAGTTCTCTGTGTTAAATTTCATCTGCCATGTGTTTGCCTATTTCACCAGTATGTCCTACTGGAGTCAGTTACTATCCACCTCACTGTTTACTACATTTCTGAGTTTCATGTGATAAGCAAACTTTGAAATTATTCCCGATATACCCAAGCGCAGCTCATTAATATAGATCAAAAAGAGCAGTGGTCCCACCACCGACCCCTGGGGGATATCACGGCACATTTCCCTCCATTCTGAAAAATAACCATCACCACCACTCTCTGCTTTCTGTATCATGGGGGCTGACAATCGGTAGCTGTATAGAGTTAGGGGGGATTTTCAGCTGCTGGTTGCCGTTTTTCATCTGAAAAGTAGATGGACTGCTGTTTAAAATCAGGAGGGCACCTTGGCCACCCCATGGACACCCCAGGCCTGCCTGATGCTATTTTCAGGTGGGCCTGCAAATAGGTGAGCAACACACTCACCTATTTCGAGGCCCAGGAGTGAGGCCGAGGTCCAGGAGCGAGGTCGTAACCCAGGAGAGAGGACAGGGCCCACAAGATGTAGGATTCTCAAAATTCCCACATTTCCCAAGTTATTAATAAGGAGCCCTGTAGGACAAGCTATTAATAAGGGAACCCTGAAGGAAATGGCTTTTGGACGTTATGGCAAAAGCTGCAAGGTTAAAGCATGGGCCTGCACACAGCATATCAAGTTCAAAACTCAAAACTTGACATGCCCTGGCCTGTGGGAGACAGCTTTGATTTGTTATTTCAAAACCAGACAATTGGAGAAGACAGAACACACATTCTTCCCTTTAAAACAAATCAACTCAGGAAAAGACTTAGGCCTAGAAATTCAGTTGGTTGCGCCAGCAGTTAGCGCCTTAAGAGAAGTGAATTTCGGGCGCTATGCGTGTAGCGCCCGGGCGCAGCGCAGTTTGCGCCTCGCCTCAAATTAAGTTGACCCTTAGCGCCGGCGCAAAGTTTAGCGCCCGCCCGGCTGCGCGCGCAGAAAATGACATCACATCCTCGTGCAACGCCCTTTGCGCGCCCCGATTCCAAACTTCAGTCGAACCGCCCCATTGTGCGGCTGGCGTCCAGAGCGTTTGTAAAATGGAACGCAACACATCCGACGCGGGCCCTGGGGAGCGCAAATTAAAGGGCACTCCTCCTGCACTATAAAAGGCACTCTGCATGTGTTGTGTGGAAGGGTCCAGTGTGTTGTTGTGAACGGTGTATTTCTGTTTCCGGCCACCACCACCACCACCTCCTCCTCCTCCTCCTCCTCCTCCTCCTCCTCTTCTTTCCCCCGCAGACCCGGCCTTTGAAAAAAACACATGCACCCTTCCCCTTTAAGAGCTCACTGGCACCAGAGTGTCTGCCGTCAATCACCAGTTCCCCGCACCTGCGCTGCGCCCGAGCTCGGGTGTTGCGCTCCGGCCTGACGGCTTAGCGCCTGAAGATAGTCATGCAACGCCTGTTTTAGCGCTCCAGCAACCTCTTAGGGCGAAGCGACTGAATTTCCGCAAAGGGGGCGCAACTTTGGGGCGGGCGCTAACATCGGGCGGGCGCTAACGTTAGCGCCCCAAAACTGGCTATACTGAATTTCTAGGCCACAATCTTGCACAAACCTAAAGCCCATCAAGACTATGCATATATAATCGCTTACAGTTCGAACTAGCTACCAAGCCAGGAAGACACCGATTTACATTATGCATAACAAACACCCAAGACATTAAAGCCATTTAGCAACGGGACAACCGCCCAAAAACCAGTTAAGGTGAATGGCTATAATCACCTTAACGAACCCGCCAAAAATCAGACAAAGAACTAACCCTGATTTGGCGCACAGATAACAAACTCAAAAACAGTATAACTGTAGGCCCACCGGTAACCAAGGGCACGCTTACAACAACACAGCCAGCAGACACCACCCTGCATCTTCATTCGGAAGCTGACAGGAAGGCTCACGGAACATCACGGCGAGGGGACGCGGTAGGGCAGGCTCGACCGAAGACAACAAGGCCACAAACCGCAGCCCAACACAAGGACTGACCACGAGCACCGCAGTAACAAAGGGCTGGGTAAACCATACCTTCAGATCATTACCACAACATAGGTAATGATCTAGGCCACCGTGACTGAGCCGACACTGAAGACCACCAACCGAACCCCAACCGCAACAAAACTCAACGACCAGGCCACCACCGGAAGAACAAAACCCGAAGTTTTACACTCTACAAGCTAAAGTACCCAACAAAGACTTTATTCTCCCTATTTCTAATGAAGAAAAGTGGGTACTTACCAGACAAATCCATAACCACGCCCAAACCGCATCAGCGGACTCCACCCAACTGAAGAACCTTTGCAGATTCTAAGACTAGCACCACGTGGGGATGGCAGGCCCCAAAGGACACAAAGAGCGAACCCCAAAACGCAACCGGCTTAATTGATAGGATTCGAACTGTCAAGAAACCCCTATTGGTGAGCATGATCCCTGGCTCATGTTAGTACAATTTAGTTAGATATTGGGGGTGGGACAAGGGTAGGGGGATTATTAATGTGATTTTCCCTCATTGTGCTGTGTGTTCCCCATTCTTAATTAAGTGTATTCTTGAATGTCTGTAACTACTCCAGTAATCTAAGTGTATAATTTTATTGTGACTCTAATAAACACAGTTTTCTTGTACCAAACCAGTTGTCTACTCCAATTTTGTATCGCAGCCTGTACCTAAGTCCAGAGTCTAGAACCCAGGGGTGTGGGAGCGATTCGAACTACTCAAAACAGTCAGGGGCAAAGCTGCCTCAACACACCACCCCCTACAAGCGAGGATCGGACCCAGGAGCGAGGTCAAGGCCCAGGAGCGAGGTCGGGGCTCAGGAGCGAGGACGAGGCCCAGGGGCGAGGACGAGGCCCAGGAGTGAGGACGAGGCCCAGGAGCGAGGTCGGGACCCAGGAGCGAGGACGCGGCCCAGGGGCGAGGACGAGCCCAGCAGCGAGGTTGAGGACCAGGAGTGGTACAGCATGGACCAGCAGCGGGGTCGGGAGGCCCACACTGCAGCCTATGAAACCCAAGCAGAGAGGACCTGCGGGAAGGAGGGAGGAGGACAGTAGGAGTATGTTTGTGTGAGTGTGCTAGGCCGATGTAGCAGAGCCTGGTCTCCAATCGTCTTGGATCCCCTTGCCATTGGACCAAGACCTTGCAATGTCAAGCCCATGTGGTAGCTGGTGTGCAACGGCCACCCCATGTTAAAAGAATTCACGCACAGGCATCTTCCACCCTTCAAAATGATTTGTGACCTGGAACGTCAGGACCCTCATGGACATAAGAACATAAGAACATAAGAAGTAGGAGCAGGAGTAGGCTATACGGCCCCTCGGGCCTGCTCCGCTATTCAATAGGATCATGGCTGATCCAAACCTAGGCTCACGTCCACTTCCCTGCCCGCTCCCCGCAACCCCTAATTCCCTTATCAGCTAGGAAACTGTCTATCTCCGTTTTAAATTTATTTAATGTCGCAGCTTCCACAGCTCTCTGAGGCAGCAAATTCCATAGATTTACTACCCTCTGAGTGAAGAAGTTTCTCCTCATCTCAGTTTTGATATGGCAGCCCCTTATTCTAAGATTATGCCCCCTAGTTCTAGTCTCACCCATCAGTGGAAACATCCTCCCCGCATCCACCCGATCAAGCCCCCTCACAATCTTATATGTTTCGATAAGATCGCCTCTCATTCTTCTGAATTCCAATGAGTAGAGGCCCAACCTACTCAACCTTTCCTCATAAGTCAACCCCCTCATCTCCGGAATCAACCTAGTGAACCTTCTCTGAACTGCCTCGAGAACAAGTATATCTTTTCTTAAATATGGAAACCAAAACTGCATGCAATATTCCAGGTGTGGCCTCACCAGTACCCTGTATAACTGAAGCAAGACTTCCCTGTTTTTATACTCCATCCCCCTTGCAATAAAAGCCAAGATTCCATTGGCCTTCCTGATCACCTGCTGTACCTGCATACTAACCTTCTGTGTTTCATGCACCAGGACCCCCAGATCCCTTTGTACTGTAGCACTTTGCAGTTTCTCTCCATTTAGATAATAATTTGCTCTTTGATTTTTTCTGCCAAAGTGCATAACCTCACACTTTCCAACAATGGCCCAGAAATTCGGGTCGGGGGCTTCCCGCGGGTGCAAGCCCCCGACATACACTTACCTAGCGCGCCGGCAGTTGACCTCTTGGCCTGCGTGGAATTCCTCTCTGAGGCCTGTCCCAGAGGCCGGCGCACTATGCTGGCGTGTCCCAGGGGCGTAGTTAGTGTGAAGCGTCCCCTGGGATCACGTGAGCAACAGGCAGCCAATCGGAGCAGAGAATGCTCCATTCATAAGTCTTGACAGATAGACCTGTCAAAACGTATAAATGCTGAGGCTGTAAAACTGTACTTTACCTTCAAATAATTTTTTTTAAAACATCACACTTTGTACATAAACTATAAATGACATTAAATAACTATTTTAAACAAAAATTTAAATTTTTGAAAAAAATAATTTTATAAAAAAACGGGCCTAAAAATAAACTTACCTTGCTTTAAAGTATTTAAAAGTAAAAAACCTGTGGAAAAAATGTTTTAATTTTAAATGGTTGACCACTTACCTTTGAAAATGAAGTCCTTACGGCTGCTTTTTACATTTCTAAAATGTACAGACTTACCCGCACGTTAAAACCTGAAAAAAAAAGGAAGTTCAACGCGCACGCGCAGACTCCCGCGCGCATGCGTTCGACCTCTGAACCCCTTGGTTCAGAGGATCGGAAGTGCCGGTTTCCCGTGCATGCGTAGTGCATGCAAGATTCCGGCGCTTCAATCGGGTCCACGCGTGAGTATTCCGTCCGTACTCACGCGTTGGGACCCAAATTTCTGGGCCATTATATTCCATCTGTCAAATTTCTGCCCACTCACTTAGCCTGTCTATGTCCTTTTGCAGGTTTTTTATGTCCTCCTCAACCACTGCTTTCCCTCCCATCTTTGTATCATCGGCAAACTTGGATATGTTGCACTTGGTCCCCTCCTCCAAATTGTTAATATAGATTGTAAAGAGTTGGGGTCCCAGCACTGACCCCTGCGGAACACCACTAGTCACTGATTGCCAATCTGAGAATGAACCATTTATCCCAACTCTCTGTTTTCTGTTAGATAGCCAATCTTCCACCCATGCCAGTAAATTACCCCCAATACCGTGATTTTTTATCTTGTGCAGTAATCTTTTGTGTGGCACGTTGTCAAATGCCTTTCGGAAGTCCAAATACACCACATCCACTGGTTCCCCTTTATCCACCCCGTTTGTTACATCCTCAAAGAATTCGAGCAAATTTGTCAAACATGACTTCCCCTTCATAAAACCATGCTGACTCTGTCCGATTAAATTATGCTTATCCAAATGTCCTGTTACTGCTTCCTTAATAATGGACTCCAACATTTTACCAACATCCGATGTTAGGCTAACTGGTCTATAGTTTCCAGCCTTTTGTCTACCTCCCTTTTTAAATAAGGGCGTTACATTAGCAGTTTTCCAATCTGCTGGGACCTTTCCTGAATCCAGGGAGTTTTGGAAAATTACCACCAATGCATCCGCAATCCCTACCGCTACTTCCCTCAAGACCCTAGGATGTAAGTCATCAGGTCCAGGGGATTTATCCGCCTTAAGTCCCATTATCTTACCGAGTACCATCTTCTTAGTGATTTTAATCGTGTTTAGCTCCTCCCCCCCTATAGCCCCCTGTTTGTCCAGTGTTGGGATATTTTTAGTGTCCTCTACTGTAAAGACTGATGCAAAATATTTGTTCAGCGTTTCTGCCATCTCCATGTTCCCCACCATTAATTTCCCGGTCTCGTCCACAACCACAACAGTGACAGATTGGAATGCTGTACTGCTATCATTGCCCGGGAGCTCAGACATTTCGACATGGACATCGCCGCCCTAAGCGATAACCGGCAGGCAGAGGAAGGCCAGCTCAAGGAGCACGGTGGCGGTTACACCTTCTTCTGAAAGTGCACACCTGAAGAACGCCACCTCCATGGGGTAGGCTTCGCCATAAAAAATGAGCTAGTTGAACGTCTCAAGAGACTCCCCTTGTGGAATAAATGAATGCCTCATGAATCTACAGCTCAACCTAGCCCGGAACCAGTGCGCTATGGTCATCAGTGCCTACGCCCCAACAATGGAAGCCACAGACGAGGCCAAAGAGGAATTCTACTCCAGCCTCGAACAATCCCTGCCCCGAACCTCAACGGGCGACAAGCTGATCCTCCTTGGTGACTTCAATGCCAGAGTTGGAAAGGACACAGACCTCTGGGGAGGTGTGATCGGCAGAGACGGGGTAAAGAAAGCCAACTCCAATGGTAACCTCCTCCCAATGAAATGCTTAGAGCATGGCCTTGTCATAATCAACACCTTGTTCCGTCAAAGAGACAAGTACAAGGCTTCATGGCAGCACCCTCACTCCAAGCACTGGCATCTGCTGGACTAAGTCATCGTCCGAGCGAGGGAACGCAAGGACGTCCGCATCACCCGCGCCATGACAGGAGATGATGACTGCTGGACGGTCATAACCTGATCCACTCTGTCATCTCCATCAACATAGCCCCAAAACAGCGGTGGCAACAGAAGCAATGCCGCATGAAAATCAAAGCTGGAGCTCTCAAAGACCCTGCTAAGAAAGCCCTATTCAGCCTGCGCCTCACAACCAACCTGATGACTCCCAGTGATTCAGAGACACAGAGGGCTCGATTTTACCAGGCCCAAGGAGACGGGAATGGAGGCGTGTGAGTTGTTAAAATCGCAAAACCTGGCAGGCGGGCCCGATCCCGCCTCCATCCCACCTCCGAGCAATTTTCCCACATGCGAGTTTTCTGACCCCGTCTCCAAGAGGCGGGATAGGCCTTAAGGCCCTTAACAACCAATTAAGTGCCTCTATAATCCCATTTTGAGAGGCCTTTCTGATTTTAACACTTTTCCCACACGCTTCATGCCTCCTCTGGAACACGCCAGTGAAACCTGGTGACAGCACAAGTGGATTGCTTACTAACAGCTGCAGCTCCACCATTAAAAAGGAGTTTTCAGCAATCTTCATTTGCAGGTGGCAGAACTTTGTTGTTTCAGGTCTGGGGGAACTTTCAACAGGCCTACTCATTGTTGTGGAAGTTTGGAGCCTGACACCCATCTCCAGTGTGACCTCCTGGGAATCCCCTCTTCCCACCTTGACTGAGCGCTTCCTCAACTGAGGCATACACCAGAAGCATGGGAACCTTTTATTTCCTTTCCTCCTGGACATCAGATTCGGACGAAGACCAGCCATGGCAGCAGCAGAACCATGAACATCAGCAGCACCAACAGTAGCAGCAGCAAGAACAGGAGCGCCAAGCTGCTGCTCACCCACCTGAAGCTGCACAGGCCAGAAGGCGCCAGCGCGCGACCACATTGCTGCCCGGGAAGCAAGGGAGGCACTTGGCCAGATTTGCTTAGACTGTACAATCAAACACTTTTGCCTCGCAGCTTCTTATCAGACCATCGACAATCGCCAAGAGCCTGTGGATTCCTATCACTCTGACCACCATACTGACTATTGCAAGTCACCCTAAGCCCTCAATGTGGAAGTCCCATCTGCGAAATGACAGACGCCACAACTGCAATTTTCCCATCAGTATTAATTATGACAATATGCAACTGATGGCATGTTAAAAATAAACACACAATTACACCCAAGTGACTACCCTTGTGACTACTTGTGCATTATCTTTATTTACGCATGCTCCTACGTGATGCTTCCCCTGTGGCTTCAGCAGATGTGGAGGCCCCTTGCTCACTTTGTTGCTGCTCCTGCCTCAACACCTTTGGTGGGCGTCCTCTGGGGTTGCGAGTCTGTGAGGGCTCGTCAACAGTCTGCTGCTCCTGCGGCTGTGCAGGGGTTGAGACGCCGATCTCAGTTGGGTGGGGACTCTGGTGGGGCTCTGACTGAGGGCTCTGCAGTGGCATGGAACTGTGAGCGCTTGGAAAGGAGCCCCCACTTCCTTGATGTCTGCCACCAACTTCCCTCTCATGGGTCAGGTTCCCCTCAGCGCTTGCAAGTGGCTTGAGAGCACCTTGCTGCACATCAGGGGGGCCATGGGGACCTGTATCTGCACTGGCAGTCCTACTCAGAAGGACTTCCATGGAGCTCTGGTTTCTCTGTTCAATAGCTGACCATCGCTCCTCAAGAGGTGTCAGCCTATTCTGAACAATCACTGATGTAAGGAAACTACTAGGCACTTGGTCTAAGCATTAAACAAAGCTTTAATCAACTGTTTTACAACATGGAGGTCTAGTTGTGTCCTTCACTAGTTCCTGTTAAGAATGTCCTGCGCAAGCTGGGCCCATGCCCGAGTATTTATACTCTCCCTGGACAGTGCCATCCGCAGGCTGTTCAGTATTATTTTATAAGTCTTTCTTTCATGAATGATTGATTCATGTCAATCACCATGTTTTCCTCACTCCAGCGACTTACTGCTGTAGGGGGGCATCTTTTTTAGGGTTTACGGTAATTCACCTGGTCAAGCAGCTTTTTGCCACTGCACCTCTGACCAATCCCAAACAGTGGTTTCGAATCGCTAAACCCCACCTTCCAGTTTTGACTGAAGGAACTTATAATTAATGATAAATTAAAAACGGACAACTGGTCTGGATGTGAGAAAGTCAACTTTATTAAACTAAAGAAAACTACACCACACGATTACAGTAATCACTGTAAAATTGCTTAAATAGGGGAAGGCAGATGGCAAAAATGAGGGATAAATGGCTACAATGTTAATTGAACAATCTTAGCAGTTTCCCTTAAATTACAACCCCCTTTAGATTGCCTTGCTGAGGAGTCAGAAACCTGCTCACCTGCGGTCCAAGGAAATAAGAGAGAGAGCTAAGCTTCTCAGGAGCTATCTTTATACCCTGTGAGCTCCTGCTGTTTTTGGCGCTGAAAAAGGTCTGTGTGCAAATTCGCGCTGAAAAGTTCGAATACACAAGAGAAAGGCCATGATTGGCTGACTCAAATGGGCTTGGAGTGGTTTGAATGTGTCTTCGTTCTGGGGCCGAAATGTTCCCGCCCACATCCAGAGTTTTCTGGGCTAACAAAAGGGAGTAATGGGTGATTCAAAAACCCATTCATTCTAAACTGTTCCCTATCAAAGTCCTTTCCATAGTTTCGGTGTGTCTCATTGTATGTAAGGGGTTTTGAATGGGGTTGGAATTACTAGGTAAACAGAAGCCCTTTGTCCTGCAGTCATTGAAACCGCAGCTTCAGTGGATAATTCTTTATGTCAACAAGACAGCAGTCTCGGTAAATAAACATCGATTGTCAGCAGGGAAGGGAAACTCCCATTTTTGATTGACAGAATCTGGCTGCCACTGCTTGACCCTCCCACTTTTCACAGACATCCACGAGCTGCTTTTCCAAGCCCCATTGTCCCGGCCATGCTTTTCTGACGGCCATTTTTAAACCCCTTTTGCAATTTACCAAACTCCAGGGAACAATTTTATTAATAAAATGTACTGTCTTAAAGTGTGCGAATTTTTCCACAAAGTTCCTCGATTCCGGTGTTGTCCACATGCCGCCCAGCTCAACACAGCCTTTCGCGGTTCTGGGTATGTTTTAAAAACATTGTCCAACCCAGAGACAATTTCCACGATGTAGATTAATATCTCCAGTAGCTTCGGGGTTTTGGGGATTTTTTGCGAACCCCTACACTGCCCCCACAGCCGTAGCCAGCCTTTCCACGGAGTTTGCCATCCTTTCCGTGGTGCTGCCTTCATGCACCAATGCCTCCACAAAGGCTCTGCTCATGTTAGCGAGGGACTCCTCCATTCGCTCCACACTCACAGTGACCCTAAAGACAAAACCTGCCAGAGGCTCCTGCACCTGTTCCTGGAGTTCCAGCACCGCACTTCCTCTGGATGGACCCGTAGGCACAGGGTTGACATGCAGCTGAGCCGAGCTGGCAGAGTCCTGCACCCTCTGACGAGGATTCTCCACTGCCAGCCCTGTCTCCAACATCTGCTGATGCTCACTTGTGAGCTGTGATATACCAGTGACAACACTGCACTATCTCGCAAGGGCCCCACCGAGGTGTGAGTGTCTGCGCTGGTGCTGGCTGTTCTGAATTCTGCTGACGCTGTGCCCTCAGAGGTTGGAGCTTCCTATGAGGAGTCTGGAAGCTCAGGCTCTTCCTCCTGGACAGTGGGGATGGGGTGTGATGAAATATGCCTTCATCAACCCATGTGTTTTACCTGCTTGTATTTTACCTGCTTGTATTTTACCTGCTTGTATTGTGAACCACCCCCTTTTGTTCCTATTGTGTGTATTGGCTACGCCCCTGTCTTTTGCCATATAAAGGTCTCAGGAGCTGTATGAGTCATTTACTACCAGACGAACCCGATGTGGGAAGACCTGCTATACTGCTATGTTCTTAGTGATTAAAAGCCTTCAGTTGAATCCTTGTCTATGAGTCATTGATGGCATATCAATTTTAATCACTAAAACACCAAGATGGATCGACTCCTGAAACCAGAGCGCTTGGATCTGGACCCCCATGCCTCAGACGCAGCCACACAGTTCGGACACTGGTTCCAATGCTTTGAATTTTTCATTGCAAACTCATCCACTGCCATAGCCACAGCCGAAACCGCTACCGGAGACATGAAACTGGGAATCCTGCGAAACTGGGTGAGCCATCGGGTCTCCCCTCTCATCCAAGATGCCACCAGCTACGAGGATGCCTGCACCATCCTGAAGACCCACTACGCGCGGCCAATAAACGTGGTGTACGTCAGGCATCTTCTGACTACTCGCACGCAGCGGCATGGTGAGTCACTAGAGGACTTTATACTAAACCTAAAAGTACTGGGCCGAGACTGTAACTGTAAGGCCGTGTCTGCCATCGTGTACACGGAGGAGCTGATTCGAGACTCCCTTATTGCGGGCCTCAGTTCAAATTATATTCGGCAGAAACTGTTTGAAAAGGAGGGACTGGACTTAAAACAGGCTATAGATATAGTGCGATCGCTGGATATGGCCCAGAGGAACTCTGAATCCTGTTCCTCAGGCCACGCGGCCCACTCCGCCTCGTGCGCGCCGTGGGGGCCGACATCTTGGAAGCCATCTTCACCTCCCAGGTCTCAGGCCAGCCCAGCACCATCGGAGCCCCAGCCCCCACCCAGGAGCCCCACTACTGCTGCGATGCATCGGGGCCCGAAATGCTACTTCTGCGGCCAGGACAAACACTCCAGGCATCTGTGCCCAGCGAAGGGCACCACCTGTTTTAAATGCGGGAAGAAAGGACATTTCAGCAAAGTCTGCAGAGGGAACCCCGCCTCCAACTCCACCACCGCCGCGTGTGCGCCGTGGGAGCAGCCATCTTGGAAGCCATCTTGTCCACCCTCATGGAGTCCACCATCTTGCCCCGACTACACAGACCTCCAGGACCCACTGGTGGCCTCGATCACAGTGGATCAATCCAGGCCACATCCGTTGTCTAAATCGATGATGGACATAGAGGTAAACGGGAACAAGGTTAAATGCTTGATTGACTGCGGGAGCACCGAAAGCTTTATTCATCCTAGCCTGGTAAAACGACTTTCTCTAATGATAGTCCCCACACAGGGCAAAATCGCCATGGCCGATAAGACTCATACCTCAAAAATTACAGGTTTCTGCGCGGTTATGTTGTCGGTAAAAGGCAATGATTACAGAGATTTTAAACTATTGATAATGCCAGATCTCTGTGTGAGTGTGATCTTGGGTCTGGACTTCCAGTGCCACCACCAAAGTATCACGCTTACCTACGGTGGGTCCCAGCCGCCCCTCACAGTGTGCGGTCTGGCTACCCTGAAGGTCAAGCCGCCCTCTCTGTTCGCCAACCTCGCACCCAACTGTCGACCCATAGCGACCAAGAGTAGGCGGTACAGCTGGGAGGATAGACGGTTCATTGCGTCGGAAGTAGAAAGACTCAAGCGGGAGGGTATCATCGAATGCAGTACCAGCCCGTGGCACGCCCAGGTAGTAGCAGTTAAGGGTAGCGAAAAGAAGCGTATGGTGATAGATTATAGCCAGACGGTTAATCTATACACCCAGCTAGACGCCTACCCTCTGCCCCACATAGCGGATATGGTTAACCAAATCACGCAATACCGGGTGTTTTCCACCATTGACCTAAAATCGGCATACCACCAGCTCCCCATTAGGCCGGAGGACTGTCCATACACCGCCTTCGAGGCGAACGGACGTCTCTACCACTTCCTCAGAGTCCCCTTTGGGGTAACGAACGGGGTCTCGGTCTTCCAGCGGGAGATGGACCGCATGGTCGATGAGAACCAGTTAACAGCCACCTACCCATACCTAGACAACGTCACCATCTGCGGCCACGACCAGCAAGACCACGACTCGAACCTCGCGAGATTTCTGAAAACCGCCCTCAGACTCAATCTCACCTACAACGAGGATAAGTGTGTCTTTAGCACCACGCGCCTCTGTATCCTGGGCTGCGTGGTGGAAAACGGGGAAATCGGTCCGGACCCCGACCGATTGCGCCCCCTACGGGAGCTACCCCTACCAAACACTCCCAAGGCCCTGAAAAGGTGCCTGGGGTTCTTCTCCTATTACGCCCAATGGGTCCCCAATTATTCCGACAAGGCCCGTCCCCTCCTGAAATCAACGTCCTTCCCGCTCACGGCCGAGGCCCACGCCGCCTTCAACAGCATTAAACACGACATTGAGAAGGCCGCGCTGCGGGCAGTGGATGAAAACATCCCTTTCCAGGTCGAAAGCGATGCGTCCGACTTCGCTTTAGCAGCCACCCTCAACCAGGATGGGCGGCCCGTAGCCTTTTTCTCAAGAACCCTCCAAGGGCCCGAGATCAGGCACTCCTCGGTAGAGAAGGAGGCCCAGGCCATAGTGGAGGCAGTGCGGCACTGGAGGCACTACCTAGCTGGCAAACGCTTCACCCTACCTACCGACCAGCGGTCGGTAGCCTTCATGTTTAACAACAAACAGAGGGGGAAGATCAAGAACGACAAAATTCTCAGGTGGCGGATCGAACTCTCCACGTTTGAGTACGACATAATATATAGGCCGGGGGCCCTCAACGAATCCCCCGACGCCCTATCACGAGGGATGTGTGCCAGCATCCAAGGGGACAGGCTACAGGGCCTCCACAATGGCCTCTGCCACCCGGGGGTCACCTGGCTATTCCACTTTATAAAATCCTGTAACCTGCCCTATTCCATCGAGGAGGTCCGGTCTATGACCAGGGACTGCCGCACCTGTGCGGAATGCAAGCCCCGTTTTTTCAGACCCGACCGAGCCCACCTGATCAAAGCTACACGGCCATTCGAGCGCCTGAGCTTAGATTTCAAGGGACCACTCCCCTCCACCGGCCGCAATGTGTACTTTCTCAACATTGTGGACGAGTACTCCCGCTTCCCATTCGCCTACCCCTGCCCAGATATGACCAGTGCCACGGTCATCAAGTGCCTCGGCAACCTGTTTTGCACGTTCGGCATGCCTAACTACATCCACACTGACAGGGGGGCGTCGTTCATGAGCGATGAACTGCGCCAATACCTGCTGTCGAAGGGGATAGCCACGAGTCGGACCATTAGTTATAACCCCCGGGATAATGGGCAAGTGGAGAGGGAAAACGTGACAGTGTGGAAGGCGGTCACCTTAGCACTAAGGTCTAAAGGCCTCCCCACCTCCCGCTGGCAGGAGGTCCTCCCAGACGTACTCCACTCGATAAGGTCGCTACTGTGTACTGCTACTAACGCCACTCCTCACGAGAAGATGTTTGTTTTTCCCCGCAAATCAACCTCAGGAGTATCCCTACCCTCGTGGCTCTCCACCCCAGGGACAGTCCTGTTACGGAAGCATGTGAGGGGCCACAAAACGGATCCCCTCATGGAGGCAGTACACCTACTCCACGCAAACCCACAGTACGCGTACGTCAAGCACGCCGACGGGCAGGAAGACACCGTGTCTGTGGTGTATGTAACCTGTTCCACCTTAAGAGAACTACCTTAAGAGATGTACTACTTTCTCTTGGCTGCTGTATACTGTAATACCGGTGGTGACCACACCGGTATATAAACGTTGTGTAGGGATTTGCTGGGCAGTTCAGCCCTGACCTCCGAATAGTAAAGACCTGTTAAAGTTATTCTTGTGGCCTGTGTCCAGTGATTTATAATAAGCATAACTGGGACACACAGACTTAACAGTGGCGACGAGTCCGATCTTACCCTGTGGCAGTTTTACATCCAAAGCAGCTTCGTCCTCAGAACGGGCGTCGAGAAGCGGCATCCGCCCTCATCATCCTGCTGAGCACCATCGCACGGGAGGCATCGAGAACCCGGGTTAAAAAGAAAAATTCTGACCACGAAGCCCTCCATCAGTGACAGGCAGTGATCATCCCTTCTACCACGGTGGTGGGTAAGCCGATCAGCGACACGAGCAGAAAGTTGGCCATGTTGACTGTGGAGTGTGGGAGGGAAAACGGAGGAAAAAGGGCGGAGAACTCGACCACGGCCGGTGAAACGGGCCGGGCTGCAATCGAGGCCGAGAGGCACAGCGACTGGGGCAGCTTAAGGCACGAGAGCCGCGGAGAACTCAACCGCAGCCGGTGTAAAGGACCGGGATGCGTGCGGGGCTGAGAGGCGCAACAGCAGGGGAAGCGTGAATGCCCACGGGAACCGCGGGGGAGTAAAAGCAGTGTCAGGGAATTGAGAACCACTGGGGAGGCGAGAACGGCAGCAGCACGGCAATCGCCATTGCAGCCAGCGGGGGAAGAAGGCAAACGCGGGAATCCGCCATTGTAGTCGGCGGGGGAAGAAGACGAGTGCGGGAAAGACCGCCAAGCGCGGGAAGCCGCCATTTTAGTAGGCGGGGGAAGAAGACAAGCGCGGGAAGCCGCCATTTAGAGAAAAAGAAAAATTTAAAAACTTGCAAGGATGCCTAAACATGAGAACATTAATACCTTTGATAGCGATATCGAAGATTGGACCACGTATGTAGAACGCATGGAAGTTTATTGTAAAGCAAATAAGGTACCAGATGATGAGAAAGCACTAACCTTATTAAGCTCAATGGGTGCAAAGACATACGGGCTATTGAAGCACCTTCTATCACCAGATAAACCGACGGATCAGACTTTCGCGAATATTGTTACTGTCCTGAAAAATCATTTAAACCCCACGCCGCTGATGATAGCGGAACGATTTAAATTTTACAGAAGAACACAGCTGAAAGATGAAAGCAACGCTGAATTTTTAATTGAACTGCGTAAGCTATCAAAGTACTGTCAGTTTGGAACAGGACTAGCAGATGCGCTGAGAGATAAATTTGTGTGTGGATTGTTAAAAGAAGGAACACAAAAGCGACTGCTTGAGGAGAATGATCTTACGCTTGATAAAGCTGTCACTATTGCAGCATCGCACGAAGCCGCAGCGAGAGGCACTGCGGAAATGCAGCTACGGTCACCGGAACTCAGCACCAATCAAATGGTCTTGGGTACAGTAAAATGTTATCGTTGTGGAAAGACAACGCACGATCAGAACCAGTGCTGGTTCAAAAATCAGGAATGCAGAAAATGTGGCAGGCTTGGTCACATAGCTAATGTATGCCGGTCAGGAAAGAAGACCAGCAACAAAAAGTCACCGCAGGAAAAGTACAGAAAGGTACACAAGGTGACAGAGAACAGTTCGAACGAACAGAAGTCAAATTCAGACTCCAGCAGTAATGAACTGGGTAGCCTAAGAGTACACAATGTTGGTAATGAAGCAGACCTCCAAACAATCTGGGTCACACTTCAGATAGCAGGAGTCCAAGTGAAGATGGAATTGGACACTGGATCGGCATTGACGGTCATGAATAAGCAAGATTACAAAAGGTTATTCCCACATATTCCCCTACGGGATACGGAGATTGTACTGAAAACATACACGGGGCAAAGAGTATACACCATCGGGAAGATAGAGGTAAAGGTGGTCCACAAGGGCAAAGAAAGCCGAGGAATGGACTTATATGTGCTACCTGAGGGAGGTCCACCACTACTGGGACGGGAGTGGATTAAGAAAATAAATATGGACTGGCATTCCTTAAAAGCACTAACGGTAGATTCCGGTAAAAAAGATGTCAAACCTAAACGATTGTCCAGAATATTGGACGATGCTAAAGAGGTGTTCCAACAGGGACTGGGAACACTGAGAGGAATTACGGCAAACATCAAGGTTGAAGAACATGCAAACCCAAAATTTTTCAAAGCCAGACCGGTACCTTATGCGATACGACCTGCTGTGGAAGCTGAGATGGAAGGGCTAGAACGTTCAGGAGTACTGTCTAAGGTAGGCTGGAGTGAGTGGGCCACGCCCATTGTCCCCATCATGAAGCGTTCATCGAGCAACAAGCCGGGGGAACCGGGGAAGGTTCGCATCTGTGGAGATTTCAAGATCACTGTTAATCCGGTGCTTCACACGGTGCAGTATCCGCTTCCGCGGATTGAGGATATCTTCGCTTCGTTCTCTGGCGGGAAACACTTCACCAAGATAGACCTGGTGCAGGCGTACTTACAGATGGAAGTTGAGGAAGAGTCACGCCAGTATCTCACGATCAACACGCATAGAGGCTTGTACCGGTATAATAGACTGGTTATTGGAGTGGCATCGGCTCCAGCAATTTGGCAGAGGGCCATGGAGCAGGTATTACAGGGAATTCCAGGCACACAATGTTACCTGGACGATATTCTGATTACAGGAGATGATGACGAGGAACACCTTGCAAATTTGGAACTGGTGCTCACCAGATTGAAAGAATATGGACTTCGAGTTAATCGCCAGAAATGTGAGTTCTTTCAGAAGCGGATCTCGTACTGTGGTCATGTCATTGACCAGGAGGGGCTTCATAAGTCTCCTGACAAGATCGAAGCTGTTGTGAAGGCTCCTGCTCCGGATAATGTATCCCAGTTGAGGTCGTTCCTAGGGTTGATTAACTATTACCATAAGTTTCTGCCAAATTTATCCACAGTGCTGCACCCGCTGAACGCTCTTTTGCAGAAGGGAGTACCATGGAAGTGGAGCGAGGACTGTAAGAGGGCCTTTCGCAAAAGCAAGGCGTTGATCACCTCAGAGGAAGTGTTGGCTCACTTCAACCCAACGCTGCCTATTCGTTTGGCTTGTGATGCTTCTCCATATGGTACTGGGGCAGTACTCTCACACAAGTTGCCAAATGGCCTGGAGAGGCCAGTTGCGTTCGCATCCAGATCATTGACCTCCGCTGAGCGCAACTATGCTCAGATAGATAGGGAGGCTCTCAGCCTTGTGTGGGGAGTAAAGAAGTTTAATCATTACCTGCAGGGCCAAAAGTTTACGCTTCTGACAGACCACCAGCCGTTGGTATCCATTTTTAACCCTAAGAAGGGTGTTTCAGTGATGACAGCACAGAGACTCCAGAGATGGTCCCTTTTCCTAGGGGCACATCAATATCAAATCGAATTCAAAGGTACAAAGCAGCATGGTAATGCTGATGGGCTGTCGCGCCTGCCACTACCTACAGAGGAGGAGGCACCGACGGTTGACCCTGTTGAGTTATTTCACTCGACCATCATCGAATGTTTACCAGTCACCAATGCAAGTATTGAAAGAGAAACCAGGAACGACCCGACACTGTCCCGGGTCTACGAAGTGACAGTGAAGGGATGGCCAGCACATGGTGATCCACTGTTACCGGCATTCTCAGCAAGACGAGAACAGCTGTCCGTCTGTCAAGGAACATTGATGTATGGAACAAGGGTGATTATTCCTCCTAAGTTAAGAGAGAGAGTTCTAAAGGAACTGCATGAAGGTCATCTGGGGGGAGCCAAGATAAAAAGCCTTGCTAGGGTTTATGTGTGGTGGCCGGGTATCGACCAACAGATAGAGGATCTGACGAAAAGCTGCTTAGGGTGCCAAAAAGTGCAAAATGCACCTCCGATTGCACCGCTGCATCCATGGGAATGGCCTTCAACCCCATGGCAACGTGTACATATTGACTTTGCTGGTCCATTCATGGACTCGATGTTTTTAATTGCGGTGGACGCACATTCTAAATGGCCAGAAGTGATTAAGATGACTACCACTACCTCGGAAAAGACGATCGTGGTGCTAAGAACGATATTTGCAAGAAATGGATTGCCAGAACAAATATGTTCAGACAACGGACCACAGTTCGTGTCAGAAGAACTCCAGAAATTCATGAAGAAGAATGGGGTGAAACATTATACCTCTGCCCCATATCATCCGGCTACAAACGGGTTGGCCGAGAGATTTGTACAAACGTTCAAAAAAGCAATAAAGGCCATGAGCGAAGATCAGATTCCACTACAACACAAGGTGGACAAATTCCTACTGGCATATCGAAACGCCACTCATGCAGTGACAAACCAAAGTCCTGCCATGATGTTCTATAACAGGAGGTTGCGGTCCAGGTTGGACTTGTTAAAACCAAATGTGCGGAGGGAAGTTGAAAACAAACAGTTCCAGCATATAAATAACAAGACTACTCGGAGTTTCGAAATAGGACAACCAGTGTTAGCCCGGGACTATAAAAACGAGAAATGGCAATCTGGAACAATTCAGGCCAGACAAGGACCCCTGATGTACACGGTAGATATTGGTGAAAATGTAATACGGCGTCATGCTGACCAACTGGTAGAATCGAGAACAAGGGTCGAACCCAGGGTTACGGCAGAGACAACCGTGGAAGAAGTTAGTGAACCTGAAGCATCTACCTCAGAAGTGAATGTACCTGAGGATGATGTCCAATCCATAAGAGATCAACTAGATGAGTCACCCCAGCAACGAGAATCAGAGACCCCTGAAAGGCATTATCCAACTCGAATCAGGAGGCCTCCTCAGAGACTGAATCTTTGAACTGTTTTGCATGAAGTTGTATATATATATATATCTATATGTTATTATGTTATGTTAACTGGGGATATAACTGTTAAGCTAAAAAGGGAGGATTGTGGTGTATGTAACCTGTTCCACCTTAAGAGAACTACCTTAAGAGATGTACTACTTTCTCTTGGCTGCTGTATACTGTAATACCGGTGGTGACCACACCGGTATATAAACGTTGTGTAGGGATTTGCTGGGCAGTTCAGCCCTGACCTCTGAATAGTAAAGACCTGTTAAAGTTATTCTTGTGGCAGCACGGTGGCATAGTGGTTAGCACTGTTGCCTCACAGCACCAGGGACCCGGGTTCGGATCCGGCCTCGGGCGACTGTCTGTGTGGAGTTTGCACATTCTCCCCGTGTTTGCGTGGGTTTCCTCCGGGTGCTCCGGTTTCCTCCCACAGTCCAAAGATGTGCGGGTTAGGTTGATTGGCTATGATAAATTGACCCTTAGTGTTAGGGGGATTAAATACGTGGGGTTACGGGGATAGGGTGGGATATGTGTTGGTGTAGGGGTTACGGGGATCGGGTGGGATATGTGTCGGTGCAGGCTCGATGGGCCGAAATGTCCTCTATCTGCACTGTGGGGTTTCTGTGATTTCTGTGATCTGTGTCCAGTGATTTATAATAAGCATAACTGGGACACACAGACTTAACAGTGTCCATAAAGGACCTCGCCTCGGCAGGAAACGACGACGACGACCCATCACCACCACCCCCAGAAGAACCTCCACCATCCCCAGAGGTATCCTCACCACCCCCTGAAGTACCTGCAACACCCCCAGCACATGGGTATGCCCAGCAGGGCACCACGGACTCCCGGTCGGAACCCGAGGTGCTGTTGCGACGTTCAGGAAGGACTATCACACCCCCGGACAGACTAAATCTGTAGAAGGGGTGAATGTGATGAAATATGCCTTCATCAACCCATGTGTTTTACCTGCTTGTATTTTACCTGCTTGTATTTTACCTGCTTGTATTTTACCTGCTTTTATTGTGAACTGCCCCCTTTTGTTCCTATTGTGTGTATTGGCTACGCCCCTGTCTTTTGCCATATAAAGGTCTCAGGAGCTGTATGAGTCATTTACTACCAGACGAACCCGATGTGGGAAGACCTGCTATACTGCTATGTTCTTAGTGATTAAAAGCCTTCAGTTGAATCCTTGTCTTTGAGTCATTGATGGCATATCATGGGGGCTCTCAATGGTCCTGTTGGGGAGTAAAGGAAAGAGTCAGAGATGTGAGGCCAAGGTTACATGCACATTGAATATTGCAGATGATCAAAAGTCAATGGCCTAGAAATTGGGTTTTGGCTCAGCCAGGGCTTTAGCGCCGGAAATTAGTGCCGGCGCTAAGTCCCCTGCACGCGCCAAAAATTCAGTGGCGCCGCGCCCAAACAGCTGCCGGCGCTACTGAAGGGTCTTAGCGCCTGGAAAAGGGCGCTAACTGCCGTTTCGCGCCGCAATTCCGGCGCTGCGGCACCCGATGCGGTGCAGCAGGCTGGGGAAGTGCAGGCCTCCTCCTTCCGTTAAGGAGGAGCTGCCTGCACCCGGCCGCGGCCCGCGCAAATCTGCTTAAAAATGAGCCCGGCACCTCGGACAAGTGCCGGGCTTGCATCTGTTCCGGGGGGGGGGTGGAGAGAAGTCCGGGGAGGGAGCTGCGGGCAGGCGGCCGGCGGGAAAGCGGCCAGCCGCCGCGGGGCCTTTAATGCGCCGGCGCTAACTGCAGTAAGGCACCTCTGACAAAACGCTGGTTGCGGCTGCCACGGGCGAGGCGGCCGCAACTCAATTTCGGAGTTCGGGCGGGTTACCACGGCAACCGGGACGCTGCGCACACCGATGACGTCATCGGTGCCGGCGCAGCGCTACCGGAGCAACGCCGATTTAGGGCCCCAGGGAATTTCACTACTGGCCATAACTCCGGCGCAAGGCCCTCTAGCGCCTCAAATGAGGCGCTAAGGCTACTGAATTTTCAGCCGAATCTGTTAGAGCATCAGAATCATTATCAGTGACTCATGCAATGTCAATGAGAGAGATGATAAACTATACAGTCACCAGCTTGCTCTGATGCACCCGTCTGTCCATTCCCCACTTGTGCATACTCCGCCACTCCCACGATCTCCAGGGCCGCCTCCTCCCAGGGGGTGAGCTGGGCTACTGAGGGTGGCCCTCCTCCTGTCCTCGCTCTTTCCCTCTTATTGTGAGGTTTCTTTTCCTGCAATGAGGGAGACAAGTGGAGTTTGAGTGAGAATGAAGGAGTGAGTGTAGAGAATCTATTTCATTAATGGCTAGAAGGAGACAAAGATGGAGTGAGGTGGCAAGACCAAGGGCCCTCCCTGTGTGTTGTAAGTTGTTTTCATAGCATCACAACGATAGGGAGTGTGAGGGCTGCATGGTCGAATAATTAGGTGAATGTGACCATAGAGAGAGACGGAATGGGTAAGGGTGCAGGGATGTCAGTGTCAAGTGGGATGTGGAGGAAGAGGTTGTCAAAGCTGAGTGCTGATGAGGAGAGGAGATGGGGATCAGATTGAGGGTGATGGGAAAGTCATACACACTTTTCCAGTGCGCAGAAGGTCATGAAACCTCTTCCTGCACTGCAGCCAGGTTCTGCAGCACATAGACATTGAATTGAGCTCCTGGGCCACTTGCATCCACACAGCTTTGGTCTGCTGAGGTGGCTTTTTCCTCCCCGAGGAAGAGAAGAGCACCTCCTTATTGGATCTGGCTCCCTCCAGCAGAGTTTGCAGGGCGGCTTCATCAAAGCGTGGAGCAGACTTTGGCCTGCTGTTGGACATCGTGGCTGAAATAAGGGCTTACAGCAATGGGTATGAAGTATGTAGACTGCAGAAGAAGCAAGGCTGCTTGCAGGCCTTAAATCCAGCAGCATTGATGATGTCATTGGAGGCGACTTTTAGGATGGAAAGACTAATTGGGCCAGGGCTTCCCACACGCTGGGAATCAATTGGCGAATTAGGTGAAAATCACATTTTTCCCCCACATCAAAGTGGAGTCGGGTGGATAACACGAAAAGCGGCTGACACGCCCCCAGCCCGCCCCAATGACAAAATTGAGCCCAGAGTGTCCACAGCACCTGATCTGCATTCAAGGCCTCCATAATCAGCACCTGTGAAGAGACGCTCAGTCACTCGACCAGGAAACACCAAGGCCTAGAAATTGAGTGGGCTTAGCGCCCATTTTGCGGCGCTAGAGGGCATTGCGCTGGACTTACAGCCGGTTTTGAAATTGACTAGGGCCCAACATCGGTGTTACACCGGTAGCGCTGCGCCGGCACCGATGACGTCATCGGTGTGCGCAGCGTCCCAGTTGCCGTGGTGACGGGCCCCAGCGCCGAAATTCAGTTGCGGCCGCCTCGCCCGTGGCAGCTGCAACTAAGACTCTGGCAACAGAGTCTTACACGACTTTGCGCCGGCGCATAAAGGTGGAGCGGCGGCCGGCCACTTTCCCGCCGGCCGCCTGCCCGCACCTCCCTCCCCGGACTCCCCCACCCCCCCCCCCCCGTGGAACAGATGCTTCTCGGCTGCGAGCCCGGCACTTCCCCGAGGTGCCGGGCTCATTTTTGTGGTGATTTAACCGGCCAGCGGGCGGGTGCAGGCAGCTCCTCCTTAACTGAAGGAGGAGGCCTGCACTTCCCGAGCCTGCCGCACCGCATCGGGCGCCGCAGCGCCGGAATAGCGCCGCAATGCGGCGCGTAGCGCCAGTTTTCAGGCGCAAACAGCCTTCAGTAGCGCCGGCAGCCGTTTGGGCGCGGCGCTACTGAATTTTTGGCGCGCACAGCGCGACTTAGCACCGGCGCTAAATTTCCGGCGTTAAGCCCCGGCGCAGCGCAAACTCAATTTCTAGGCCCAAGACTGATTCGACGAGAACGACCAGGAGATCCAGGAGCTAATAAGCCGCAAGCGCAAAGCATTCCTGATCTGGAAACAGCAACAGAACTCGAGAGCAAGAAAGCAGCTCTACAGACTCCTGAAGGCCGAGGTCCAACAAAAAACTTGCAACCTAAAGATCAGATGATGGTTGGAGAAAGCGCAGGAAGTCCAGAAGCTAGCCGACAAACATGACGTGCGTGGATTCTTTAGCGCAGTCAAGACAACCTGCGGACCAAGCACGCAATGTCCTACCCCACTAGTGAGCCCGGGCCCTCTGAACTTCCTCTACCATGAGGCAGAGCCGTAAAGAACCAGTACAGATCTTTCAATCCTCATATATGGAAACACTCCAAAGGACTCTGTTGGATGCACACTTTCCCAGCCACCTGGCACCATACAATCCATAAATAACCCAAACTGGCAAATGCAAGACAACAAGGACATTCCCAAATCTTAAGCAGAAACAGTCCCAGCTGACTATGAAGCCCTACTCACAGAATTTTAAAAATGTTGAGAACTTTCTAACCACAGACAGAAATATGTATATGAAATCCATGAAATCCAGTGCTAACACCCAGGTAAAATGTTCTATAAATGAGTTTGAGACCTGACTGCCGCTCTGTCCTTGATGAGTATCTCTCCGTTCTTGGCCTGTGGTCTTCAGGAGCAGGGGTGCAGTCAGAGTTTCTTGAAATTTGACAAGTTAATGTAAGAGGGAAAGTTGGTTTTAAGAATGGGCTCTGAAGCGCTTTTAAATCCTCCACTGGGTTCCAAATTGAAAAAAAGTGGGTGGCTGCAGGAGTCAGACCTGCCATGTATAATCCCGCTGCAGCCACTGGGCCTTAAAACCTTCCCCGACTGTCAATTGCTGAATCTGTCAGCAGGACTTTGCTTCTTGCTTAATACACTCCATCAGGGGTTTGATTTTGAAGCAGGAGGCAGCGCTGCATCAACACTGTGTGCCACTTCCTCTTCAACTGATAGATCAGCTACTTGGTTCAACACTGAATCTGCCAGTTCGGATTATGAAGGTTGAATGCTTCTTGTATAAAATGCTCTACCAAGAATGGGAGGCAGTGTTCCTGTCAGGTTTTTGTTGGGGGAGGGGGCAGATGGTTCTGAAGCAGAGTCACATGGGTATGCCTGGAGGCTTGCAATTTAGCCAAAGACACAATTCGTGCAAGCTCTCCTTCCTCTTTCAGGCAGAGCTGAGTCAAGGGCTCATACAGATATTTTGTGAGATCGTGAGTTGTAGCCAATAGACAATAATCATTTTTAATTATCTGTAGTTCTCAAAGTGTTATTTTTCTTTTGGAGGAAGGGAAGAACATTCAATGGGCAATTTGCAATTTAGTTTTCATTCTATAATTTAGGAAACAATGTATGACTTTTCCACAAACAATTAGTCACTGGTAAAACATTAACTCTACCTCAATGCTCACGTCATTCGACATGTACAGTCAAGTAATTACTGTTAGCCACAAGCAAAGTTATGAATTTGATTGCATTGTTTGGCAGTGAGTTAAACCATTTTAAATTTGTGGATTAAATCTGCAACAGAAGATTCCCTTTGTATAGTAACATGGGCGCCTATGAAAGAAAATCGAGGTGAGGTGTAATAGCCCATAGTGCAGGACAATATCAATATTGAAAAACTGGAAAGATTAAGTGAATTAAGAAGTGGTGCATAGATGATGCCAACCTTAGGCTTTAAGGGGTGAAATTTGCCTATGCCAGCAGCACAAAACATGCTCATAGCGAATAGCAGACCCTTTTACACTGTGATCGATTTTCTTTTCCAATGGAGCATGGTGTAAAATGGGCTGCCGGTTCAGCATGAGCCCATTTCGTACTACTGGTGAACACCTATTTCACTCCCTAAAAGTGTAGATATATAGCATGTAAGTAGATTAAATCAAGATTAATTCAGTGGATTTCCTGGGTTTAAACAGAAAGAATGAAGAAGAAAGAAATTGTCTTTCATGTCTTCGGGGCATCCCAAAGTGCTTTAGAACCAATTAAATACTTTTAAAGGATTTTCGCAGTCACTGTTGTTGTGTAGGCAAACATGGCAGCTAATTTGTGCACAGCAAGGTCCCACAAACAGCAACGAGATGAATGATCAGATAATGGTCTAGAAATTTGGGCGCGATCATTTTTGGAAGCGCGTGGGTAGGCGCATCTCAAGCCTCAAAACCATCTAGCCAGGGAGCTGCCGACTGTAATGGGTAAAAGATCAGGCAAAGTGGGATTGAAGATTAGGCCACTCCGATGCCAGCAGCAGCCCTCAAGTCAGTAATTAACGGAGACTTGGAACTGGAGCGATCAGGTCGGGAAGGGGGAGCAATCGAATCAGGAGTTAACGATGGCTGGGGACAGTATTCCATGTTGTCGGACAGATGCCAGTGTTGTAGCTGTACTGGAACAGCTTGGCTAGAGGCACGGCTAGTTTGGGAGCACATAGAAACATAGAAACATAGAAGATAGGAGCAGGAGTAGGCCATTCGGCCCCTCGAGCCTGCTCCACCATTCAATGAGATCATGGCTGATCATCCAAATTCAGTACCCTGTCCCTGCCTTCTCCCCATATCCCTTGATCCCTTTAGCCTTAAGAAATATATCCAACTCTTTCTTGAATATATTTAATGAACTGGCCTACACCACCCTCTGTGGCAGAGAATTCCACAGGTTCACCACTCTCTGGGTGAAGAAATTCCTCCTCATTTCAGTCCTAAATGGCTTACCCCTTATCCTTAGGCTATGACCCCTGGTTCTGGACTCCCCGGCCATCATAAACATCCTTCCTGCATCTAGTCTGTCCAGGCCTGACAGAATTTTATAGGTTTCGATGAGATCCCCTCTCAATCTTCTAAACTCCAGTGAGTATAAGCCCAATTGACACAATCTCTCCTCATACGTCATTCCTGCCATCCCAGGTATCAGCCTGGTGAATCTTTGCTGCACTCCTTCCATGGCAAGAACGTCCTTCCTCAGGTAAGCTAAATTAAAGAAAAGGAACTCAAGGGTTATAATCTCTGGATTATTCCTGAACCATGTGCAAATTGGCGTAGGGGTAAGCTGATCAGGGAAGTGAACACTTGGCTAAATGACTGGTGTGGGAAAGAGGGGTTCCATTTCATTGGACACTGGCACCAGTATTGGGACATGAAGGAACTGTACCATTGGGACGGGCTGCACCTGAACCGGTCTGGGACCAGGGTATGAGCAGTCACAACAACTTTAAATAGTAAATGGGGGGGGGGGGGCGGTGGGGTGGAGCGGGGAGGGCTCAGGTGGAAATTGTAGTACAAATAGTAGTTCCAAACAAACGAAAGGGAAGAGAGTAAAGTAACAGTCAGAAATTGTGCTTTAGGCACTACAGGTAAAGGGAAAGCTAAAAGATGTAAAGTGATTAAACCAGGACAGAGAAATAAGAAACATGTGATTAAAACATTAGAGCTGACAGGCTAGGGTGTGTGGCCCAAACAAGCATTCTTTATACAAACGCATGCAGTATAAGGAATAAATTGAATGAACTGCAGCCGCAAATTCAATTTGGAGGGTATGACATGGTAACCATTACTGAGACATGGCTGCAAGACAGTCAGGACTTTTTACAATTATATTAGGAAAAAGAGGGTAATCAGGAGCAATGTTGGCCCCTTAAAAACTGATATCAGTGATACTGTCAATGATAATAAGGAAATGGTGGATGTGTTGAATAATTACTTTGTGTAAGTATTTACAGTAGAGGGAGAGGATAGCACACCAGAAATCCCAAGGAAATTAATATTGAATCAGGGACAGGGATTCAATAAAATTAATGTAAGTAAAATGACAGTAATAAAGAAATTAATGGCACTAAAGAGAGAGAAATCCCCAGGACCAGATGGTTTCCATTACATGGTTTTAAAGGAATGAGGTGAGCACATTGTACATGCCCTAACTCTAATCTACCAAAGTTCTCTCGATTCAGGAACCATTTCTTTAGATTGGAAAATTGCACATGTCACTCTGCTGTTTAAGAATGGCGAGAGAGGGAAACCAGGGAATTATAGACCAGTTAGCCTAACATCTGTTGTCGGGAAATTACTAGAGTCTGTAATTAAGGATAGTGTTACTGTACACCTCGAAATTTTTCAGTTGATCAGAGAGAGCCAGCATGGATTTGTGAAAGGTAGATCATGCCTGACAAAGCAGATTGAATTTTTTGAGGAGGTGACTAAAGTAGTGGACAGGGGAATGTCTATGGATGTTATTTATATGGACTTCCAAAAGCCACATAAGAGACTGTTAACTAAGGTAGAAGTCCATGAAATTGAGGGCAAATTATTGACCTGGTTAGGAAATGGCTGAGCGGGAGGAGACAGAGAGTAGGGATAATGGGTAGCTATTCAAATTGGCAGGATGTGACTAGTGGTGTCCCGCAGGGATCTGTGTTGGGGCCTCAGCTATTCACAATGTTTATTAACGGCTTAGGTGATGGCATAGAAAGTCATATATCCAAATTCAGGTACATAGATCATTAAAATGTCATGAACAGGTAGAGAAAATAATTTAAAAAGCTAATGGATTGCTGGCCTTTATATCTAGAGGACAAAAATACAAGGGGGTAGAAGTTATGCTGCAGCTGTACAAAACGCTGGTTGGACCACACCTGGAGTACTGTGAGCAGTTCTGGGCACCACACCTTAGAAAGGATATATTGGCCTTGCAGGGAGTGCAGTGTAGGTTTACCAGAATGACACCCGGACTCCAGGGGTTAAGTTACCAGGAGAGATTTCACAAATTAGGGTTTTATTCCCTAGAATTTAGAAGGTTAAGGGGTGATCTGATCGAAGTTTTCAGGATAATAAGGGGAACAGATAGGGTAGATAGAGAGAAACTACGCTGGTTGGGGATTCCACGGTGAGGGGGCATAGTCTAAAAATTAAAGCCAGGCATTTGAGGAGTGAAATTAGGAAACACTTCTATACACAAAGGGTGGTAGAAGTTTGGAACTCTATGCAACACAAGACTATATGCATGCTAAAAAGCAGAAGCAGCATGCTATAGACAGAGCTAAGCGATCTCACAATCAATGGATCAGATCAAAGCTCTGCAGTCCTGCCACATCCAGTCGTGAATGGTGGTGTATCATTAAACAACTAACGGGAGGAGGAGGCTCCATAAATATCCCCATCCTCAATGGTGGTGCAGCCCAGCACGTGAGTGCAAAAGACAAAGCTGAAGCATTTGCAACCATCTTCAGCCAGAAGTGCCGAGTGGATGACCCTCACTCCAAAACTTTGCTCTGTACAGAAGCCTAACCTTGGATAAGGAATAGAATCCAGCAGGCCTATCAAAGCAGAATGGAGACATTGTCAATGAGGAATCAATTCCTGTAATACCAGTTTGGAAGGCTAATGTTCTAGGTGCGAATATAAGACATGTTTAGGTAAAGGTTAGTCCAGCACCATTAATGAACTCTCTTGCCAATGTTTACACACTTGTGTAGATTTTTGACTTCACCACCTGTTGTAGAACCCACCTGATTTCTAGTCCATTAATTTCAATGGAATGAAAGTCAGGCGGATTCTGTAAATAGCATGTGATCCAACCCACCAGATTACAGCAGAGACTGTGATTCAAGATTCAAGATTCAAGATTCAAGATCATTTTATTGCCATATGTAACTAGTACAATGGAATGCTTACTCCCCACTCACTCCCACAATACAAGCATATAAATATAAAAGCAAAAAATAAAAACAAGTATAAATAAAAACAATAAGCAAATAAGCAGAAAGTATAGCAATAACAGTCCAAGTTGCACGATATGATGAATAGTGCAAAAAAGCCTCAATTACCACAAAGGAACCACTTCGAAGTAGTAGGTTCGGAATCACCAGCACAAAGGATAAGCACCATGGCAAACACACTGCCATCATGCACACATCACACAAAGTATTGAAGAACTGCACCTTATCTGTGCATTGTCCTGAAAATATATTTATTGTTGCACAATACAATACAATAGAGAATATAGTAGAAGTTGGATATTGCTGATAGTTAAAGAAATGAAGAGGACAATGTAGCTGAAGGTTCTTTGGGCCTAGTTATTTGGGTAGACTTGGGAAGGAAACCAGCCATCCTTACTTGACACGGCGCTGGAAGAAAGCAGACGTGTATCTGTGAGCTCCCACAGATTTGTTTATTTTTTTAAAATTTTCCACCCCTTTTCGCTACTGCGGCCGCTCTACCTACCTATCTACTTACCTGCTTCGCCTCTGGGCTTACCTGCCTTTCCGTTGCCGTTCGGCCGCCTCGTTTCCCGCGGGTTTGTTGCTGCTGCCGCCGCTTTAGGGAGTAAGGCCTAGAAATTCAGTTGCGTTCGCCAGCCGTTAGCGCCTTAGGAGGAGTAGATCTTGAGCGCTAGGCACTTAGCGTCCGGGCGCAGGACGATCTGCGCCTACGCCCAACTTCAGTAGACATTTTGCACCGGTGCAAAGTGTTTGCGCGCGCTCAGCTGCGCGCGCAACTTATGACGTCATATCGTCGTGCAACGCCCTTTGTGCGCCCCAAACCGGAACTTCAGTCGCGCCCACCCAATGTGTGCGTGGCGGTGTTAAGAACTGTGAAGTGGAACTCAGCAGAGGCCCTGCGGGCCTCGGGGAGCGCTAATTAAAGGGCACTTACACTGAACTATAAAGGCCAGCCATTTTGCTGCAATGACTTTTCTGCCACGGATTTCTGGACAGAGACCAAGGAAGAGACCTTACTGATTTGGCCCAACATAGGAGAGGTATTTTTGGCTTCTGGCCAGAGCTTGGAAATTTGCCTCATTGTGATTTCACTGTTTGCAAGTATATTATGGGGGCTGCATGGGGTTCCAACCCTCAGTTCCAGCATTATGTGCGAAGGGCTCGCAGACGCTGTGTGAGAGGGGCAGCCATGCCTAGACGCAGAGGGGGTCGGCAACGTAGGCCTTACCCACTCAGGGAATACCGCCAGCAGGTGTCCTATCTCACCATGACTGCCGCGCAGTGTGTTAAGAGGCTGCGCTTCAGAAGGGAGGTGGTTGCAGAGATCTGCCAGCTGCTTCACAGAGATCTGCGTCCACAGCTGATGTGCAGGACGTCTCTGTCGGTGGAAGTGAAGGTCACGGTGGCTCTGAACTTTTATGCAAGCGGCTCCTTCCAAGCCGCTGCTGGGGACATAGCTAACATCTCCCAGTTCGCCGTGCATCGCTGCATCCGGCAGGTCACCGATGCCCTTTTCGCAAGGAGACACCAATTCATCTCCTTCCCCATGACCCTAGAGAGGCAGGAGCAGCGTGCAGTCGGATTTGCGAGGATCGCCAACTTCCCCATGGTGCAGGGCGCCATTGACTGCACGCATGTGGCTTTGCAGGCACCTATCGACAATGCCGAGGATTACCGCAACCGGAAGGGCTACCATTCCCTCAATGTACAGCTGGTGTGTGACCACAGGCAGCGCATCCTAGCTGTCAATGCCCGCTTTCCAGGCAGCAGCCACGATGCATTTATCCTGCGCCAGACTACTGTGGCTGACATGTTCCAGGCACAGCCTCCCCCAAGAGGATGGCTTATCGGGGACAAAGGCTATCCTTTGTGTACATGGCTCATGACCCCGCTCCGCACGCCCAGGACCCCTGCTGAGGAGGCATACAACGAAAGCCATCAAGCCACAAGGAACATCATAGAGCAAACGATTGGCGTCCTCAAGCAACGGTTCCGCTGCCTGGATCGCTCCGGCGGATCTCTGCAGTATTCGCCGGATAGAGTCTCCCAGTTCGTCGTCGTTTGCTGCATGCTGCACAACCTGGCTATCTGCAGGACTCAGGCACTGCCACCTCACGTTGGACCACCACCTCAGGAGGACGAGCAGGAGGACCATGAGGAGGAGGAGGAGGAGGAAGAGGAGTACCAGCCCAGGAGGGAGCCACAAGGTCCAAGGGCCGTCCGTCGGCGGCTTATTGAACGACACTTCTAGGCCCCCTGTCAGGGAATGGCTTGTGGCAATGAAGGCACATGAATGCAGCCGCTCCGCAAGCCCTCAGCCGGTTAACGCAACAACCACTTGAAACATCACACATGGACAAGCTGAATAAAGAAAAACCTTTATTGAACAAACTCAGGGCCCTTCCCACATGAAACCCAAAAACACACAACACCCCCAAAAAACAGTCAAAAACATATCTCACTCCCACAACCTGGGGAGGAATAACAAAACTTGTCCATCCAAATGGCCTTCATCCTCGGCCTTACCAAAAGAACCCCCCCCATACACAACACAACCACCCCCATATAAAAAAACATTTGCCAACACACTCTACTTTGAGTGCCGAGAGGGCGAGGCCTTGTCCAGGCTTTTCCGGCCCCTGGCCGACCTGCTGCTCCGCCTCAACCTGGGCCCTGTGGGTGCTGCAAGGCTGGGGGAAGGCTCCTGAGGGGCACATTGCGTGGCGGCAGATGCCCTTGGGGGTCGGCCTATACGAGCTCTGGCCCTCGTGGGGCCGGCTGCTGAATGCTGCAGCTGTGGCTGGGCAGCATCAGTCCCTCCAGCAGCTCGTCGCATCTGCGCTGGGGGAGTGGCAGTGGTGGCTGCAGCAATGGGGGCAAGCTGGCTGATGCCAGGCGCACGCTCCTCGCCTGACACACTGGCACTCGGCCGGGCTGGCACTGCAGCAAGCGCAGCAATCTGGTGAAGGCCAGACCGCTGTGCTGCTGCAGCGCGGTGGGTGCCCTGGCGATGCCTGCCTGACACAGCGAGTGTGGCAGCAGTGAGTGCCCGTACTGCCCTGGTCTGTGCCCGCATCAGACCAGCCAGTGACTGCACAGCACCACTCATCAACTGTCCACTCGCTGCCTGTGCTGCCCTGAAGTCATCCCGACTCGCGTCCTGTGCTGCCCTCAATTCGGCCCGACTCGCGTCCTGTGCTGCCCCGAATTGTTCGAGACCCCTGGCCTATGCTGCCGCGAGTTGTTCGATACCCCTGGTCTGTGAGGCCCCGAAATCGGACACACTATGAGCCAGGGACTCGATGGCCTCAGGCAATCGTGCCACAACCCCCATGAACTCGGTGTGCCGACGATCCGAGTCTGCGTTCATTTGATCAAGGAGGCGCACCTCCTGGGCGAGGACCGTCTCCGGACTGGAGGCCGGACTCTTCCTCTGGGGAGAAGGCCGCCGAGCTGCCCGACCCTTCCCACGTGGCTGGGCGCCACTGGGCCCAGCAACTACACTCCCCTGCAACACTTCCTCCCTCTGGGGAGAAGGCAGCCGAGCTGCCCGACCCTTCCCGCGTGGCTGGACGCCACTGGGCACAGGAGCTACACTCCCCTGCAACACTTCCCCCCTCTGGGGAGAAGGCAGCCGAGCTGCCCGACCCTTCCGCTTGGCTGGACGCCACTGGGCACAGGAGCTACACCCCCCTGCAACACTTCCCCCTGGCTCTCCTCCAGGGAAGACGTGTCCCCTCCATTGCCATCCCCTGGCGCGGATGAGGGCTCCCCCGATGGGCCGCCTTCCTCTTGCTCCTCCACGTCCTCCTCTTCCGAGGGACTGACACTCGCAGCTTCAGGGACCTCCTCCTCACCAGCTGAAAGCAGGAAGGCACAAGAGTAGCTTTAGAGTGAGGACAGGGCGTCAGCGAGGGAGGCATGACTGGTGGCATTCTGCGCATTGGTCGGACAGTGGCAAAGGATGTAGATCTGAAGCGCAAGGGGAATGAGAGAGGTCCAAAAGGTCATGTCCTTACCATTGGGGCCCAGCACAGGGTCGGCATCGCCACATGCAACGGGGCCAATCACCCGGGCACCCATGAGTCGACCCATGCGCTCCTCCAGGTCACTGAGCTCCTGGAACTGGGGACGGCCTCCCCCGGTGACAGTCCGGCTCTTCAGATTCTGGGCCAGCTTGGCCTGCAAGAGAAAGGACGGCCTCTAAGTACAGTGTGGTGCCCTGTTGTTGTGTGCACTGCCTCCCATGGTCGAATAGCTTGGCCAGTGTGTAAAGTGCAGAAAGTGCAATTGATGTTCATGCCAGTGCCATAGCTGCTGGATGAGGGCTGGCCATTAGGCCTTTGAGGTCCCTTTGCCCATAATGTGAGGTGCACATGCAAGGATGAGGAGGACACTGGAAAGGGTACTCACCCTGACAATCCGGGTGAGGTCGTTGAACTTTTTCCGGCATTGGACACCAGTCCTGGGGACATCGCAGATGGCTGTGACCCTCTGGGCGATTTCCCTCCAGGCTCTCCTGTACACCCTGGTGGGAGGCTTCTTGCCACTGTCCGGGAACAAGATATGGCTTCTCTTCTCCAAAGCCCTAACCAGCACCTTTAAATCATGGCCAGAGAAGCGCTGCGCTCGCTCACGGGCCCTCTGCATCGTTCCTGGCGCTATTTCTCTCCAGCAGCAGTGTTTAGGCCTAGCTGGAGTGCTGCAGTATCCAGGGCGTGGCAGCAGACCAAGTCGACCCTTCCCCCTTTAAGAGCTGGCTGGCGCCAGGGTGTCTGCTGTCAATCAAAACATGACCGCACCTGCGCTGCGCCCGGCCTCGGCGGTATCACTCTGCACCGCCGGCTTAGCGCCTAAAGATAGCCGTGCATCGCCAGTTTTATCGCTCGAGCAAACTCCTTGGCCAAAGCTACTGAATATCGGCGAAGTGGCCTCCACTTTCCGGCGGGCGCAAACTTTAGCGGCCGCCCGACTTTACTGCCCCAAAAGTGGCTATACTGAATTTCTAGGCCTAAGTGTCTTGGATGGCTACAAGGTTTCATGGACAGTATGCTGGGATTATGAAGATTTCCTTGTGCTGTGTCTTGCAGTGGCCATGCACTGGAGTTAGGCATATCTAGTTCTGCTATGACTGTCTGGTCCTGCTCACTTTCTGGCACTTCTGTTGTCACTTGTGCAGTTTTCTCAAAGCATTGGATGTTGCAATAACTTGAGACACCGCAACATCATCCAGGTTTACTCCCTGCATGCCCCTACTGCTGGGTACCCCATCAGCATGTCTATTGACCTGTGTGGGTGCAGAATTGTGGGCAAATAGGATATCTATGAATCTGTTTCAATGTTTTCCCAACAGGATCATCCAGCATGTTGAAGCCATGCAAGTCATCAATAGTAGTAGCCTAGGAATTCATGCTTAATGGACCTGCGTTAATGAGTGCTCTGCTCCAGGTAGCACAGCATAGTGTGACATTTCTCCAACCATACTTATGCCTGTCTGCGTGACATTCTGTAGCTCCATGCCTACTGGGAATAGAATTGGGGTTACTCCACCTCATTTCACATAGGACCCATACAGCCGGCTAACAGGGAGACTGTCATCCCATCAGCCTGGGCTGGATTTGAACTCAGAGGTGAAAGGCTTGTGTCTAACCCACTGCACCATACATTTTCATAATTTCCAACATTAAATTACTGATTAACAGTGTTGTATTGATTTCTTTGTGGGTTCAATGACGAGACATTTATGAAAGAGAATGGCCTAGAAATTCATTATAGCCACTTTTGGGGCGGTAAAGTCGGGCGGCCGCTAAAGTTTGCGCCCGGCGCAAAATCGAGGCCATTTCGCCGATATTCATTAGCTTCGCCCTAAGAGTTTGCTCGAGCGCTAAAACTGGCGATGCACGGCTCTCTTTAGGCGCTAAGCCGGAGGTGCTGAGCGATACTGCCGAGGCCGGGCGCAGCGCAGGTGCGGCCATTTCTTGATTGACAGCAGACACCCTGGCGCCGGCCAGCTCTTAAGGGGGAAGGGTCGAGTTGGTCTGCTGCCACGCCCTGGACACTGCAGCCCTCCAGCTAGGCCTGAACACTGCTGCTGGACCCAAATAGCGCCTGAAAGGATGGAGAAGGCCCGTGAATGAGCGCAGCGCTTCTCAGGGCATGATCTGAGGGTGCTGGTTGGCGCTGTGGAGAAGAGACGCCATATTTTGTTTCTGGACAATGGGAAGAAGCCGGCGGCCCGCGTCTACCGGAAAGCCTGGAGGCATGTCGCCACCAGGGTGACATCCAACAGTGAGGTCCCCAGGAGCGCTGTACAATGCCGCAAAAAGCTAAATGACCTCGCCAGGATTGTCAGGGTGAGTACCCTTTCCAGTGTCCTCCTCATCCTTGCATGTGCACCTCATATTATGGGCAAAGGGACCTCAAAGCCCTAATGGCCAGCCCTCATGCAGCAGCTATGGGACAGTCATGAACATCAATTGCACATTGTGCACTTAACACACTGGCCAGGCTATTCGACCATGGGAGGCAGTGCACACAAGATCAGGGCTACACACTGGCCAGGCTATTCCACCATGGGAGGCAGTGCACACAAGATCAGGGCTACACACTGGCCAGGCTATTCCACCATGGGAGGCAGTGCACACAAGATCAGGGCTACACACTGTACTTAGAGGCCATCCTTTCTCTTGCAGGCCAAGCTGGCCAATAATAAGAGGAGCCGGACTGAGACTGGGGGAGGCGGACCCCAGATCCAGCCGCTCACCGAGCTGCAACAGCGCGTGGAGCGCATCATGGGTGCCCGGGTGATTGGCCTCGTTGCATCTGGAGATGCCGACCCTGTCTGGGCACCAATGGTAAGGACATCACCTTTTGGACCTCTCTCGTCCCACTTGCGCATCAGATCTACATCCTTTGCCACTGTCCGACCAATGCGCTGAATGCCACCACTCATGCATCCCTCGCTGACGCCCTCTCCTCACTCTAAAGCTACTCTTGTGCCTTCCTGCTTTCAGATGGTGAGGAGGAGGTCCCTGAAGTTGCCAGTGACAGCCCCTCAGAAGAGGAGGAGGAGGACGAGCAAGAGGAAGGCGGCCCATCAGGGGAACCCTCAGCCGCGGCAAGCCATGCCAATGTAGGGGAGACGTCTTCCCTGGAGGGGAGCATGGGGGAAGTGTCGGAGGGGAGTGTAGCTCCTGGGACCAGCGGCCTGCAGAAACGCGGGAGGGGGTTGAAAGCTCAGCGGCCTTCTCCCCAGAGGGGGGAAGGGTCGGAGGGGAGTCCAATTGCTGGGCCCAGCGGCGTCCAGCAACGCAGGAAGGGTCGGCCAGCTCGGCGGCCTTCTCCCCAGAGGGAGAGTCCAGCCTCCAGTCCGGAGACGGTCAACGCCGAGGAGATGCGCCGCCTCGAGGACATGTCCGCGGACTCGGTGCGCCGGCACACGGAGCTCATGGGGGTAGTGGCGCGGATGCCTGAGGCCATCGAGTCCCTGTCTCGGAGTGTGACCGAATTCGGGGCCTCACAGGCCACCAGTTTGGCGGAATTCGGGGCAGGTCAGGCAGCGACTGGCCAGGTGATCAGTGGTGCCGTGCAGTCACTGGCTGCTCTGATGCGGTCACAGAACAGGGCAACACGGGCACTCACTGCTGCCACACTCGCTGTGTCAGCCAGGCATCGCCAGGGCACCCGGCGCGCTGCAGCAGCACAGCGGTCTGTCCCTTGGCAGATTGCTGCGCATGCTGCAGTGCTGGCCCGGGCAAGTGCCAGTGTCTCAGGCGACCAGCGAGCGCCTGCCATCCGCCAGCTTGCCCCCATTCCTCCAGCCGCCACTGCCACTCCCCCAGTGGAGCTGCCACGAGCTGCTGCAGCAACTGATGCTGCCCAGCCACAGCTGCAGCATTCACCAGCCAGCCCCTCGACGGCCAGACCTCGTCTAGGCCGACCCCCAAGGGCATCTGCCGTCACGACATGTGCCCCTCAGTAGCCTTCCCCCAGCCTTGCAGCAGCCACTGGCCTCACTTTGAGGAGGAGCAGCAGGGCGTGCAGGGGCCGCCAAAGTTTGCAGAAGGCATTGCCCTCGCGGGCCACAAAGTAGAGGGTGTGTCCAAATGTTGTATTTTTTGGAATGGGTGTTTTGTGAAGGCCGAGGATGAAGGCCATTTTTGTTTACATCTTTTGTTAATCCTCCCCAGGTTGTGGGAGTGAGTCATGTGTGTGAGTGTTTTTTGGGGGTTTCGTGTGTTTTTGGTTTTCATGTGGGAAGGGCCCTGAGTTTGTACAATAAACCATTTTATTTATTCACATTGTCCATGTTTGATCTTTGAAATGTTTGTTGCCTTAACCGGCTGAGGGCTTGCGGAGCTGCTGCAATCATGTTCTTTCATTAGCACAAGCCATTCCCTGACAGGGGGCCTAGAAGTGACGTTCAATAAGCCGCCGACGGACGGCCCTTGGACCTTCTGCCTCCCTCCTGGGCTGGTACTCCTCCTCCTCCTCCTCCTCATGCTCCTCCTGCTCCTCCTCCTGAGGTGGTGGTCCAACGTGAGGTGGCAGTGCCTGAGTCCTGCGGATAGCCAGGTTGTGCAGCATGCAGCAAACAATGACGAATTGGGAGACTCGCTCCTGCGAATACTGGAGGGCTCCCCCGGAGCGATCCAGACAGCAGAACCATTGCTTCAGGACGCCGATTGTTTGTTCGATGAGGTTCCTGGTCGCTTGATGGCTCTCGTTGTATGCCTCTTCAGCAGGGGTCGTGGGCGCGCGGAGCGGGGTCATGAGCCAGGTACACAAAGGATAGCCTTTGTCCCCGATAAGCCATCCTCTTGGGTGAGGCTGTGCCTGGAACATGTCAGCCACAGTTGTCTGTCGCAGGATAAAGGCATCGTGGCTGCTGCCTGGAAAGCGGGCATTGACAGCTAGGATGCGCTGCCTGTGGTCACACACCAGCTGTACATTGAGGGAATGGTAGCCCTTCCGGTTGCGGTAATCCTCGGCATTGTCGATAGGTGCCCGCAAAGCCACATGCGTGCAGTCAATGGCGCCCTGCACCATGGGGAAGCCCGCTATTCTTGCAAATCCCACTGCACGCTGCTGCTGCTTGTCCAGGGTCATGGGGAAGGAGATGAATTGATGTCTCCTTCTGAAAAGGGCATTGTTCACCTGGCGGATGCAGCAATGCACGGCGAACTGGGAGATGTTAGCGATGTCCCCAGCAGTGGATTGGAAGAAGCCGGTGGCATAGAAGTTGAGAGCCACCGTCACCTTCACTGCCACCGACAGAGACGTCCTGCGCATCAGCTGTGGACGCAGATCTCTGTGAAGCAGCTGGCAGATGTCTGCAACCACCTCCCTTCTGAACCGTAGCCTCCTAACACACTGCGCGGCAGACATGTTGAGATAGGAGAACTGCTGGCGGTATACCCTGGGTGGGTAAGGCCTCACTTGGCGATGCCTGTTGCCCCCTCTGCGTCTAGCCAGGGCTGCCACTCTCTCACGGCGTCTGTAAGCCCTTCCGACATAAGGCTGAAACTCAGCGTTGGCACCCAATGCAGCCCCCCTAATATGCTGGCAAACACTGAGATCTCAATGAAGGCAAAGATAATTGCAAAGCTCTGGCCTGAAGCCAAAAATACCTGTCCTAGTGTTGGGCCAAAGCAGTAAGCTCTCTTCCTTGGTCTCTCTCCAAAAATCCGTTGCACAAGAGTGAATGCTGCAAAATAGCTGCCCTTTATAGTGCAGGGTAAGTGCCCTTTAATTAGCGCTCCCCGCGGCCCGCCTCGGCTGTGTACTGTTCCACTCAACAGTTGTTAGGGCCGCCCGGCGCACAATGGGGCGGCGCGAGTGAAGTTCCGGTTCCGGGCGCACAAAGGGCGTTGCACGACGAAATGACGTCATGATCTGCGCGCGCAGATGAGCGCGCGCAAAGACTTTGCGCCGGCGCTAAATGTCTACTGAAGTTGGGGCGAGGCGCAGATCGCGCTGCGCCCGGGCGCTAAGCGCCTAGCGCTCAAGATCTGCTCCTCCTAAGGCGCTAACGGCTGGCGCAGCCAACTGAATTTCTAGGCCAATGACTTTTAATCTAAAGCTTGTTCAACTCTTTATATAGCTTTACAGGAGACACGATGCTTGTGATGCATCTAGAACGAAACTGAAACTAAACCAAACTGCTTGTCTCTCACATGACCTCTGCTGGTCAGGCATAAGTAATCAATACCTGCAATCATGCTGGTAAGGCATCATAATCAAACAGGCAAATAACATCACTATTTGCTGATATCATTACATCTCCTTTTCTTAAAACAACAGTATTTTACTTTTAACTAACAACATGTTTTCTTTGTATTAATCTGCATTTTAACTTTAACACTTAATGAACTTACATTATCATTATCATGATCAAGGTTTTTTAACCTTGCTTTGTGTGTTCACATGAAATATGTCAATACACTAGAACTTGAAGAAAGAACAAGATAACATTACTTCCTTCTATAACAATAGTCCTTAAATTTGCTCAATGAGTCTCTCAGGAGGCTTCACGTGTCTTGAGGATTTTCTGATTGATTGTCATTGAATCTGAGTTGTTGCCTCAGATGATGTGTTCTCAGCTGTGTGATCAGGTTGTTCAACAGTATCAGTCTCTTGACCTGCTGTGGCTGGTCCCATGAGAAGATCTCGACGATTTCTTCTCAGAACAGCACTCTCATCTGTCTGAATGGTGTATGATCTTGGTTGTACTTCACTCAGGACAGTTCCCTTCTGAGTCCATGTGTTTGTTTTGTCTTTGAACCTTACTTGGTCACCAGTGTGGAGTTCAGGTAGGTTTTGTGTTCCTCTGTCATAGTAGTACTTTTGCTTTTCTTTCTGTTGCTCTTTGAACTTCCTCACTTTCTCCCCCTCTTTTGTTTTCAGGAGGTTCTCCGGGATGGGTAGGTTTGACCTTAGCCGACGTCCCATCAGGAATTGGGCTGGTGACATACCACACTCGAGCGGCGTTGTGCAGTACACAAGCATGCTTTGGTAGAAGTCAGTTCCACTGTCTTTTGCCTTGTACATCAGTCTTTTCACTGTCTGGACCGATTTTTCCACTAGTCCATTGGACTGTGGATAGTGAGGACTTGACGTTGTGTGGACAAAGTCCCACTCTTTGGCAAAGTGTCGGAAACTTGCATTGTAAAACTGGGGTCCGTTGTCTGTGAAGACCTCGCTTGCCAAGCCATGTCTGGAGAATATGGCTTTCATACATGTTATCACAGCATCTGCAGTGGTGGTGTACAGTCTACAAACCTTTGGATACAGGGAGTAATAGTCTGTGACTACAAGATAGTCCTTCCCTTGACATACGAATAGGTCAGGGCCTACCTTCTGGTAAGGTCTGTCTGGTGCTGGGTGTGGCTTTAGTGGTTCTACCAGATTGTTTGCTCGATATTTCAGGCATATTGTGCAGTTTGACACCTCATTTGTCACATCTTGGTTGATTCGTGGCCAGTACATCACCTCTCGTGCTCTTTTCTTACACTTTTCGATTCCCAGATGTCCTCCATGGATCTTTTTTAACATCTCTTTTCTCAGACTCTTTGGGATAACTATTTTACTTCCTTTGTAGATGATGTCTTCGACCACTGATAGTTCCGCCCTGCAGTTCCAGTACTCTGCCATGTCAGGTGAGCAGTCTTGCTTCATGTTGGGCCATCCATCCAAGATGCTTTTCCTCAGTCGTCTCATTGTTTCATCTTTGTTTGTCTCAGTCTTTATGAGCTCCATTTTTGCATCTGCTATGGGCAGTGCACTTGTGATCATGTCCACGTAGGCGTTCACTTTTTCATCCATTGTGGTGTTTGCGGGCTCACTTGGGTCAACAGCTCTGGACAACGTGTCTGCTGTATATATCAGCTTACCCGGTGTGTACACAACATTCAGCGTATAGCGTTGCAGCCTGATCATCATTCTTTGTATTCTAAGCGGACATCTATTTAGTGGCTTTTGGAACAATGCAATCAAGGGCTTATGGTCAGTCTCTACACTGATTGCTTGTCCTGCCACAAACTGGTGAAATCTTTCACAGGCGTATGTGATGCTGAGCAGCTCCTTTTCTATTTGAGCATATCGCGTCTCCGCGTCTGTCATTGAGCGCGATGCATATGCAATAGGTTGCCAGTAGTCATATTGTTGCAGAAGAACGGCACCGAGCCCACTCTATGATGCATCTGATGATATCTTGATGGGTCTCGCTGGGTCACAAAACCTCAGAACTGGTTCCTCTGTGAGCAGTTTCTTTAGATCGCTCCATGACTTCTCATGCTCATGATTCCATTCCCATTCTATGTTCTTTTCAGTTAGTCTTCTCAGTGGCGCCATCTTTTCTGAGAGGTTGGATATGAATTTCCCCATGTAGTTGATCAATCCATTAAACCTCTGCACGTCCTTTTTGCATTGTGGCTTCGGCATATTCTCAATGGCGGACACCTTTCTGGGATCTGGTCTGATGCCCTCACTGCTAAGGATATCTTCCACGAATGTCAGTTCTGTCACCCCGAGCTGGCATTTCTCTCTATTCAGCTTCAGATTTGGTTTCCTTGTTGCTTCCAGCACTTTTTTCAGTCTCTCGTCATGCTCAGTTCTCGTGGTTCCCCATGCTATGATGTCATCCATTGATGTATCAACTCCCTCCAGGTGCTCATAGATCATATGGATAGTTTTGTGATACACCTCAGGAGCTGAGGCAATGCCAAATGTTAACCTTAGGAATCTGTATCTGCCAAATGGACTGTTGAACGTGCATAGTCTTGAACTTGCTTCATCCAGCTTCATCTGCCAAAATCCTGCTGATGCATCCAACTTGCTGAAATATTTTGCATTTGCAAACTGTGCCATGATTTCCTCACGTGTAGGAAGCTTGAAGTGCTCTCTCTTTATTGCTCTGTTTAGATCTCTTGGATCCAGGCAAATTCTGAGCTTTCCATTCTTTTTGTCCACTACGACGAGGGAACTCACCCACTCAGTTGGCTCATCTATCTTCTGAATCACGTTCAGGCTTTCCATCCTGTCCAACTCTGCCTTCAGTTGCTTTTGAAGAGCAAATGGAACTTTTCTGCATGAATGTATGACCGGTGTCATACTTTTATCTACCCTGATCGTGTGTTCTCCTGGAATGCAGCCTAGACCCTTAAATAGGTCATTGTACTCTTTCATGAGTTCATCATAGACTGTCTCTCCTTCGCTTTCCACAACGAGGACTCTCTTTACCAGGTTCAGTCTCTCACAGGCTTTTAAACCTAGTATGGCTTGCACCTCCTTTGGCATGACGATTAATGATAACGTGTGCTCTCTGTCCTTGTGTGTCACTTTGACAATGCATCTTCCTTTCACTGGTATTTCAGTACCTGAGTATCCTGTCACTTTCACTTTGATTCCATGTATCTTTGGTCTGGGTCTAATTTTCTTAAAATCAGTCTCTGATATCACATTAACTTGTGCTCCAGTATCCAATTTAAATGGAATGTGTATGTCATTCACTTTTAGTGTCAACATCCAGTCTCTTTCTTCTTTTTTGTTTTCAGACACAACATCTACATAGAACTCCTCTATGTCGCTTTCATCTACTGCATGGACCTTGCTTTGTTGCACTTGGTTCTTGCAGCAACGGGCATAATGGTTGTTTTTGTTGCAACTATTGCATGTTTTACCATATGCTGGACACTTTTTTGGTGGATGCTGTGTACCGCATCGACTACATGTCTTTCGATTGTCCCTTTCATTTTCGTTCGCTGGCCATGCCTCTTTTTTCACATTGGCGCTCTTTTTGTTAAACGGTTTATGTCCGTTCATTCTCACTGCATCCACGTTGCAGCTATTGTCACTGAACAGCTCCTTTGCCTGCGACTTCACAGTCTCTGTAGCCCTACACAGTGCTATGGCTTTTCCCAGGTCTAGATCTTGCTCTCTTAGCAGTCTTTCCCTTAGACCATTATTCGGAATACCACACACCAGTCTGTCTTTTATCAGCGAGTCTGTCAGTCCCCCAAATTCACACGATTTGCTTCTGTTTCTCAGTTCAGTCACATACTGATCAATAGTCTCGCCCGTTTTATGAACACATGTGAAAAATCTGTGCCTCTCAAACGTCACGTTACGTTTAGGTATGCAGTAGGCCTCAAACTGTTCCATTATTTTATCTAGCTTCATTTTGTCTCCATTAGCAGCGAATGTGAAGTTATTATACACCTCCAGCGTTTCATCACCCACGACATGTAAGAACAGTGACGATTTCCTTTTATTACTTTTCTCATCAGCTCCGATTGCTGATAAATACAACCCCATGCGTTGTTTGAACCTTCTCCAATTTTCAGCCACATTACCTGTCAACTGAAGCGTTGCCGGTGGGAGTAAACCTTCCATTTTTCACTTCGTTAGCTATTCTCTAATGGTAAGTAACGATGTTCTCCTTTGGCTTGCTAATCTGTGGAGAGCTGATTTAACTTCAGATTTTTCCTCTTCATCTCTTTCAATCACTTCTGACACCATGTGTTGATTTCTTCGTGGGTTCAATGACGAGACATTTATGAAAGAGAATGACTTTTAATCTAAAGCTTGTTCAACTCTTTATACAGCTTTACAGGAGACACGATGCTTGTCATGCATCTAGAACGAAACTGAAACTAAACCAAACTGCTTGTCTCTCACATGACCTCTGCTGGTCAGGCATAAGTAATCAATACCTGCAATCATGCTGGTAAGGCATCATAATCAAACAGGCAAATAACATCACTATTTGCTGATATCATTACAAGTGTTAATAGCTGCTGACCCTCATTACTGATGGTGCTGTTCCACTCAACCTGCTGCTACAGTCAATATAACATGTAGGTTTCCCTTCACCCAAAACCTGCAATAGCAGATATCAATCAGCACGCTATGTAACTCTAAAACAAACCTGAAGGAACACTCAGTTGATCCTATCATGCTGCATTTGGAATTTCTAGATTTATGTATATAACAGAGTGTGAGGTGCTGCTGTAGGCTTGGAGCCACACTAGATACAATATCATAGCCACGATAATCTGTCCTTTACTTCTTGCTAGTGAGGATCACAAAAGAACTCCCTTAATCTATTGATTTACTCTGTTTGTGCCTGTGACATATTTCAGGTATGCAAACCACATGATTGTCAGAAAATGGAATGTGGTGTAGGAACAGACGTTCCTATCTGAATAATGGAGTTCGACTCAATGAATCAAAATAACAAAGTTTAATAAACAAACAAGTTAACTGGTAAACTACAGGAGAAGGTTTACACAGGTCTGTCCAGCTTGCCAGGCCCTCGAAGACTGCTGTAAAGTTCTGGAAGCTGACGTCATGACATCATCACTTTCTCCGCGCCACTCGCGGTCACATGATCGGCGCCATGACGTCATCACGCGGAGTGCAAGAAAGTACATACAGTATAGTTAACAGACAGCTTAAAGGTGCAGTCCACAGCTGCACTACACTGTAGTTAATGGGATTATTACTAATTGGCCTGAGTCTCTTGGTGGCTCCGCCACAGGCGCCCCCCCAGAATTCTCTTTAACAGACAGTGTCAAACGAACAGGAGGTTTGATGATCCTGCCCGAATGACTACGAAACTCAGGCAGCAGCAGTGGAACATTGGGAGACGAGCTGGTGCTTGGCTGTGTCTGAAGCGGCACATCAGGCGTGGAGGAAACAGTAGCAGGAGGTGTGGGTGAGGATGAGGCAGAAGCAGGCGGTTCAATGGCGGGCTGTTGCATAACTGGTCTGGCGGTCAACGGTGGCCGTCCACGGCGAGGTGGCTGGGCAGCAACAACTGGTTCACTCCGATCTAGATGGGCTGGTTTAGGTCGGTCGATAGAGATGGTATCGGACTTGCCCCCCACTTCGACCGTGAAAATTTTTTCTCCCGATGAGATGACACGAAATGGTCCAGCATAAGGCGGTCTGAGCGGATCTCTGTGAGCGTCCTGCCGAATAAAAATGTAATCGGAGCTCATGAGTTCTGCCGGAACATGAGGCCTCTGTCGGCTGTGGTGCGAGGTTGGAATAGGCAGGAAATTCTTTGCCGCCTTGTGATGCTGAAGGAGCTGCTGAGCTGGTGACCATGGTTCTGTATGTGGAGGGAGGAAATCCCCTGGTACTCGAAGTGTTTGACCGTAGACTAATTCAGCTGATGAAGACTGGAGGTCCTCTTTGGGGACTGTGCGGAGGCCTAGCATCACCCAAGTGAGTCTGTCCACCCAGTTGGGTCCACGCAAGCTGGCACGGAGGGATGCCTTGAGAGACCGATGAAACCTCTCGCACAGACCATTCGCCTGCGGATGGTAAGCGGTGGTACGATGCAGCTTGGTACCCAAGCCCTGTGCAACTGCATTCCACAACTCTGACGTGAATTGTGGACCTCGGTCGGAAGAGATGTCGGAAGGCACCCCAAACCGAGCCACCCACGACGAAATGAACGCCCTGGAGACATCCGCTACAGTGGTAGCGACCAAGGGCATCGCCTCTGGCCACCTGGTGGTGCGATCCACTACCGTCAGAAGATGCGTAAAACCCTGCGAAGCGGGGAGAGGACCCACTAAGTCCACGTGTACATGATCGAACCATCGTTCTGGCACCGGGAAGATGGCCACTGGAGCCTTAACATGACGATGGGCCTTTGATTTTTGACAGTCCACGCAATTGTTTGTCCAGTCCCGAACATCCGAATGCATCCCTTTCCAAACAAATTTGCGGGACATGAGCCGTTGTGAAGCTCGCATCCCCGGGTGTGATAAATCGTGTATAGCCTGGAAAATTTTCTTACGCCATTCGACCGGCACAATGGGCCGGGGCACTCCCATGGATGTGTCGCACAAGAGCATGGTTCCTGCTGCTTGGAACATAACATCGGCTACCTGCAAACTAGAAGGCATGGTCTGATACACCTGTACTTCGGGATCTGCCAGTTGTTCTTCCGCCACCCCGACAAAATCGATTCCCAGGTGAACTGCCTGGACTGGAGCACGTGAAAGGCAATCAGCCACGAGATTATCTTTGCCGGACACATGTCGTAAATCCGTCGTAAATTCGGATATAACTGCAAGGTGGCGCTGTTGTGAAGCTGACCACGGCTCCGCCATTTTGGCCATTGCGAAAATGAGCGGCTTGTGGTCCACGAAAGCAGTGAACGGACGCCCTTCTAGGAGAAAACGGAAATGCCGGATGGCCAAAAACAGGGCCATCAACTCCCTGTCAAAAGTGCTATATTTTCGCTCGTTCTTGCGCAGTTGGCGGCTGAAAAAGGCCAACGGCTGCCAAGTCCCGTCGACCCATTGTTCCTGAACTGCCCCGATGGCGTAGTCGGAGGCATTGGTAGTGAGGGCGACGGTCGCGCCCGGGAGTAGGTGTGCAAGCATGGTTGCATCTGCCAACGCCGCCTTGGTGTCAAGGAACACCTGGTCCATCTGCGGTGTCCAAGTGATAACGTCCTTGCCCAACTTCCCTTTGAGTGCTTCGTACAGCGGCTGCATCAACTGGGCTGCCTTGGGGACGAAACGATGATAAAAATTTACCACCCCCAGGAACTCCTGAAGAGATTTGAGTGTGTGAGGCCGCGGGAATGCTGTAACTGCCTCTACCTTGGTGGCCAGTGGGACGGCGCCTTCTGAGGTAATCCTGTGCCCCAGAAAGTCAATGCTGGTTAACCCAAACTGGCATGTGGCTAGGTTTATGATGAGGCCATGTTGGCTGAGACGGGCAAAGAACGTGCGTAAATGGACCATGTGCTCCTTCATATCCTTACTAGCGATGAGAATGTCATCCAAGTAAATGAAAATGAAGGGAAGGTCCCGTAACACAGAGTCCATGAGTCGCTGGAAGGCCTGAGCCGCGTTTTTCAATCCGAACGGCATTCGGAGGAACTCAAAAAGGCCGAACGGTGTAATGACTGCCGTTTTGGGGACGTTCTGAGGGTGCTCAGGAACTTGGTGATATCCGCGGACGAGATCCACTTTGGAAAATACTGAGTTACCAGCCAGATGGGCTGAAAAACCTTGTATATGCGGTATTGGATACCTATCCGGCATAGTGGCTTCATTAAGGTGTCTGTAATCCCCGCAAGGCCTCCATCCGCCGCCTAGTTTAGGGGCAATGTGCAGTGGGGAGGACCAAGGACTGTCGGAGCGTCGGACAATCCCGAGGCGCTCCATGGTCTGAAACTCCGTCTTTACAGCCGCAAGCTTTCCGGGTTCCAATCTTCGTGCCCGAGCGTAAACAGGCAATCCCGTCGTGGTGATGTGATGCACCACATCGTGCCTCGCGACTGCTGCCGAAAATGTAGGCCTGGTGAGCTCCAGGAACTCACCGAGTAGGCGTGTAAACCCGTCCTGCGATGGAACCGCACAGGCGACCGACCAGGAGACGGCGGTGCTGCGGTGGCGAGGCACCGCGTGGAAAGTGGACGCCTTAATGAGTCGGCAGTGTTGGACGTCGACCAGAAAGCCGTTGGCACAGAAAAAATCAGCCCCAGGATGGCCTGTGATACTTTAGCTGTTATAAACTCCCACACAAAACGCTGACCACCGAGGGTTAAATTGACTGTCCGTTTACCGAATGTGCGAATAGCTGCGCCATTGGCTGCCTCGAGGGAAGGACCGTGACCGCCAGATTGCAGATCCAGCTTTGAAGCTGGCAGAATACTGCACTGGGAACCAGTGTCGCACAGGAATCGTCGCCCTGTCATGGAATCCGTAATGTAGAGGAGTTTTCCCGCTGAACCGACTGCCATGGTAAACTGGACGTGTTTTTCAGACCCTGTCATCCTTCTCGAAGCTCGCGGACTTGCTGGAGATTTTTTGGGGGCGAAACTGCAGGGAGGACGGCAGCACCGAGCCTTGGCGTCAAAACGGGCGTGGTACGCACACCAGCCTGCTGGAGGAGGGCTGGGCTTCGCTCGCGTGGGGGAAAGGCGCTTCGTGGCTGCACAACACTGCTGTGTGACCGTAAAAATCTTGTCTGCCTCTGCAGCGAGCTCGGCACAGTCCGTAATTGCAGAACTGGCTAAGGCTGCCTGAACTGGTTCAGGTAGCTGGCAGAGGAAGAGTTCTTGGGACAAAAAACATTGGGGCTCCGAACCCAAAAGCGTGAGCATCTGGCTGATCAGTTCCGATGGTATTGAGTCCCCGAGGCCGGGCATAGAAATACGCCTGCGTGCGCGCTCCGACTTATTTAGACCAAACACCTGTAGCAAACGAGTTTTTAGAGCTTCATACTTGCCCTCTGCCGGTGGATTGCCAAGGAGGCTGACGACCCGCGAGGCCGTGGCGCTGTCGAGAGCGGAGACCACGTAATAATAACGGGTCGAATCCGCTGTAACCTCCCGGAGTGCGAACTGGGTTTCTGCCTGGAAAAACCATGCTGCTGGTTGCTGTTACCCGGAACTGCAGCAATTTGAGGGCGACGGCGTTTGTGTTCATTTTGAATATCTCAACGAAAGTTGTCCGACGAGATCGGGGTCACCAATGTAGGAACAGAGGTTCCTATCTGAATAATGGAGTTCGACTCAGTGAATCAAAATAACAAAGTTTAATAAACAAACAAGTTAACTGGTAAACTACAGGAGAAGGTTTACACAGGTCTGTCCAGCTCGCCAGGCCCTCGAAGACTGCTGTAAAGTTCTGGAAGCTGACGTCATGACATCATCAAGTTCTCCGCGCCACTCGTGGTCATGTGATCGGTGTCATGACGTCATCACGCAGAGTGCAAGAAAGTACATACAGTATAGTTAACAGACAGTTTAAAGGTGCAGTCCACAGCTGCACTACACTGTAGTTAAAGGGATTATTACTAATTGCCCTGAGTCTCTTAGTGGCTCCACCACAGTGGCAACAATTAATTGGATCCACCCACATAATAAGAATGTTAATTGCTGTTTTCAGGTCACTGATAGAAAGCTATTAATATCATTACAAAACTCACATCTGATAATGAGAACCAATGTTTACAATAAAAGACAGTACACACTTTAATATAATTTTTGTACTGTATATCAGTAATAATCATCAACTGGCAAATTGCTTTCAAAGAATTTCTGAGGCTAATTTGTCTGGGTATAGTATTCTAGGAGTGCCTGAATGGGAAGTGCAGCCAACCAGAAATATGTGCAGAGACCCATACATCAAGGTGGGTCATGTCCGATTACAGGGGAGAATCAAGTGGCATACGCACCAGAAGAGGCCAGCCCAAGGGTTACCCGAAATTGGTCCTTGGGCTTCATAATATTTCATCCGAGCTACGCAGCAACTGTCACGCCTGCAGAGTCAGCTCGCCCATGTGCAGGGCTCTAATTTTGGGCCGTCTGCCTTGCTGGCAGCGGCCCTCAGGTAAGTGTAGAGCAGAGATTGGAAAACAGGTGTGGGGCAACCGCAGGCCGGCTGCGGCCCTCATCCTGTGGAACTAAGAGTTTGAAGCCTACTCTGCTCAAGGCAGCCTAATTTCCCGGGGGTTTCCAAAACAGGTAATATACCCCTCGCTAGCGTATATGAGGGGCCGAACACCCATTTTAAGCAGTCCAGCATAAAATCTGGTTTGATGTATTTCAGGCGTCCATGGGGCATTGGACATTGGTCCCTGAAAGTGAGCATCTTTGTGCACATTTTACACCTGTTAAGTTGTTTTGAATGTAAGAGGAATAAGGAACCATCAGAGGGGGGGAGCACAAACCACAGCTAAGTGGTTTCATTGACCCTGTTGGATATTCCTGGATATTAGTTGGGAGATTTGGGAGAAATGTGTCCACAGTCACCCGTTTAGTCATCTCCACCAACCATACTGTCAGTGGCAGTGAAGATCATCACAGTACTCGAGCTCTATGCCACTGGAGTGTTTCATGGGGTCATCAGTGACATTGCATGCATAAGGTAAAGGATAGTGCATTAGTAACAGGTCACTAATGCCTTGTTTGTGAGGGGAAGATGAATACATTATGTTCTCCATGGATAGCAGGAAACAGTCAGCATGCACCCTTGGCTTGTACCGACTTGCAGAGTTGCCCAGGATGCAGGGCATGGTTGACAAGACCCATGAGGGCTAGCAGACTCCTGTGAAAAGGAGTGCCCCTAACATGAATTGAAAGTTGTACTACTCCAATATCCTCCAGTGGTTGTAGTAAAAATTATAGGCCCGGTTTTAACCCTGCCGGACCAATGATGTCATTCAGACCCCAATGCGATCTTAACTGCCAATTGCACCACTGATGCTCAGTACCTGGCCTGCCAGGATGAGCGCTCCTGCTCCTCCTGACCCCACAAAAATAAATTAAAATTTACCTGAGGCCTCCTCCTTGACTGGACCACAAGCTGAAACTGTGGAATGTGCACTGCGCATGCTCCCACCAGTACTTACATAAAATGGAAATAGGGCCTATGAATGTCATAGTATAATAATAGTATAAATTTGAACAAGAAGTATAAATAAACTAAGATCAAGGAATAAAGAGAACTTATTAAGAGCTTAGTCAGATCTTAGTATTGCAAAAGTTTTGATGCAACACTACATTCAAGTGTCCTAATCCTATTTTGACACTACACCAAGCCTCAGGTTGTTGTCTAGCAATCACAGCAAGATTGAGTAGCCCTTAAGCAATTAAAAAAAAAAAAAATTTGTTTCATGGGATGTGGGCGTCGCTGGCAAGGCCAGTATTTATTGCCCTTCCCTAATTGCCCTTGAGAAGCTGTTGTATCCAGTGCGCTCAATTTCTTGAACTCATGTGGAGTGAATCGAATTGGCTGCAGACTGGCTTCTGTGATGGTGGGGACCTCAGGAGGAGGCCGATATGGATCATCCACTCGGCAATTCTGGCTGAAGATGTTTGCAAACGCTTCAGACTTGTCTTTTGCACTCACGTGTTGGGCTCCACCACCATTACAAGATAAGAACATTAGAAATAGGAGCAGGAGTAGGCCATTCGACCCTTCGAGCCTGCTCCGCCATTCAATCAGATCATGGCTGATCTTCTGCCTCAACTCCATTCACCGGCCCTATCGCCATAACCGTTGATGCCCTTACTAGTCAGAAATCTATCAACTTCTATTTTAAATGTACCCAATGACTGAGCCTCCACAGCCCTCTGGGGTAGAGAATTCCAAAGACTTACCACCCTCTGTGTGAAGAAATTTCTTCTCATCTCAGTCCTGAATGGCCTACCCTTTATCTTGAGGCTGTGGCCCCTGGTTCTAGACTCCCCAGTCAAGGGAAACATTCTCCCAGCATCCATCCTATCAAGCCCTGTGATGATTTTGTATGCTTCAATGAGATCTCCTCTCATTCTTTTGAATTCAATAGAATACAGGCCTAGTTTACTCAATCTCTTCTCATACAACAGTCCCACCATCCCAGGAATCAATCTCGTGAATCTTCGTTGCACTCCCTCTATGGCAAGTATATCCTTCCTTAAGGAAGGAGACCAAAATTATACACAGTACGCCAGGTGTGATCTCACCAAGGCCCTATATAATTGGAGTAAGACTTCTTTACTCCTGTACTCAAATCCTCTTGGAATGAAGCCCGGCATACCATTTGCCTTCCTAATGGCTTGCTGCACCTGCACACTCACTTTCAGTGACTCGTGTACAAGGACACCCAGGTCCATTTGAGCATCTGCATTCCCTAATCTTTCACCATTTAGGAAATACTCTGCCTTTCTGTCTTTTCTACCAAAGTGGATAACTTCAAATTTATCCACATAATATTCCTTCTGCCATGTTCTCGCCCACTCACTGAGTCTATTGCAATCCCCATGAAGCCTCTTCACATCCTCTTTGCAATTAACACTGCCACCTAGCTTTGTATCATCAGCAAATTTAGAAATGTTACATTTAGTCCCCTCATCCAAATTGTTGATATAGATTGTGAATAGCTGGGGCCCAAGCACTGATCCTTGCGGTACCCCACTGGTCACAGCCTGCCATCCTGAAAAAGACCCAGTTATCCCTCTTTGTTTTCTGTCTGCTAACCAACTCTCAATCCATGCTAGTATATTACCTGTAATGTATGTACCTTTAAGGGGGGGAACTACTTTGTACAACTCATGTATACTGTAGTACCGGCAGTGACCACACCTGTATATAACATTGAGTAGTAATCCGTACAGTTCAGTTGCAGTCTGAGTCACGTTGAGTAAACACCGTTTGTACCGTTCTCCGCAGTCTGTGTCTGATTATACACGGACGTAACATTGGTGACGAAGCAGATTCGAACCTACCTGCAACTCTGCATCACCTCCCAGGGATTCGCTCCTGGAGAACAGTGGAAGAAGGTCGAGTCCAGAAGCATGGGCGGTGACCACGGGCAACCGCCCAGTCATCCAGCGGAGATTTGAGCATCACAGGGGAGGCTGTCGAGAGCCAGGCTTGGCTTTCCAGTCATGGTGGTCCAGCCAAACGGGCTGGCAACAGGTACTGCGCAGACCCTTCCCGGTAAACGGCGGGCTAGAGCCCGACAGAGCGGCACAGAAAAAGGCCAAGCAGCATCGACGGGGGAGAGAGAGAGGGCAGAGCGCACAGGGCGCAGCCAGTGTTCAGGACCGAGCGGCGTCAACGGGGGAGAGAGACGAGAGAGAGCAGAGCGCAGCTGGTGTTCAAGGGCCGAGCAGCGTCAACGGGGGAGAGAGGCGTGCAGGAAAACGCAAGGCGCTGCCATTGCCATGAGGACCGCAGAGAGCGGCATTGGCAGCAGTGCAGGAGCAGCGCACAAAACCCACAGGGCATCGCCATTTGCCACGAGGACCGCCGAGAGCGGCGTTGGCAGCAGCACGGGAGATGCCATTTTAAGCCACAGCGGGAAGAAAGGAAAGCGCGGGAGACGCCATTTTAAGCCAGTCTAACCACACCCAAAAGTGCCGAAGAGTGGCAGTATCACAGCGTTCGACAATGAAGTCGAAGTTTGGACGGCATATGTCGAACGCATAGAAGTATACTGCAAGGCGAATGAAGTGCCAGATGACAAGAAAGCGCTGGTATTGTTGAATTCAATGGGTGCAAAAACGTATGGCTTACTACGAAACCTAGTAACCCCAGAGAAGCCAGTAGAAAAGGATTTTGAAAACATAGTGTCAATCCTACAGGACCACTTAAACCCCACACCGCTGCTGATAGCAGAAAGATTGAAGTTCCACAAAAGGAACCAGCATAAAGATGAAAGTAATGCTGAGGATTTAACGGAACTGCGCAAGCTATCGAAACACTGCCAGTTTGGAACGGGACTAGCAGGTACTTTAGGGGACAAGTTTGTGTGTGGGCTTCAAAGTGAAGGAACCCAGAAACGGCTTTTATCTGAAAAGGACCTTATGCTGAAAAAGGCTTTCAGCATTGCGGTATCATATGAAGCAGCAGCACGGGGCGCTGCAGAGATACAACAGAGACCGCAAGAATATGGCACAAACGAAATATCATATGGAACAGAGAAGTGCTATCGCTGTGGCAGAACAACACACGACCAGAATGATTGCTGGTTCAAAGACAAAGTGTGCAGACAGTGTGGAAAAGTAGGACACATAGCACGAGTCTGCAGGTCGGGAAAGAAAACCAGCAATAAGAAACCGACCAAAGGAAAGTACAAGAAGGTACATAAGATAACGGAGAATAGTTCAGATGAACAAAAGAGTGATAACGACTCCGAAAGCAGGGAACTGAGTTGTCTGAAACTACATAATGTGATCACAACAGAGGATCACCGAACCATTTGGGTCACTCTCAAGATAGCAGGAGTCCAGGTAAAGATGGAATTGGACACAGGATCAGCCCTAACAGTCATAAACCGATGGGACTACGAGCGGCTATTCTCACACATGCCCTTGAGAGACACAAAAATTATTTTGAAGACGTACACGGGGCAATAACTCTACCCAAAAGGAAAAATAAGGGTGACCGTTAGATATAACGGTAAGGAAACACCAAAACTAGACCTGTATGTATTGCAAGATGGAGGACCACCATTACTGGGATGTGAATGGATCCGGAAAATACAACTGGATTGGCATTCCATACAGGAACTGACTGTGGCTGACAAAAAGGATGACGACGTCACACATGGGCGACTGTCAAAGATCCTAACTGATGCGAAAGAAGTGTTCCAGCAAGGACTCGGAACACTAAAAGGCATAACAGCGATGATTAAAATTGAAGAAAACGCAAGTCCAAAATTTTTTAAGGCCAGACCGGTACCTTATGCGATCCGCCCAGCCGTTGAAGCAGAGCTGGAGAGTCTGGAACGTTCAGGTGTACTGTCCAAGGTAGACTGGAGCGAGTGGGCTACACTAATCATCCCTGTGATGAAAAAGTCATTGAGCAGCACACCTGGGGAACCAAGGAAGGTTCGCATTTGTGGGGACTTTAAGGTAACAGTGAACCCGGTCCTTCACACCGTACAATATCCACTTCCGCGGATTGAAGATATTTTCGCCTCGCTATCTGGAGGGAAACGCTTCACTAAGATTGATCTGGCCCAGGCGTATCTGCAAATGGAGGAAGAAGAAGCATCAAAAAAATACCTCACAATCAACACCCATAAAGGTCTCTACCAATACAACTGGCTGGTATTCGGGGTAGCATCAGCTCCGGCTATTTGGCAGAGGGCAATGGAACAAGTCCTGCAAGGGATCCCAGGGACCCAGTGTTATTTGGACGACATCCTGGTCACGGGCGAAAATGACAGTGATCACCTTGCCAACCTGGAGCATGTGCTCACTAGATTGCAGGAATATGGGCTCCGAGCTAATCGCCACAAATGCGAGTTTTTTAGAAAACAGATCTCGTATTGTGGCCACGTTATCGATAAAGAGGGGTTACATAAGTCCCCAGAGAAGATTGAGGCAGTAGTCAAGGCTCCAGCACCGGAAAATGTGTCACAACTGAGGTCGTTCCTCGGGCTGGTAAACTACTACCATAAGTTCTTGCCAAATTTGTCTACAATACTACACCCACTGAACACCCTACTGCAAACTGGGGTGCCTTGGAAGTGGAGTGACGAATGTGGATGAGCTTTCCAGAAGAGCAAAACACTAATCACATCGAAAGAGGTATTGGCCCATTACAACCCAGCATTACCAATTCAGTTGGCATGTGATGCGTCACCCTACGGCATTGGAGCGGCGCTGTCACACAAATTCTCGGACGGCTCAGAGAGGCCAATAGCCTTTGCATCACGATCACTAACCTCAGCCAAGCGTAACTACGCCCAGATTGACAGGGAGGCCCTCAGCCTAGTGTGGGGAGTGAAAAAGTTCAATCACTATCTGCACGGGCAGAAATTCACCTTGCTGACTGATCACCAGCCTCATGTCTCCATTTTTAATCCAGAGAAGGGCGTTCCGGTGATGACTGCGCAACGACTACAAAGATGGTCACTTTTTCTAGGGGCGCAACACTATGAGATTGAATATAAGGGCACGAAACAGCATGGAAATGCTTTTGGGCTAACACGCCTACCACTGCCTACTGCGGAGGAAGCACCAGCAGTGGATCCTGTCGAAATATTCCATTCGACTATAGTTGAATAACTACCAGTAACTAACGCTTATATCGAAAAGGAAACCAGAAATGACCCGACACTGTCTCGGGTATATGATTTGACGGTGAAGGGATGGCCAGCACATGGCGACTCACTGTTGCCAGCATTCTCGACAAGGAGAGAACAGCTGTCAGTGTGCCGGGGGACCTTGATGTGTGGATCCCGAGTGGTAATTCCACACAAGTTAAGGGATAGAGTGCTCAATGAGCTTCATGAGGGTCATCTGGGAGGGGTAAAAATGAAAAGCCTAGCCAGGGCTTATGTGTTGTGGCCGGGAATCGATAAACAAATTGAGGACCTGACCAAGAGCTGCTCAGGATGCCAGAAAGTCCAAAATGCACCACAACAGGCCCCTCTACACCCATGGGAGTGGCCCTCATCTCCATGGCAACGGGTGCATATTGACTTTGCTGGTCCATTCATGGACTCAATGTTCTTAATAGCCGTGGATGCGCACTCAAAATGGCCTGAGGTGATCAAAATGTCCTCCACCACTACGGAGAAAACGATTGCAGTCCTACGGACCATATTTGCCAGGAACGGCTTGCCAGAACAGATTTGCTCTGATAATGGACCACAGTTTGTGTCCAAAGAGTTTTGGAAATTTATGAGAAGGAATGGGGTAAGGCATTACACATCGGCCCCGTATCATCCAGCCACAAATGGATTGGCTGAGAGGTTCGTACAAACCTTTAAAAAGGCAGTAAGGGCCATGTGCGATGACGACATTCCACTGCAGCATAAGGTGGACAATTTCCTGTTAGCCTACAGAAATGTGACACATGCAGTTACCAACCAGACCGCGGCTATGATGTTCTTTAACCGAAGGTTGAGATCTCGTCTGGATTTGCTCAGACCAAATGTACGAAGAGATGTTGAGAGTAAGCAATTCCAGCACATCAATGAGAAGCCGACAAGGAGCTTCAATGTAGGGCAACCAGTCTTGGCCCGCGACTACCGAACAGAGAAATGGCAATCAGGAACGATATGCACATGGCAGGGGCCACTAATGTACACAGTGGATGTTGGGGAGAACATTGTGAGACGCCATGCTGACCAGATCCTAGAGTCACAGGAACGAGTCAACCCCATGTCTCGGCCATACATACCTGGTGAGGAACCCGACGCTCGGGAGGGCGGGGTTCGGGAGGCCGGTGCTCGGGAGAGCGGGAAGCGGGGAAGGGTTACCCCGGCAACCGGGCCCGGCCCTCCCTCACAGCCCCAGCCGCAATCGGCGGTCTTGAAGCCGGGGCTCGGGAGTGCATGGGGCGGGGCTTGGGAGGGCGTGGGGCGAGGGGCGGGGCTCGGGAGGGCTTGGGGCGGGGCTCGGGAGGCGGGGCTCGGGCTGACCGGGGCGCTGCGCTCGGCTGGGCCATGTCAGTGCGTAGGGCGGCACGGAGCTCCGCGGAGCCATCGCCGGCAGAGGGGAGTGGGTCTGCTGGCTCCCCCCTCCCTTTCTCCCCCCCTCCCTTTCTCCCTTCCCCCCTCCCTCCCTTTCTCCCTTCCCCCCTCCCCCCTCCTTCCCCCACCCTTCCCCCCCACACCCTTCCCACCCCCCCCTTTCCCCCCCTCCCCCCACATCCCCCCTCCCCCTTCCACTCCCCCCTCCCCCTTCCACACCCGCTCCCCCCAGTCACTCTCTCTCTTCCCCCCAGTCGCTCTCTCTCTTCCCCCCAGTCGCTATCGCTCTTCCCCCCAGTCGCTCTCTCTCTTCCCCCTCAGTCGCTCTCTCTCTTCCACCCCAGTCGCTCTCTCTCTTCACCCCAGGCGCTCTCTTTCTTCCCCCCAGTCGCTCTCTCTCTTCCCCCCGTCGCTCTCTCTCTTCCCCCCCAGTCGCTCTCTCTCTTCCCCCCAGTCGCTATCGCTCTTCCCCCCAGTCGCTCTCTCTCTTCCCCCCAGTCGCTCTCTCTCTTCCCCCTCAGTCGCTCTCTCTCTTCCCCCCCAGTCGCTCTCTCTCTTCACCCCAGGCGCTCTCTCTCTTCCCCCCAGTCGCTCTCTCTCTTCCCCCCGTCGCTCTCTCTCTTCCCCCCAGTCGCTCTCTCTCTTCCCCCCGTCGCTCTCTCTCTTCCCCCCGTCGCTCTCTCTCTTCCCCCCAGTCGCTCTCTCTCTTCCCCCCAGTCGCTCTCTCTCTTCCCCCCAGTCGCTCTCTCTCTTCCCCTAGTCGCTCTCTCTCTTCCCCCCAGTCACTCTCTCTCTTCCCCCCAGTCGCTCTCTCTCTTCCCCCCAGTCGCTCTCTCTCTCTCTTCCAACAACAACATGCCCTCAAAAAAGCCTCGGCACTGCCGGGCACTCCAGCTAGTCTCTATATATAAAGCGGTACTTCTGTCTGTCCTTCCGTCTGTCTGTCTGTCTGTCTGGCTATACACTCTCAAGTTACAGACCGTACCTACATGCGCGTTACATCAAAAGAAAGCTTACGATTCCGGAACGGTCATAAGCATATTTACTCTTAAGTCGGACAAAAATTGTGCCCACGGTATCCAAAAAACTTTCAAAATTCCGCTCATTATTCAAAATTCCGCTCATTATCTGCTCATTAGCATCGAGTGACGTGAAGGTCGACCAATCGTACAGTCGAGCGACCCGATGGTCGACCAATCGCTGCGTCATGGGGGCGGGTTCGTCGCGCGTGCGGGCGGGCCATCCTAGAGTCGAGCGACAGGACGATTGACCAATCCTACACATCAGTGACCTGACGGTTGACCAATCGGTGCGTGTGTGGGCGGGTCGAATCATTCTGAACCGAGGTGAGTGGCCGCCATCTTGATTTCAAACTCTTTCTTTGTTTTTCCCGCTTTCTGCGTGTTTCTTTTCAAATCTACATTTCCAGCTAAAAAAAAAGTTGCTTTTAAAACACAAATTCTATTCTAAAAAAGTTAATTAATTTGTACATCTTCTCTTTAACATCTATAATTTTCTTACCTTTCACAGTTTTTGCAGGCCTGGAAGCCTGGGCCTCTGTTGCCCAGCCACGCCTGAGCTAGGCACCGCCCCTCCCACTGGGCCCGCGATCGCCGCCATCTTGGTAAAGGCTGGCGTCGCGGGACTGGGCTGAGCGTAGCCATCGCCGCCATTTTGGTAAAGGCTGGCGGGGCGGGAGGTAGCCTAGAGGGAGGTGAGTTGCAGTCACTGCGGGGCTTGGGCTCAGCTGATCGGGCGCTCATCAGGGGTCGGCCCGCAACACATCAACCGGAGTAGCGGCGGCTCTCTCTCTCCTTCCCCCCGCGGCTCGGGCAGGGGGGCCGGTGCTCGGGAGGGGCGGGGCTCGGGATAGCGGGTAGTGGGGGGAAGGGGTACCCCGGCTCCAGCGCTGGCCCAGCTGCAATCGGCGGTCTTGAAGTCGGGGCTCGGGAGGGCGTGGGGCGGGGGCTCGTGAGGGCGGGGCTCGGGCTGACCGGGGCGCTGCACTCGGCTGGGACATGTCAGTGCGTGGGGTGGCACGGAGCTCTGCAGAGCCATCGCCGGCAGAGGGGAGAGGGTATGCTGGCTCTCCCCCTCCCTTTGTCCCCCCCTCCCTTTCTCCTCCCTTTCTCCCTTCCCCCCTCCCCCCCCACACCCTTCCCACCCCCCATTTCCCCCCCCCACACAACCCCCACCCCCCCTTCCTGCTCCACACCCCCGGTCCCCCCTCCCCCCTCCTTCCCCTCCCCCCCCCCGCCTTCCCCTCCCCCCTCCCTTCCCCTCCCCCCCCCCCGACTATTGACCTGTCGCACTCACACCCATCATAATGAAGTGTTTCCAGAGACTGGTCCTGGCTCACATTAAAGCCAGTGTTCCCGCCTCTCTTGACCAACACCAGTTTGCCTATCGTGCAAACAGATCAATGGAGGATGCAATCACAACTGCTCTACACTCTGCATTGAATCCCTTAGAAGGTAAAGAGACCTACATCAGAATGCTGTTCATAGACTACAGCTCAGCATTCAACACTATCGTCCCCAACAAGCTGGCCACCAAACTCCACACTCTTGGCCTGAACACTTCCCTTTGCAACTGGACCCTGGACTTCCTAACAAACAGACCCAGTCTGTCAAATTAGGTAACCACACCTCCCCCCCACCGACCTTGAACACGCGGGCCCCACAAGAATGTGTGCTGAGCCCCCTCCTCTACTCCCTCTTCACCCACGACTGTGTGGCTGTTCATGGTTCCAACACCCATCATCCAGTTTGCGGATGATACCACGGTGGTAGGCCAGATCACCAACAACGATGAGTCAGCCTACAGGGAGAAGGTCCAGCATCTCGTGAAGTGGTGCGCCGATAACAACCTGGCCCTTAACATCAAGAAAACCAAGGAAATCATTGTGGACTTCAGGAAGTCTAAAGGCAGAAGTCACAACCCCATCCACGCCCATGGGGCTGTGGTGGAATGGGTGGACAGCTTTAAGTTCCTCGGAGTCCACATCACGGAAGACCTCTCCTGGTCCCTCAATACCTCCTCTTTGGTGAAGAAGGCCCAGCAGCGCCTATATTTCCTAAGGAGGCTGAAGGGATGTAACCTGTCACCCCCTGATCCTCTCTAACTTTTACCGCTGCACAATAGAGGGCATCCTGACGAACTGTATCACAGTATGGTATGGCCGCCATCTTGATTCCAAACACTTTGTTTCTATTTCCCGCTTTCTGCGTGTTTCTTTTCAAATCTACATTTCCAGCAAAAAAAAAAGTTGCTTTTAAAACACAAATTCTTTTTTAAAAAGGTTAATTAATTTGTACATCTTTTCTCTAACATCTATAATTTTCCTACCTTTCACCGTTTTTGCAGGCCTGGAAGCCTGGGCCTCTGTTGCCCAGCCACGCCCGAGCTAGGCACCGCCCCTCCCGCTGGGGCCCGCCACGCGATCGCCGCCATCTTGGGTAAAGGCTGGCAGCGCGGGGCTGGACCGAGCGTAGCCATCGTCACCATTTTGGTAAAGGCTGGCGGGGCGGAGGGAGCCTAGCGGGAGGTGAGATGCGGTCACCGCGGGGCTCAGGCTCAGCTGATCGGGCGCTCATCAGGGGTCGGCCCGCAACACATCAACCGGAGGAGCAGCAGCTCTCTCTCTCCTTCGCCCCCGCGGCTCGGGCGGGGGGCCGGAGCTCGGGAGGGCGGGGCTCGGGAGGCCGATGCTCGGGAGAGCGGGAAGGGGGTGGTAAGGTTTACCCCAGCAGCGGGACTCGGAGGGCGTGGGATGGGGCTCGGGAGGCGGGGTTCGGGCTGACAAGTGCGCTGCGCTCGGCTGGGCCATGTCAGTGCTTGGGGTGGCACGGAGCTCCGCGGAGCCATCGCCAGCAGAGGGGAGAGGGTCTGCTGGCTCCCCCTCTCCCTTTATACCGCACTCCCTTTCTCCCTTCCCCCCTCCTCCCTTTCTCCCTTCCCCCCCTCCCTTTCTCCCTTCCCCCTCCCTCCCTTTCTCCTTCCCCCCTCCCCCCTCCTCCCCCACCCTTCCCCCCCACACCCTTCCCACCACCCCCTTTTCCCCCCTCCACCCCCATCCACCTCCCCCTTCCACCCCCCTTCCAAACCCCTCTCCACCCCACCCCGCCACCCCCCTCCCCCTTCCCTCCCTACCCCCCTCCCCTCCACCCTCCCCTCCCCCTCCAACCTCCCCTCCCCTCTCCCCCCCCTCTCCCCCGCCCCTTCCTCCCCCTCTCTCCCTCCCCTTCCTCCCACTTCCACCACTCCCCCTCCCCTTCCCCCTCTCCCCCTTCCCCCTCTCTCCCTCCCCCTCGCACCCTCCCCTGCCTCCCCCTTCCCCCTCTCCCCATCACCTTCCCCCTCTCCCCTCCCCTTCCCCGACTCCCCCTCCCCTTCCCCCCCTTCTCCCCTTCCCCCCCTTCCCCCCCGTCGCTCTCCCCTCTTCCCCCCAGTCACTCTCTCTCTTCCCCCAGTCACTCTCTCTTCCCCCCAGTCGCACTCTCTCTTCCCCATTCGCTCTCTCTCTTCCCCCAAGTCACTGTCTCTCTTCCCACCAGTCGCTCTCTCTCTTCCCCCGTCACTCTCTCTCTTCCCCAGTCGCTCTCTCTCTTCCCCCCAGTTGCTATCTCTTCCCCCAGTCACTCTCTCTCTTCCTCCAGTCGCTCTCTCTCTTCCCCCAGTTGCTCTCTCTCTTCCCCCCAGTTGCTCTCTCTTCCCCAGTCGCTCTCTCTCTTCCCCCCAGTCACTCTCTCTCTTCCCCCCAGATGCTCTCTCTCTTCCCCCCAGTCGCTCTCTCTTCCCCCCCCCAGTCGCTCTCTCTCTTCCCCCCAGTCGCTCTCTCTCTCTCTTCCAACAACAACATGCCCTCAAAAATCCCTCGGCACCGCCGGGCACTTCAGCAAGTAGCTATATGTAGGGGGGCATCCTTTACCTGGTTTACAATACTTTACCTGGTCAGGCAGCCAATTTGTAGGGGATCTTCCTTTACCTGGTTTATGGTAATTTACCTGGTCAGGCAGCCTTTTGCCACTGCACTGTGACCAATTCCAATCAGCAGTTTTGAATCGCTAAACCCTCCTTCCAGTTCTGACTGGAGGAACTTATAATTAATGATATATTAAAATGGACAAATGGTCTGGATGCAAGAAAATCACATTTTATTAAAACTAAAGAAAACTACACCACAAGATCAAAGTAATCACGGTAAAATTGCTTAACAGGGGAAGGCAGATGGCAAAATGAGGGATAAATGGCTACAATGTTAATTTTACAATCTTAGCAACAGCTCCCTTAAATTACCACCCCGTTACTTCTCACTAGATTGTCTTGCTAGTGGGTCAGAAGCCTTGCTCACCTGCAGTCCAAAGAGTAAAAAAGAAGAGAGCGAGAGATGCTTCTGGGAAGCTATCTTTTATACCCCTTTTTTGGGGCCCGCCCAGATCTGATGTTTCTGGGCTAAAACAAAAGAGATCCAAACTGTCCACTTGTCTGGGATGGGTTTGGATAAAGTTGCAGTTTAAAGGGCAGCACGGTGGCATAGTGGTTAGCACTGTTGCCTCACAGTGCCAGGGACCCGGGTTCGAATCCGGCCTCGGGTGACTGTCTGTGTGGAGTTTGCACATTCTCCCCGTGTTTGCGTGGGTTTCCTCCGGGTGCTCCGGTTTCCTCCCACAGTCCAAAGATGTGCGGGTTAGGTTGATTGGCTATGATAAATTGACCCTTAGTGTTAGGGGGATTAAATACGTGGGGTTACGGGGATAGGGTGGGATATGTGTTGGTGTAGGGGTTACGGGGATCGGGTGGGATATGTGTCGGTGCAGGCTCGATGGGCCGAAATGGCCTCTATCTGCACTGTGGGGTTTCTGTGATTCTGTGATTCTGTGAAATGTGTCCATTGTCTTTGATGGCTTTCGAATAAAGCTGCAGTGGTTTGAATGTGTCTTCATTCATCCTGATGGGTTTTGAATGGAGTTGTATTACTATGTAAACAGCTTGGGAGGAGTGTAAACAGAAACCCATTGTCTTGTGGTCGGCTGAAACCACAGTCTGAAGTGAGTTAATCCCTTGTGCAAACATCTTTGTAGCAGTTTCTGTAAACAAATTGATTATCTAACTTCCGGAACTGCCTTTGATTGGCAGATTCAAACGGGCTACTCCCCAGTGCAAACTAGCAGCTAGTAGGTTACCGGACCCGTCCAATACCACAGGGTGACTGACAGCTCGGGCTCCATTCATATGCCCTTTTCTGCTGCCATGAGGACTGTTCAGCCATTTTTAACAGTACAAACCAGTGTCCAAGTGCTGCCTAGCTTACGAGCTTTTTAACGCAGCCTTTTGCGATTCTGGGTATGTTTTAAAACATTGTCCAACCCAGAAACAATTTAAATCACAAAAAGTCTTCGTCCACAATGTGGATTAATATTTCCCGATCTTCGGGGGCTGAGGGGATTTTGCGACCACTACATTCACGCCTTGGATACTTCCAACTTGCTTGTAGTATCCTCTTGAAGAAGTGAGCAAAATGTTCTGACCCCCGACAAACAACCATCCCCTGTATTTACCTGTAGCTACCTGTCACTGATTCTCTGACCCGTCTATTCCCCTCAAATCCGAGAAAAACTGTGGCACGGTAGGCATCTACAGATACATCAATTACAAAATGTTACAATGAGTGGTTTCATACCCCTGCACCACTTGTTACATTATAACATATTAAAAAATGTTGCAATCTTAGTTATACAATGTAATCAAAATGATCCCAGTCACAGAGAGGGTCCTACGCCTCTGCACCACTTGGAACTGTAAAACAAAATACACAAATCTTCATTAAACATTTGGAAAAAAATGCTGAAACATTTGAAACAAAATGCTGAAATAAACCCCAACCATCACGTGCCAATGATGGGTCAAGAAATTCGAGTGGGCATTGCTCCTCCCACCCGGGCAGTAAATGTTCCTTCCACCCCCCCCCTTTAATGGTCTTAAACATTTGAAACATACAGAATGGATTTTACAGAACAGTCTGATCCGCCAGCCCCGAGCCGTTCCCTTGTCCCTTTGTGGAGGTGGGGTACCCCTCATGCTTCACAGACCGAGACCGGAGAGTATGGGCTCGTGACTCCCAGTCCCTCCCCCTCCCGTCTTCCTTCGATTGGCTGCAGAAAATGATGGGTGCCTGTGTGGTGGCTCTCACTGGCCCCACACTCAAACATGGATCCCAGATCCAGCCAACAACTCATCCTTCCCCGCCACACTTACACTCCAACTTTGCCCGTGTGCCCCGCGTGAGTTCCTCCCTTCCCCGTACGCACCCACGTGACTTTTTGTTCTCCCCCTCCCCATTACAATCTTTCCCGGGCTATCACCACCCACTCCCAGGGAACGAGTCCCTATCTGACAAGGCGCCCGTGCTTCCCCACCATGACTCCTCAATAGCAAGGTCTCCTGCAAGTGAAATTTGGTCAGGATAGTGCTGGGTTGGGGCCGTGCCCCACCCAGCTGGGGCCATCTCTTCCACATAGGATGAGTAGGCAGGTTCCTCCAGACCCTGTCTGGTTTCTCCCGAAGGTCGCTGCAGGGTCTCCTCCTGGATTTGTCCAGTGGCGAGGTGATCCCCAACATTCTGTATCCATACCTTCATTCGATGCCCAGCTCGGGCTGGGCGAACAGGGCTGCTCCTTTGTCCACTCTCCTGCAAAAGAATTGAAAAGGGCATGCAGCCAGGTCTCTCCCTGACCTGCTGCCTTAGGTGGAGACATGGTCGGGTCCCTCAACCTTGGACCAAAGTACAAGCATTTGGCACACTTATAAACTTAAACTTTAAACTTAAACTCAAAACTACTAGTTACATTCTAAACTTAAAATTTAAAAACCTTAAAAGCAAGCTATAAACATTGGTAACTTAACACAGAGCTATAATACAAATGCCACCCGTCTCCGGACGGCCGGGCTAATCTCTGGTGTCAATGTCGCAGATTACTGCTGCCTGCAGCGAAGCTGGACTGCCTCCTGCTTCTAGTCACTGGCTGCTTATGTCTGCTAGTTGGGGACCTCTGTGATCTATTTCCTCCCGGGCTCGGGAGATTGCTCTTTGTGGCGGGTGCTCTGGTGACCATCTTATCTTGGGCTTGGGGACCCGCTGAGACCTTGAGAGGGGCATCTCTGTGGAGGAAACTTTGGCTGACGGACCCTGAGCCTGGGTCACAGCCCTAGCTGGCTGGGAACCTTCTCCCCCTGATGCCAACAGCCCGCACTGTTTAATATACCTGGCAGCCTGCCAGTAATCCGGGTTTGTCTCCTTTTCCCTACCCACTCCTGTACTGGGGGCAGGTATCCCCTCACCACCCGCTGCTGGTGGCTGAAAATCTTCCTCTCCAGGTCCAAAACCTCGTACCAGCTCCTTCCATATGTCCCCTGCAAGAGGAATTGCTATCCCTTCCTCCCCAGAGTCCCACACCATAGGGGGAACCACTCTAGAAGCGGGCTGGGAAGCTTGCCCCTTTAAACAGGCGACTGCACCTGCGCGAACCTCCTCCCCGGAGTCCCACGGCAGAGGCTGTGAAACAACTTTATTCAAACAGGCGACTGCGCCTGCGCGAACCTCCTCCCCGGAGTCCCACGGCAGAGGCTGTGAAACCTCTGTATTCAAACAGGCGACTGCGCCTGCGCGGGAAAACTGAAGAGGAGCTGCTGTGGTCACGGGCTGGGGAACTGCGCCTGCGCGAATCCAGTGTTGGGAAACCTTTCCCCTCAGGCGCGCGACTGCGCCTGCGCAGGGAAACTGAAGAGGAGCCGCTGTGGTCACGGGCTGGGGAACTGCGCCTGCGCAAACAGGCCGTTCAAGAGACTGGGGAATTCCTGTCTCCAGACCAGCGACTACGCATGCGCGGGCAGTCTTTTCACAGTGCGGCTCCTCCCTGGAGCCCCCCAAGCGATTTTCTGTGAATGAACTCGCAGCAGTCTCCAGATTTCTACTCTCAGGCTGCGGTTTCTCTGTTTCTGAACTAAATAACTGGTTTAAATTTAAACTTTGGCCAAAACTTAGGTCCCACTGGGGCGGTGAAGTGTCCCAATTGGTGGGCCGGACAACTTTTCCCTTGAAACAAGCCACAGCACCTGTCTTTACAGCCTGTGAACTTGAACTTGTATGGTCAGATTTATATTTTCCCTGTGTCCCATCCCTGCTTGTAATCGTTGCCACTGGCCCAGACCCATATGGGTCCCAGAAAGTGCCTGCATGTGCACCCTCCTTGGCCAGCATACCGGCCAGTCATTGTGGGGAGGCAGAGGTGGGCGAGGGGACTGCAGCACCACTGATGGCTGCCACCTTTCCCTGATTGGCCCTGAGGAAAGATTTTATCGACTCTATGTCGGACTTGACTGTATCGGGAGGAGTTTCTGTCTCTGCCTTCTGAGTTGGGGCTGCAGGGGTCCTGGCTTTATCGTCTCTCCCAGGCTTTTCACAATCCCTGCACCAGTGTCCATCCTCCCCGCACCTGTAACAAGTGACCTTGTTCTGGGAGGGATGGCTCCCCTCCTGGCGCCACTCTTTCTTGTATTGAGCCCCAGGTTTAACCTCGTGGACCTTACCCTTTTGCTGGGGGTTTCCACTATTCCTATCGTTCCTATATGCTACCATGAGCTGCCAGATTACAGTCTCTTCGGTTGCTAGGGGGTCTCGGTGGTCAAGCCATGTATCAGCCTTTGCTTGTATCTGGGGCAGGCAATTGGACACCAGACAACGAAGCCATTGGGTCCGCTACCGCTGGTTCAGGTGTGCCCTATCTTGTCCCCCTGTACATGCGCTGTTGTAGACTGGCCACAGCCTGTCTGCAAATGCCTGTGGGGTCTCCCCTTCCTTCTGCAGTGTTTTCCCTATGCGATCGAATGGACTGCCGTCGTTCGCACCCATGGCTTCCAGTATTTCCTCCTTTAGATCCTCAAAACCCTTCTGCCCTCACTTAGGCTCATCTGAAAGGGTCTGATATAGCTTACTATCTACAGAGAAAAGCAACATTTTGGCTTTCTCTTTGTCATCACAGCCATTAACACAGTCTGCCTTTTCTATCTCTTGGAAGTGCATTGAGGGGTCTCCCTTTTTGGAGAGCAGGGGAATATGTTTCACCAGGCCTCTGAGCTGTTGGGTATCATAGGGTACCAGATAGGTATGCTGAACAGCCCCTGGGTTATTATCGTTCACGGGCGGACCGTACCTCCGTTGTCGGAGGGGGTACACTGGTCCTGGTCCCCACCTGCCAAGCGGAACCTGCTGGCCTTCTCCTACCACCCCATTGTCCACCCCCTCTTGCTGCCAGAGCTCCTCAAAACTCAGAGCTGTGGGCTGCGGTCTTGGGATCTCTAATTCCCTAGCCAGCTCTGTTCTGGGTGCTGCCTGTGGGGCGTTTTGATTTGGGCTGTTGGTACTGTCTGACGGACTTCCCTTCGGACTTATGAGGCATACCATCCCTTTAGTCCTTAATAACTCTATACCTAAACTCTCTGGCCTAGAAATTCAGTTAGTTGCGCCAGCCGTTAGCGCCTTAGGAGGAGTAGATGTCGGGCGCTAGGCGGCTAGCGCCCAGGCGCAGCGCGAACTGCGCCTCGCCCCAACTTCACTAGAGATTTAGCGGTGGCGCAAAGTCTTTGCGCGCGCTCATCTGCGCGCGCAGATCATGATGTCATTTCCTCGTGCAACGCCCTTTGTGCGCCCCCAACCGGAACTTCAGTCGCGCCGCCCCATTGTGCGCCTGGCGCCCCTAGCGACTGTTAGAGTGGAACGGTGCTCAGCCGATGCGGGGCACAGGGGGCGCAAATTAAAGGGCACTCCTCCTGCACTATAAAAGGCTGCCATTTCGCAGCACACCTTCTTGTGAAACGGATCTTTGGAGAGAGACCAAGGTAGAGAGCTTTCTGCTTTGGCCCAACACTCGGGCAGGTACTTGTGGCTTCAGGCCACAGCTTTCCACTAGTCTTTGCCTTCATTGACATCTCATTGTTTGCCAGCATATTATGGGGGCTGCAATGGGTGTCAACGCTGGCTTTCTCAATTACATCCAAAGGGCTCACAGACGCCGTGAGAGAGTGGCAGCCCTGGCTAGATGGAGAGGGGGCAACAGGCATCGGGAAAGGAGGCCTTACCCACCCAGGGTATACCGCCAGCAGTTCTCCTATCTCAACATGTCTGACGAGCAGTGTGTTCGGAGGCTGCGATTCAGAAGGGAGGTGGTCACAGAGATCTGCCAGCTGCTTGGCGGTGATCTGCAGCCACAGCTGAGGAGCAGGACGTCTCTGTCGGTGGAAGTGAAGGTGACGGTGGCTCTCAACTTCTATGCCACCGGCTCCTTCCAATCCGCTACTGGGGACATTGCCAACATCTCCCAGTTCGCCGTGCATTGCTGCATCCGCCAGGTGACCAATGCCCTTTTCAAAAGGAGACGTCAGTTCATCTCCTTCTCCATGGCCCTTGCCAAGCAGCAACAGCGTGCAATGGGCTTTGCAGCATTCGCGGGCTTCCCCATGGTGCAGGGCACCATTGACTGCATGCATGTGGCTTTGCGGGCACCTCTGGAGAATGCCGAAGATTACCGCAACCGGAAGGGCTACCATTCGCTGAACGTCCAGCTGGTGTGTGACCACAGGCAGCTCATCCTAGCTGTCAATGCCCGCTTTCCAGGCAGCAGCCACGATGCCTTCATCCTGCGACAGACTTCTGTGGCAGACATGTTCCAGGCACAGCCTCACCCACGAGGATGGCTTATCGGGGACAAAGGCTATCCTTTGTGTACCTGGCTGATGACCCCGCTCCGTGCACCCAGCACCCCTGCTGAAGAGGGATACAACGAGAGCCATCAAGCGACCAGGAACATCATCGAACAAACAATCGGCGTCCTGAAGCAATGGTTCCGCTGTCTGGATCGTTCCGGTGGAGCCTTACAGTATTCGCCGGAGCGAGTCTCCCATTTCGTGGTCGTTTGCTGCATGCTGCACAACCTGGCTATCCGCAGGACTCAGGCACTGCCACCAGAGATTGGAGGACCACCTCAGGAGGAGGGGCAGGAGGAGGAGGAGGAGGACCAGCACAGGAGGGAGGCACAAAGTGCAAGGGCCGCCCGTCGCCGGCTTATTGAACTTCGGTTCTAGGCCCCCTCTCAGGGGATGGCTTGTACCAATGTCAGCAGATGAATGTAGCTGCTCCACAAGCCCTCAGCCAAGCAGGGCAACCAGGACTTCACCAAAAAACCATGCACACTGCAATTTAACAACAATAATTTATTGAAAACCTCTGCCCTTCCCACATTACATGCCCATGTGGAGAAGCCCCCTCCAAAAACACAAAACTACCAGTCTCGGCCTTACAAAAAGAAAGAAAGACACCAGTCTCGGCCTTACAAAAAGAAAGAAAGACACCAGTCTCGGCCTTACACAAAAACAACTGCACCAGTCTCGGCCTTACAACAAGCACCAGGCATTTGTGCATACCTCTACTTTTTGCCCTGCGAGGGCGATGCCTTGCGCATCCTTGCCTGGCCCCTGCCCGCCCTGCTGCTCCTCCTCAATGGGAGCCCAGTGGCTGCAGCAAGGCTGGGGGAAGGCTGCTGAGGGGCAGATGGCGAGACGGCAGATGCCCTTGGGGGTTGGCCTGCACCAGCTCTGGTCTTGGAGTGGCCGGCTGCTGACTGCTCCAACTCTGGCTGGGCGGCAGCAGTCTGTCCAGCAGCTCGTGGCAGCTGCAATGGCGGAGTGGCAGTGTCGGCTGCAGGAATGGTGGCAACCTTGCAGATCGCAGGTGCTCACTGGTCACCTGAGACATTGGCACTCGCACGGGCCAGCACTGCAGCATGCGCAGCAAACAGCTGAAGAACAGACTGCTGGGCTGCTGCTGCGCGGTGAGTGCCCTGGCGATGCCTGGCTGATCCAGCGAGGGTGGCAGCAGTTAGTGCCCATGTGGCCCTGGTCTGTGTCCGCATGACACCAGCCAGTGAATGGACGGCACGACTCTAGGAGGCGCACCTCCACTGCGCTGACCGTCGCAGGACTGGAGGCCGCACTCACCCTCTGGGGAGAGGTCCGCCGAGCTTCCCACCCCTCCCGCGTTGCTGCAGGCCGCTGGGCCCCGGAGCTTCACTCTCCTCCGACCCTTCCCCCTGGCTCCTCTCCAGGGAAGACGTGTCCCCTACATCGCCATGGGCTGGCGCGGCTGAGGGTGGCACTGATGGGCCGGCTTCCTCTTCCTCCTCCTCGGAATCGGAAGGGCTGACAGTGGCAGCTTGAGGGCCCGCCTCCTCACCTGGCGATTCACCATCTGAAAGCAGGAAGGCACAAGAGTAGCTTTAGAGTGAGGACAGGGCGGCAGCGAGGGAGGCATGAGTGCTGCCATTCACTGCATTGGTCGGACAGTGGCAAAGGATGCTGATCTGAGGCGCAAGTGGAACGAGAGAGGTCAAAAAGGTGATGCCCTTACCATTGGTGCCCAGAACAGGGTCGGCATCTCCACTGGCGACGGGGCCAATCAGCCGGCCTGCCATAATGCGCTGCACATGCTGGTCGAGGTCGGAGAGCTCTTTGAGGTCAGGACGGCCTCCCCCGGTCTCAGTTCGGTTGCGCCGATTGTGCGCCACCTTGGCCTGCAAGAGAAAGGACGGCCTCTAAGTACAGTGTGAAGCCCTGATCTTGTCTGCACTGCCTCCCATGGTCGAATAGCTTGTACAGTGTGAAGCCCTGATCTTGTCTGCAATGCCTCCCATGGTGGACTGGCCCTGACAGTGTGTAGCCCTGATCTTGTCTGCAATGCCTCCCATGGTCGAATAGCTTGTACAGTGTGTAAAGTGCTGAATGTGCAAGTGATTTGCATGCCAGTCCCATAGCTGCTGGATGAGGGCTGGCGATTAGGGCTTTCAGGTCCCTTTGCCCTTAAAGTGAGGTGCACATGCAGGGATGAGGAGGACACTGGAAAGGGTACTCACCCTGTCAACCCGAGTGAGGTCGTTGAACTTCTTCCGGCATTGCACAGGAGTCCTGGCAACCACGCTGTTGGAAGACACCCTGTTGGAGACCTCCCTCCAGGCTTTCCGGTAGGCGCTGGGCAGCGGCCTCTTGCCACCTTCTGGGAACAGAACATGGCGCCTGCACTCCACTCCGCCAACCAGCAGCCTCAGGTCACCGTCGCTGAAGCGCTGCGCTCTCTCCCTGGCCTTCTCCATAGTCCTGGGCGTTGTGCAGGTGAAGCTGAAGTGGTCAGGCCTAGGTTGAGGGCTGCAGTGTGCAGGGCGTGGCAGGCAAACAAATCGACCCTCCCCCTTTAAGAGCTGACCGGCGCCAGAGTGTCTGCCGTCAATCAAGAACTCGCCGCACCTGCGCTGCGCCCGGCCTCGGGGGTATCGCTCAGCACCGCCGGCTTAGCGCCTAAAGATAGTCATGCATCGCCTGTTTTAGCGCAGCAGCAACCTCTTGGGGTGATGCGACTGAATATCGGCGAAGGGGGCGCGACTTTGCGCCGGGCGCAAACTTTAGCGGCCGCCCGACTTTAGCGCCCCAAATGTGGCTATACTGAATTTCTAGGCCTCTATTTTTCTGTTATATGGGGTATGTTCTGCTCCACTAAACCTTTGGTTGCAGACCAGCTTATAAGCTGCCTTTACCTCCCTAACATTTTCCTCCTGCTCCATTACTTCTGAGGTGAGGCAGGCATTCTCTTCCCGCAGTCTCATCTCGTTACTCTTTGCTTCTGTAATTTGGCACTTTAGGAACTCTATCTTGTGCCTCGCGTGGCTTTTGCCCTCGCTAGCTTCTTGGGTGAGGTGTCCGTTTTCCTCCTGTAGCCTCATCTCACTGTCCCTAGCTTCTGTGACTTCCTGCACAAGGCGCACTATCTCTGCCTGGCATTCTGTGACCTCTAGTGTGAGGCATGCATTTTCTTCCCACACCCTCATCCCACTATCTCTGGCCTCATTCACCTCTCTTATGAGGCATTCTACCTCCGCCTGGCATTTTTCAAACTCTGACTCCCGATTCTTGGCCTCTGTAACCTCCTCCTGCACTCTCATCTCACCATTCATAACCCAGCCACCTATACCATAATAGGTCAGCTTACACACTGCCGCTAACTTCTGCAGGGCTACCCACAGACTGAAAGCAAGTAAAGCAAGAGCTAATGCTTTCTCCAGATCTAGCCCACTTATCATTTCAAAAACTGCCTCCAGTCCCTTCGTGGTCGCCAATTTGTAGGGGGCATCCTTTAGCTGGTTTACGGTAATTTACCTGGTCAGGCAGCCAATTCGTAGGGGATCTTCCTTTACCTGGTTTACGGTAATTTACCTGGTCAGGCAGCCTTTTGCCACTGCACTGTGACCAATTCCAATCAGCGGTTTCGAATTGCTAAACCCTCCTTCCAGTTCTGACTGGAGGAACTTATAATTAATGATATATTAAAACGGACAAATGGTCTGGATGCAAGAAAGTCACATTTTATTAAAACTAAAGAAAACTACACCACACGATCAAAGTAATCACGGTAAAATTGCTTAACAGGGGAAGGCAGACGGCAAAACAAAGGATAAATGGCTACAATGTTAATTTTACAATCTTAGCAATAGCTCCCTTAAATTACCACCCCTTTACTTCTCACTAGATTGTCTTGCTAGTGGGTCAGAAGCCTTGCTCACCTGCAGTCCAAAGAGTAAAAGAGAAGAGAGCGAGAGATGCTTCTGGGAAGCTACCTTTTATACCCCTTTTTTGGGGCCCGCCCAGATCTGATGTTTCTGGGCTAAAACTAAAGAGATCCAAACTGTCCACTTGTCTGGGATGGGTTTGGATAAAGTTGCAGTTTAAATGTGTCCATTGTCTGTGATGGCTTTCGAATAAAGCTGCAGTGGTTTGAATGTGTCTTCATTCATCCTGATCGGTTTTGAATGGAGTTGTATTACTATGTAAACAGCTTGGGAGGAGTGGAAACAGAAACCCATTGTCTTGTGGTCGGCTGAAACTGCAGTCTGAAGTAGTTTAATCCCTTGTGCAAACATCCTTGTAGAAATTTCTGTAAACAAATTGATTATCTAACTTCCTGAACTGCCTTTGATTGGCAGATTCAAACGGACTACTCCCCAGTGCAAACAAGCAGCTAGTAGGTTACTGGACCCGCCCAATACCACAGGGTGACTGACAGCTCGGGCTCCATTCATATGCTAACAGCCTGTCTGTCCTTTTCTTCTGCCATGAGGTCTGTTCAGCCATTTTTAACAGTCCAAACCAGTGTCCAAGTGTTGCCTAGCTTACGAGCTTTTTAATGCAGCCTTTTGCAATTCTGGGTATGATTTAAAACATTGTCCAACCCAGAGACAATTTAAATAACACAAAGTCTTCGTCCACGATGTGGATTAATATTTCCCGATCTTCGGGGGCTGAGGGGATTTTGCGACCCCTACATATAGAAGCTTTTACAATCCGTTTTTATATATTTTGCTTCTTTGTGCTCATATTCCATTTTCCCTTTCTTTATCAATTTCTTGGTCCCCCTTTGCCGATTTCTAAAAAGATCCCAATCCTCAGGCTGACCGCTTTTTCTGGCAACTTTATAAGCTTCCTCCTTTGACTTAATACTAGCTTTAATTTCTTTTGTTAGCCATGGTTGGATCACTTTTCCTTTTGGGTTTTTATGCCCGAGATAAATATATGTTTGTTGCAAATTATGCATTATTTCCTTGACTGTTAGCCATTGTATGTCCACCTTTATACCTTTTAGTGTACTTTCCCAATCTACAATGGCCAACTTGTCCCTCATACCATTGTACAGGAAACTTTCTGGTGTCCGGCACGGACGGGACTGAGCTGGTGCCGGTGGATCAACAATGCCGGATTACAGAGCGTTATAGTTAAAAGATATGGAGCTCTGAGCTCCGTATCTAGCAACAAACCCTGTTGCTTCAAAACAATCGGCACAGCTTGCAAGCATCTCTGTAGCTTAGCAACAGCTTCAGCTAGACACTTGCACAGCACAAGTGAGTAAAAAAAAGTAACTAAAAGTAAAAAAAGTTACCTGAACCGACTCCTGAATTTTGCCGGTGGATAGAACGTTCCGGTTATTTAGTGGCTGGTTAATCAAAAGTTTCCTGTACTCTGTTTAGATTGAAGACCTTAGGTTCAGATTGGACTACATCACTTTCAAACGTAATGTAAAATTCAATCATATTATGGTCACTTGTCCCTAAAGGCCCATTTACCACAAGATTATTGATTAGCCCTTTCTCATTACACAGTACAAGTTCCAGAATAGTCTGTTCCCTGGTTGGTTCATCCACATACTGATCCAGGAAACCATCTCGCATGCATTCCAAGAATTTGTCCTCCACACCATTAGTGATAATTTGATTTGCACATGCAATATGTAGATTAACGTCCCCCATGATTCAATGGGCAATTTGCAATTTAGTTTTCATTCTATGATTTAGGAAACAATGTATGACTTATCCGCAAACAAGTACTCACTAGTAAAACATTAACTCAACCTCAATACTTACATCATTAGACATGTACAGTCAAGTAATTACTGTTAGCCACCAGCAAAGTTATGAATTTGATTGCATTGTTTTGCAGTGAGGAAAACCATTTAAAATTCCTGGATTAAATCTGCAACAGAAGATTCCCTTTGTATAGCAACATGGGCGCCTATGAAAGAAAACCGAGGTGAGGGGTGATAGCCTATAGTGCAGGACACTATCAATATTGAAAAACTGGAAACATACAACATAGAAGATAGGAGCAGGAGTAGGCCATTCGGCCCCGCGAGCCTGCTCCGCCATTCAATGAGATCATGGCTGATCATCCAAACTCAGTACCCTGTCCCTGTATTCTCTCCATATCCCTTGATCCCTTTAGCCTTAAGAAATATATCTAACTCCTTCTTGAATATATATAATGAATTGGCCTCAACTGCCTTCTGTGGCAGAGAATTCCACAGGTTCACCACTCTCTGGGTGAAGAAATTCCTCCTCATCTCTGTCCTAAATGGCTTACACCTTATCTTTAGGCTGTGACCCCTGGTTCTGGACTCCCCCGCCATCGTGAGCATCCTTCCTGCATCTAGTCTGTCTAGTCCTGTTAGAATTTTATAATTTTATAAAAGATTAAGTGAATCAAGTAGTGGTACGTAGATGATGCCAACCTTAGGCTTTAAGGGGTGAAATTTGCCTATGCCAGTAGCACAAAACATGCTCATTGCGAATAGCAGACCCTTTTACACTGTGATCGATTTTCTTTTCCAATGGAGCATGGTGTAAAATGGGCTGCCAGTTCAGCATGAGCCCATTTCGTATGACTGGTGAAGACCTATTTCACCCCCTAAAAGTCTTTAGCCTGTAGATATATAGCATGTAAGTAGAGTAAATCAAGATTAATTCTGTGGATTTCCTGGGTTTAAACAGAAAGAATGAAGAAGAAAGAACTTGCCTTTCTTGTCCTCAGGGCATCCCAAAGTGCTTTAGACCCGATTAACTACTTTTGAAGGATTTTCACAGTCACTGTTGTTGTGTAGGCAAATCTGGCAGCCAATTTGTGCACAGCAAGGTCCCACAAACAGCAACGAGATGAATGACCAGATAATGGCCTAGAAATTTGGGCACGATCATTTTTGGAAGTGCGTGTGTAGGCGCATCTCAAGCCTCAATACCATCTAGCCAGGGAGCTGTGGACTGTAATGGGTAAAGGATCAGGCAAAGTGGGATTAAAGATTAGGCCACGTGGAATTTTAATGAGGAAGCAAGTCATCCTCAGTTCCAAGGGACTGCCTAAGAGAAGACAGTTGGAGGAAGAGGAATAAGAAGAATAACGAGGCTGCATGCAAACTCCTTAGTAGGACTTTGTTGAGACATTTGGAGGGAAGGAGCAAAGTGTGCAGCCTGGTGGAAGGAAGTGTCAAATGGTTTAAAAGCCACATCCATGACTCCTTGGTCAGCAGTTCAGTGCCACAAAATTTTATGACAGATAGACAAGGTTAGTCTGGGCACATGAGCACAGCATAAACATTTGTGCCACTATGTATACTGACTTCCAATTACTCAGCCACAGGATAACACAGACACCATGAAAAGTCCTCAATACTTCCCAAGTTTCCCCTCAGCTTTCAGCACATGCCAATGATCTTGCACATATAAAAAAAAGCAACCGAGCACTGGGGTTCATTTCTAGAGGGATAGCATTTAAAAGCAGAGAAGTTATGTTAAACTTGTATAGAATCTTGGTTAGACCATACTTGGAGAACTGTGAACAGTTCTGGTCTCAATATTCTAAAAAGGATATGGAGGCACTGGAGAAGATGCACTAAAGATTTACTAGAATGATACCAGAACTGAGAGGTTATAACTTTCAGGAAAGATTGAACAGAATGGGGCTCTATTCTCTAGAATAGGAAAGATTGAGGGGTGACCTGATTGAGGTCTTTAAGGTTATGAACGGGTTTGATAGGGTAGACATAGAGAAGATATTTCCACTTGTGGAGGAGACCAGAACTAGGGGCCATAAATATGAGATAGTCACTAAAAAATCCAAAAGGAAAATCAGGAGAAATTTCTGTACCAGAGAGTTGTTAGAATGTGGAAATCGCTACCACAAGGAGTAGTTGAGGCAACTAGCATAGATGCATTTAAGGGGAAACTAGATTAACACATGAGGGAGAAGGGAATAGAAGGATATGTTGTTAGGGATGGATGAAGGAGGCACATGTGGAGCATAAACACCAGCATGAACCTGAGGGGCCGAATGACCAGTTGCTGTGCTATAAATATTATGTCATCTTCTTGTTTTTAGGCAGTCCTTCGGAACCGAGGATGACTTGCTTCCACGCTAAAAATGAGTTCTCAGGTGACTGGTGAGTCCAATGCGGGACCTACAGTCTCTGTCACAGAAGGGGCAGACGGTGGTTGAAGGGGCAGGTGGGTGGGGTGCTTGGGTTGATGTGCGCTCCTTCCGCTGTTTGCACTTGGTTTCCACTTGCTCCCAGCGAAGAGACTCGAGGTGTTCGGCGCATTCCCGAATGATTCTCCTCCACATTGTGCGGTCTTGGGACAGGGGTTCCCAGGTGTCAGTGGGGATGTTGAATTTTTTCAAGAAGGCTTTGAGGGTGTCCTGGAAGCGTTTCCTCTGCCCACCTGGGACTCTCTTGCCATGTCAGAGCTGGGAGTAGAGCGCTTGTTTTGTGAGTCACATATCGGGCATGCGGACGATGTGGCCTGTCAATTGGAGCTGATCGAGCATGGTCAGAGCTTTGATGCTGGGGATGTAGGCCTGAGCGAGAACACTGACGTTGGTGCACCTATCCTGCCAATGGATTTGCAGGATCTTGCTGAGGCAGCTTTGGTGGTACCTCTCCAGTGCTTTGAGGTGCCTGCTGTACATGGTCCATGTCTCTGAAGCACACAAGAGGGCAATTATTATTACTACTCTGTAGACCATGAGCTTGGTGCCATGTTTGAGGTCCTGATTTTCAAACACTCTCTTCCTCAGGCGACCGAAGGCTGCACTGGCACACTGAAGGCGGTGTTGGACATCGTCATCGATGTCTGCCCTTGTGGACAGTAGTCTCCCGAGGTATGGAAAGTGGCCTATGTTGTCCAAGGCCTCGTTGTGGATTTTGATAATCGGGGGGGCAGTATTGTGTGGCGGGGGCAGGTTGGTAGAGGACCTTTGTCTTACATAAGAAGTAGGAGCAGAAGTAGGCCATACGGCCCCTCGGGCCTGCTCCACCATTCAATAGGATCATGGCTGATCCGAACTTAGTCTCACGTCCACTTCCCTGCCCTCTCCCCATAACCCCTTATTCCCTTATCAGCTAGGAAACTGTCTATCTCCGTTTTAAATTTATTTAATGTCGCAGCTTCCACAGCTCTCTGAGGTAGCAAATTCCATAGATTTACTACCCTCTGAGTGAAGAAGTTTCTCCTCATCTCAGTTTTGAAAGGGCAGCCCCTTATTCTAAGATTATGCCCCTAGTTCTAGTCTCACCCATCAGTGGAAACAGCCTCACCGCATCCACCCGATCAAGCCCCCTCACAATCTTATATGTTTCGATAAGATCGCCTCTCATTCTTCTGAATTCCAATTAGAGGCCCAACCTACTCAACCTTTCCTCATAAGTCAACCCCCTCATCTCCGGAATCAACCGAGCGAACCTTCTCTGAACTGCCTCCAGAGCAAGTATATCTTTTCTTAAATATGGAAAACAAAACTGTACGCAGTATTCCAGGTGTGGCCTCACAAGTACCCTGTATAACTGCAGCAAGACTTCACTGCTTTTATACTCCATCCCCCTTGCAATAAAAGCCAAGATTCCATTGGCCTTCCTGATCACCTGCTGTACCTGCATACTAACCTTCTGTGTTTCATGCACCAGGACCCCCAGATCCCTTTGTACTGTAGCACTTTGCAGTTTCTCTCCATTTAGATAATAACTTGCTCTTTGATTTTGTCTTACGGATGTTTAGTGTAAGGCCCGGGTTCGCTGAAGCTGTTGACGATGGTTTGGGGTTCGACCTCCAAGTGTGCGCAGATGCAAGCATCGTCTGCATACTGTAATTCAATCACAGAGGATGGGAAGAACTTGGGTCTGGACTGGAGGCGATGGAGGATGACCAGTTTCCTGTTTGTTCTGTAGATTGGCTCCACTCCAGCGGGGAGCTTACTGATGGTGAGTTGGAGCATTGCAGCAATGAAGATCGAGAAGTGCGTTGGTGCAATGACACAACCTTGCTTGAACCCAGTCCATATATGAATTGGGTCTTTGCTGGATCCATTGGTCAGGATCAGAGCTTACATGTTGTCATGAATCAGGCGGAGGATGGTGACAAACTTTTGAGGTCAGCGGAATTTGAGGAGCAATCTTCATAATCCCTCATGGTTGACAATGTCGAAGGCCTTTTTGAGGTCAAAGAAGGCCATGTACAGCGGTTGGTGCTGTTCTTGTGCTGCCAGTTGCTATGCTGTAAATACTGTGTAATATGTCTGCATGACCCTACTTGAAAGTGTCCAGTCACTGATTATAAGTATCCGTACTCACTCACTTGAATGTTCATCACACCCTGCACTCCAGTACTCAGTGGAGTGAAGAACCATTATGTCTCTCATACATCCTGTATTATCCTTAAGAAGAAAGATAGCCCACAATCTGAGAGAGAGTAAAGCAACTGCAAGTCGACAAGCAAACCTCTGGGCTCTAATCTCTCTTGACAAGAAGGCAATAGAGATTATGGAAAGGCCTGTGGCTGAAGATGTATGAGATGATAATTTTTATCAGGTAGTTTGTAGCATGGAGAAGCACTGGGTGATGCACTGAACAATAGTTTTTCAGAAGTAGCAGGATTGGAGGAAAAGGACACTACAATTCCTGATGAAAGGCTCTGGCTCAGGAGCCATTGGAACCAAATGTACAGGCTCCATACTTAGAGAGAGAGTGAGAGAGGGAGAGTGAGAGACTGATGCCCATAGAACATCAAACTTTGATGGCCAGTCTCCCAACATGTTCAGCAGTTGTCGGCTTACCATAATCGACATGTGTCAGACAATGAGGGAATTGGAGCACTGCAGGCATTTGTGAAGTGAGTGGCTACTCTCAGGAGGCCTGCAGAGGGCAGCCCCATTCAAAAGACTCATTGAACAGCGGCAGGAGCATGCTGCTGTGTGGCAACATTTACTGCTGCCAAATGGACCTTGGCTGCCTCAACTGGCATGCTGGAAGTAGGCCATAGAAAGCCATTACCTGTGGATTTACTGAACTCTCAAGAACAATTGTGACTACACTTTTTCAGTCCATTGGCATTGCCAAGAGCCAATGGGTTGACAACGAGCTGGTAGGTGGGCCATGATACCTCGCTGGACAGCATTGATTGAAAGTAAGATAACTGCTCAATGGCTGTAGAGTCATTCACCGGAGACAGTAAAACCAAATGGCCAGTCTGCCCAGGTGAAAGATCTGCAGATACATACAGTAGATAATCCATCCCAGGACATAGGCAATTCGAGAGCGAGGTTGCAGATCAAGGGGAACTTTACAGTACAATCCCTCAGGGTGTCCAAGATCATTATCACCTGCTGCTAACTCCAAAACTTTGCACTGCACAGAAGCCTAACCTTGGATAAGGAACAGAAACCAGGAGGCCTATCAAAGCAGAATGGAGACACTGTCAATGAGCAAGTAATTCCTGTAATACTACATTGGAAGCCTAATGTTCTAGGTGCTAATATAAGACATGTTTAGCTAAAGGTTAGTCCAGCACCATTAATGAACTCTCTTGTCAATGTTTACACACTTGTGTAGATTTTTGACTTCACCACCTGTTGTAGAACCCACCTGATTTCTATTCCATTAATTTCAATGGAATGAAAATCAGGTGGGTTCTGTAAATGGCATGTGATCCAACCCACCAGATTACAGCACAGACAGTGTGAAAGTCTACCCAAATAACTAGGCCCAAAGCAACTTCAGCTACATTGTCCTCTTCATTTCTTTAACTATCAGCAATATCCAACTGCTACTATATTCTCTATTATATTATGCAACAATAAATACATTTTCAGGACAATGCACAGATAAGGTGCAATTCTTGAATACTTTGTGTGATGTGTGCATGACGGCAGTGTGTTTTGCCATGGTGCTTATCCTTTGTGCTGGTGATTCCTAACCTACTACTTCGAAGTGGTCCCTTTGTGGAAGGAGTAAGTGTCTTGGATGGCTACAAGGTTTCATGGACGGTATGCAGGGATTATGAAGGCTCTAGATTTCCTTGTGCTGTGTCTTGCAGTGGCCATGCACTGGAGTTAGGCATATCTACTTCTACTATGACTGTCTGGTCCTGTTCACTTTCTGACACATCTGTTGTCACTTGTGCAGTTTTCTCAAAGCATTGGATGTGGCAATACCTTGAGACACCGCAACCTCATCCAGGTTTACTCCCTGCATGCCCCAACTGCTGGGCACCCCATCAGCATGTCTATTGACCTGTGTGGGTGCAGAATTGTGGGCAAATAGGATGAATCTCTGTTTCAATGTTTTATCAACAGGATCATCCAGCATGTTGAAGCCATACAAGTCATCGATAGTAGTAGCCTAGGAATTCATGCTTATAGGACCTGTGTTAATGAGTGCTCTGTTCCAGGTAGCACAGCATAGTGTGACATTTCTCCAACCATACTTATGCCTGCCTGAGTGACATTCTGTAGGTCCATGCCTACTGGGAATTGAATTGGGATTACCCCACCTCATTTCACATAGAACCCATACAGCCAGCCAACAGGGAGACTTTCATCCCAACAGCCTGGGCTGGATTTGAACTCAGAGGTGAAAGGCTTGTGTCTAACCCACTGCACCAAACATTTTCTTAATTCCCAACATTAAATGACTGATTAACGGTGTTAATAGCTGCTGACCCTCATTACTGATGGTGCTGTTCCACTCAGCCTGCTGCTACAGTCAATATAACATGTAGGTTTCCCTTCACCCAAAATCTGCAATAGCAGATATCAATCAGCACGCTATGTAACTCTAAAACAAACCTGAAGGAACACTCAATTGATCCTATCATGCTCCATCAGGAGTTTCCAGATTTATGTGTATAAGTGAGTTTCCAGATTTATGTGTATAACAGTGTGTGAGGTGCTGCTGTAGGCTTGGAGCCACACTAGATACAATATCATAGCCACTGTAGTGGCGCTTCGTAATTTCCAAACATGCAGCCACTGAGCTTTGAGGCTTTTAACAACGAGTAGACGCGTGTCGAAATAAAACGTTCCAAAACGTAACTTTGTCTTTAAACTGTTTACTGTAACACCTTACAAACAGAATTACAAAGCAAAACACATTTAAACAAACACGGTCAAAAACTGTATTGCGCCAGCCCTCAAAGCCTTTACCTTCTCTCTAGCCTCGTGGAGCTTGAGCTGTAAAATGGCTGGATACCATGTGACAAGCTTAAGGACTGTACCATTGTAGCAAGAATAAAGGGGGTATCTCAGACTATACTATTGAAACAAGAAAATAGGGGGTTTCTCAATACAATAAGTCAGTCAGGTAAATTAACTGTATTATACTATTTAACCAATATTTTAAAGTATTTTCTTTCTTAAACTTTCATGACTCTTACATTCCGGCCCCTAATTGACTAGGCACATGAAGCATATCAATTACTCAAACATTCTTAAGAGTCATAAACTAATGAGTTCAACATATTTACAATATAAATGTCCACTTTTTTTGTTCAGGAACCTTTCACGCTGCTTCTTGTAGCAGGCAGAGCTTTGTGATCGGTCTTTCCAGGGTACTGGTCTTGGTTTGCAAACAAACGCGACGAACAACGCCTCTGGAGTCTGGCATGGTCTTAATTATTTTTCCCATCAACCAAGAATTTCTAGCGGCTGAATCATCCACGATTAAGACGATGTCTCCGACAATGAAGTTCCTCTTTATTTTGGACCATTTTTGACGCTCCTGTAGCAGAGGTAAGTATTCTCTTGTCCATCTGGTCCAGAAAAGGTCTGACATATACTGAACTTGCCTCCACTTCCGACGGGCATACAGATCTTCCTTTTTGAAGACTCCCGGGGGCATGGCTGGCTGTGTTTTCAACAACAACAGGTGGTTCGGAGTCAGGGCTTCGAGGTCATTGGGATCATCTGATGTCTTAGTTAGCGGTCGGTCATTAATGATGGCTTCAACCTCACACAGAACGGTTTGAAGTCCCTCGTCGTCAAGCACTTGCAGCTTCAGTACAGAACTGAGTAGTTTTCTTACGGTGCGTATCTGTCTTTCCCAGACACCTCCATGGTGGGATGCAGCCGGTGGATTGAAGATCCACTTAATTCCTGTTTGCATCATGGCTTCCTGTATGTTAAGCTGATTCCAACCTTCAATAGCTTCCCGTAGTTCTCTCTCCGCTTCGACAAAATTAGTGCCATTATCAGAACGCATAATGGACACCTGTCCTCTTCTACAGACAAAGCGCCACAGGGCGTTAATACAGGAATCAGTGTCAAGCGTGTGTGCCACCCCAATATGAACTGCTCTGATGGTCAAACAAGTGAAAAGCACACCATATCTCTTGACAAGGCTCCGTCCTCGCTTTACCTCGAAAGGCCCGAAATAGTCCACCCCTACGTTTGTAAATGGGGGCTTGTCTGGTAACAAACGGTCTTCAGGCAGGTCTGCCATTTTCTGCTCCCCAGCTCTAGCGTGTAACTGTCTGCAAACAATGCATTCAGAGAGTATTTTTCTTTTTACAGAGTTAGCTCCTGGAATCCAGTATCTTTGTCTTAGCTTCGCAAGCACGTGGTTCCTCCCACTGTGTCCAATACTCTGGTGTATATACTGAAGAATGAGAGTAGCAACCCGGAGGTCCTTAGAAAGGATAGCAGGATGCTTGGCCTCCTCTGGCATAGCAGATTTGTTTAGTCACCCTCCCACCCTCAGTACTCCATCTTGCAGTGTAGGGTCCAGCTTGTAGATATGACTACCTTTCTTGATTGGAGTATTTCGCTGTAAAGCTTCGATTTCTTCTGGATATCTTTGTCTTTGACTGAAGCAAACTATCTCCATCTCAGCCTTGGCCAAATCCTCCACGGTCAATGAATTCTTACCCAATGTGGTCTTGTGCTGGTGCATATATTGCTGCAGAAGCATTCTCTGCTTATCAGGGTTACTTTCAGACTGATGGATAGTGGCTCGATACTCTTTTCTCTTACCACTCAGGTGTAGCAGCAACTCTTTCAACCTTAGAAACCATGCAACTGCTTTCCTCAACTGGTGCCATCCTGAGAAATGGTTAACAAGCTTGTTCACTGTGTCAAAGTTCTCTTTCGTAGTTATGAGATTTGCTGTGACTGATCTCTTGACTTCGATGTCGTCTTCAGCAATCTGACTTGGCATATCTGGTCTTTCTGGCCATGATCTCTCTGTTTCCAGCAGATAAATTGGGCCTTGTATCCAAGTTTCACTCCTCATGAAGTTTTCAGCCTTCAATCCCTGTGAGGCTTGATCTGCTGGGTTTAATGATGTGTTTACATACCTCCACTGAGATGGTTGTGTAGCTTCTCTAATGGATGAGATTCTGTTTGCTACGAAGGTCTTGAAGCATATCTTCTCATTTTCTATATACTTCAGCACCGTTATGCTATCCGTCCAGAAGACAGATTCTTCTAGTGGGAGCTGTAACTCTTTCCGCATCACCTGGTCAACATTAACTGCAACAACCGCTGCCGTCAACTCCAGTCTCGGGATGGTGACCTGCTTCAGCGGAGCCACCCTGGATTTCCCCATGAGGAAGGCACAATGTTTCTGGCCCTGTTGATTTGTCAGCAAGAGGTAAGTAGCCGTGCCATAGCCGTCCTCACTGGCGTCCGAGAAATGATGTAGTTGAGCCATCTTTGTAACTCCAAAACTCACAGGCTTGATGCATCTACTGATGTTGAAGCTAGAAAGTTGTTGCAAATCTGTCAACCATCTGAGCCATCTCTGAGCTTGACCTTCTGGGATATCTTCATCCCATCCTCTCTTGTCTCTACACAGCTCTCGTAGGATCAGCTTCACCGGCAGAATGAGTGGTGCCAGGAATCCAAGAGGGTCGTAGATGGAACTGACCACGGAGAGAATCCCTCGTCTTGTGGATGGTCTTTCGTTCACCATTATTCTGAAGTTGAACGTGTCTGACTCAATGCACCATTGTACACCAAGAGCTCTCTCAATAGGAAGGACATCGTGGCTCAGGTCCAGATCTTTGACTTCAGTGGCTCTTTCCTTTTCTGAGATAGAAGCTAGAACTGCTCTGCTGTTGCTTATCCACTTAGTTAGATGGAATCCTCCATTCGAACACAGAGTTCTAAGGTCTCTTGACAGTGCAATGGCATCGTCTTCTGTTGACACGGGCTTCAGACAGTCATCGATGTAAAAGTTTCTGAAGATTGTCTCCACAGCCTCTGATGGTGCTTTGCCTTTGCCATCTTCTGCAGTTTTTCTGAGAGCGTAGCTTGCACAGCTGGGAGATGATGTGGCTCCGAACAAGTGTACAGCCATTCTACATTCCATCATAGCTTGGCTAACGTCGCCATCTGGCCACCAAAGGAAACGCAGAAGATCAGCATCTTCATCAGGGACTCTGACTTGGTAGAACCTTGATTCTATATCTGCCATCATGGCAACGAGCTCTTGTCTAAACCTAGTCAAGACGCCAATGAGGGTATTAGTAAGATCAGGACCTTGAAGCAGCTGGTCATTCAGTGAAGTTCCTCTGAATGAGGTGGCGCAGTCAAACACTACACGGATCTTTTTCTTCTTTGGGTGATACACACCGTGATGAGGAATGTACCAGACCCTTCCATCATCTCTGTTCAACTGTTCCTCGGGCACTTTTACAGCATAGCCTTTCGCTATGATGTTTCTCATGAAGCCTTTGTAGTCTTCGTGAAAGTCAGTGTTCTTGTTCAGCTTTCTCTTTAGACTGATGGCGCACTGCTCTGCTATGCAGCGATTATTCGGCATCTTCGCGGTCTGTCTTCTCAGTGGCAAACCAATGTTATAGTGGCCATCAATGAACTGTGTAGACCTTGTCATCAAATCCATGAACTGATGGTCTTCTTGTGACATCTCTGTCTTTTCCTCACAGCTGCATTCTGAGAAGTCTGCGTTGAACTGCTGTATCAACAGCTCTTCAATGCTTGCGATAGAGATACGATTAACTGTTACATTTTGTCGTTGCTCCTTGTTCGACTTGTTGCCATCATCTCTCCTTACCGGTCCATTGACTACCCATCCAAGGGCTGTCCTGGCTGCGTAGGGTCCGTCATCCTTGCTGTTTATCACCTGCCATGGCTCCATAGTTTTGTAGGCATTGGTTCCAATTAATAGGCCAATTTCTGCTTCAATATATGGGAGACGCACCTTTTCCAAGTAAGGCCATCTCTCCACATCCTTCTGCAGGGCTAAGTTCCCTATTTTAACAGGAATCTCCCTCTGTGTGAAAACATTAGGCAGGTCTATGAAGTCCTTCTCTTCAAGCCCACACACTTCTAAGTCTGACAGGATATAACTTTGCATTGACTTCTCATGACCCATGGTGCGTAATAGGATTTCTGTTCTTCTGCCTCTAACGTTCAGCTGTCGCATGAGTGATTCTGTGCAGAACGTTGCCTAACTACCTGGATCTATGAAGGCGTAAGTCTCCACAAACTTCTCACTCCTCTTAGACTTGATCTTTACAGGTACGATGGCAAGAATACAATCACTATCACCGGCCCCAGTGAATCCACAAGTCTCTGGTTCTAGCGACACCAGAGCACTTGAAACAACCTTCTCGTCGGTATTGTTTTCTTCACTCTTCTTAGAGACTTGTTCTTCTTTGTGGATATGCAGCAGACTGGGATGTTTCCGAGTGCGCACTCTGCATGTTGTTCTTTGCTTACAGTTTCTACTCAGGTGCCCCTGAGAGAGACATCCAAAACATAGGCCATTGTACTTCAGAAATTCGATTCTGTCTTTATGTGGCTATGCTTTGATGTCACTGCAGAAATCCAATGTATGATTCTTCTGGCAGAATAAACATGGCTTCTGAAAGGCATTAGCAGGCGTCACTGTGCTGCTCTTTTTGGGAGATGAGTTCTGAGACTTTTCTTCCCCAGCCTGAGTGACGATAGTTGCAAAGCTGCTTCCCCTGGAACCACCTTTCCTGAGAGTCTTTGATTCAGCAGGCTTGGCTTTCACTCTTCCATCAGTAGTCGGGCTGACATCCTGGATGTTTCCAAACAATGGGTCCCTAGCAATTTTAGCCTGTTTGTCTATGAAATTCACTAAAGTCTGCAAACCTGGCTCTACTTTTCCGTCTCTCCATTATCTCAAAGGCTGTTCTTCTCCATTGTTCTCTCATCCTGTAAGGAAGCTTAGAGATGATGATTCTCATAGTCATAGGATTGTCCATCTCTTCCATGAATTCAACATCCTCCATGGTGTTGCGACATCCTATGAGAAAAAGAACATGTGTTCAGTGCCTCCCCGTCCTCCGATCTGATCTGTGGCCACTTGGTAGCCTTTTCAATATATGCAGTGGCTATCTTCAGCTCATTACCATAGTGCTCCTGCAGCAACTTCCTGGCTTCTATGTATCCCCGGTCCAGTCTCATGTGTTCACAGCTTCTGACCAGGTCTTGTGGTTTACCACTGGTGTACTGTCCCAGGTAGTACAACTTATCACTGCTGCTCTCTGTTTTGGAGTCAATGGCTTGTTCGAAGGATCTGATGAAGGGCTTATACTTGAGTGGGTCACCTTGGAACACTGGTATGTCTCTTTGAGGGAGTCGAAACAGATTCTGTTGTTTTACAAGCATCTCTGTAATTTCGTTCTGACGTTGCATCACTCGGTATAGGCTTCTCTCTGTGTCTTCAGGCCTCTGGTGGTCATCAGCAGGGTCTAGTCTAGACCGTCTGACGTCTGGGGTAGCATCACATGTGCTCCTATTAGTGGAGAGGCCTCTCTTCCACACTGTAATGCCAGGAGATGGCCTTCAGACTCTCTTTTAACTCTTGAAGGTGCCCTGGATCCAACTCTATTTGACAACATTGACTGGCAGTATTCGTTCATGCCATCCTGTGAGCCTTCAAAATCTTCATACATACTCAACTTGGCATCTGAGACCGCAATAGCTGTTTTTAGCTCCAGCTGTTCTTTCTTTGCCTGCACTTGGGCCTGTTGGGCCTGCAGTTGGGCCTGTTGGGCCTGCAGTTGGGCCTGCAGTTGGGCCTCTTCCCGTTCAAGAGCTTGCTTCTCCACTAAAGATGCTGCGTGCACCATCAACGCTGCCCGTTCAACCTCCTCTCTCATGCGTCGCGAAGAGCATGTGGTAGAAGTGACTGACCTGTGTCCAGAAACAGAGCTACCTTCTTTTTGATTTTTGCTCAGTCTGGCTGAAGTCTCTGAAATGCTATCATCTGGTCCGACTTCATCGTCATCTTTATCTTTCTCTGCTGTATCAGCATCTTGACGAATCTTTAACATCCACTGTTCTGTGGCCTTGACATAGTCCTTAATGCTGGATGATTAAAGATCAAACCAGTTGTGCTGATCAGCGTTTCCCTCTTCTTCAGACAGAAGTGCTAATACATCTTCATTGAGTACATTAAATTCTTCATGCAACTTGGCGAAATCATAATGCATTATGTCTTCAACTTTCTTAATGTTAGCATTATCTTCCATGAGACAATCAATTATCTTCATTTTTCCAGTTATCTGAGCTAATTTAGCCCTCCTTGCACCTATTCTTCTATGTAACTTCTCTTCCATTGCCTTTGAGGTGAGCTTTACTTCCCTCTTTTGGCCAACAATCCTTCTGGCTGGGGGAAGCTCCTCACAGCTCCATAAGGCCTCGGCCATTTTACCCGCAGCTATTATTTAGCTTCTCAATAGGATGAACAAGGCAAATAACAGTCACTGTACCTTCGCTTTCTTAGATTGTCGTCTGGCTCCGTGACCATTCATGTATACGTTCACCGACAATTCCGTCCTTTCCTTCTTAGGGAGCTAGTTTTTGACTAATGTAGTGGCGCTTCGTAATTTCCAAACATGCAGCCACTGAGCTTTGAGGCTTTTAACAATGAGTAGACGCGTGTCGAAATAAAACGTTCCAAAACTTTACTTTGTCTTTAAACTGTTTACTGTAACACCTTACAAACAGAATTACAAAGCAAAACATGTTTAAACGAACACGGTCAAAAACTGTATTGCTCCAGCCCTCAAAGCCTTTACCTTCTCCAGCCTCATGGTGCTTGAGCTGTAAAATGGCTGGATACCATGTGACAAGCTTAAGGACTGTACCATTGTAGCAAGAATAAAGGGGGTATCTCAGACTATACTATTGGAACAAGAAAATAGGGGGTTTCTCAATACAATAAGTCAGTCAGGTAAATTAACTGTATTATACTATTTAACCAATATTTTAAAGTATTTTCTTTCTTAAACTTTCATGACTCTTACAGCCACGATAATCTCTCCTGTACTTCTTGCTAGTGGGGATCACAAAACAACTCCCTTAATCTATTGATTTAATCTTTTTGTGTCTGTAACTTATATTTCAGGTATGCAAACCACATGATAGTCAGAAAATGGAATGTGGCAACATTTAAGTGAATCCACCCACATAACAAGAATGTTAATTGCTGTTTTCAGGTCACTGATAGAAAGCTATTACAGTAATATCATTACAAAACTCACGTCAGGTAATGAGAACCGCTGTTTACAATACAAGACAATATTATAATTTTTTATAACAGTAATGATCATCACCTGGCAAATTGCTTTCAAAGAATTTCTGAGGCTGATTTGTCTGGGTATTGTATTCCAGGAGTGCCTGAATGGGAAGTGCAGCCAATCAGAAATATGTGCAGAGACCCATACACCAAGGTGGGTCGTGCTCGATTACGGGGGAGAATCAAGTGGCGCACGCTCCAGAAGAGGACAGCCCAAGGATTACCCGAAATTGGTCCTTGGGCTTCATAATATTTCATCCGAGCTACGCAGCACCTGTCACGCCTGCAGAGTCAGCTCGTCCATGTGGAGGGTTCTAATTTTGGGCCGTCTGCCTTGCTGGCAGCGGCCCTCAGGTAAGTGTAGAACAGAGATAGGAAAGCAGGTGTGGGGCGACGGCAGGCCGGCTGCGGCCCTCATCCTGTGGAACTGAGAGTTTGAAGCCTACTCTGCTCAGGGCAGCCTAATTTCCCGGGGGTTTCCAAAACAGGAAATACACCCCTCGTTAGTGTATATGAGGGGCCGAACGTCCATTTCAAGCAGTCCAGCATAAAATCTGGTTTGATGTATTTCAGGCGTCCATGGGGCATTGGACATTGGTCCCTGAAAGTGAGCATCTTTGTGCCCATTTTACACCCATCAAGTTGTTTTGAATGTAAGACGAATAAGGAACCATCAGAGGAGGAGAATATAAATTTGGAGGCACCTGTTGGATATTCCTGTATATTAGTTGGGAGATTTGGGAGATGGGTCGGAGAGGAATTTCCAAGATTTTTCTCCCAAATTGGCCATTGGGTTTTTTTTATCTGGTTTTTCATCTCTCCCGGGAGATCACAAGGTTTCGGGTGGAATGGAGAGTGATAGTAGATTTGAGGTTAGGATCAGATCAGCCATGATCTTATTGAAAACAGAGCAGGCTCGAGGGGCCGATTGGCCTACTCCTGCTCCTATTTCTTATGTTCTTATGTTCTTATTAAATTAGTCCGCAGTCACCTGTTTAGTCATCTCCACCGACCATACTGTCAGTGGCAGTGAAGATCATCACAGTACTCGAGCTCTATGCCATTGCAGTGTTTCATGGGGTCATCAATGACATAGCATGCATAAGGTAATGGGTACTGCATTGGTAACAGGTCACGAATGCCTTGTTTGTGAGGGGAAATGAATACATTATGTTCTCCATGGATAGCAGGAAACAGTCAGCATGCACCCTTGGCTTGTACCGACTTGCAGAGTTGCCCAGGATGCAGGGTATGGTTGACAAGACCCATGAGGGCTAGCAGGCTCCTGTGAAAAGGAATGCCCCTAACATGAATTGAAAGTTGTACTACTCCAATATCCTCCAGTGGTTGTAGTAAAAATTATAGGCCCGATTTTAACCCTGCCTGACCAATGATGTCATTCAGACCCCAATGCGATCTTAACTGCCAATTGCACCACTGACGCTCAGTACCTGGCCTGCCAGGATGAGCGCTCCTGCTCCTCCTGACCCCACAAAAATAAATTAAAATTTACCTGAGGCCTCCTCCTTGACTGGACCACAAGCTGAAATTGTGGAATGTGCACTGCTCATGCTCCCACCAGTACATCCATAAAATGGAAATAGGGCCTATGTATATCATAGTACAGGTAGACTATCGTTTATCCGAACTTCCGAAAACCGAAACCTCTAAAAACCGAAAGTTTTTTTGTTCAGCGTAAGTCGTGCGCACGACATGACCAGAGTGGCGCACGACTTATGCTGAGCTTGGCAGAGGGTCACTGAGTTCCCTCCTGGGTAGGAGATTGCAGGCCGAGCTGGGCAGTGTGAAGGAGGTACCGGGAGAATGAACCCAACAATACAGCGGCCCGTCCGATAGCTGCAGCGGCCCGTCCGATATTCTTTTCTCCCGCCCCCGGACCCGACCTGAACCGCGGCCCGTCCAATAGTCTTTTCTCCCCCCCCACCCGACCCGGCCCCCGACCTGATTTGCGGGCCAGCTTAGTAGGAGTCAGCCGATATCCGGCTTTCCAGAGAAGCAGGAAAGGGAATGAGACACGGAACAGTCGCAAGAGGTAGCCTGAACTTTTAAAATTTATATTAAATACAAATTTCCCAGTCTTATAATAATACCTTCTGAAATCCGAAAAATTCCGAAAACCGAAACTCAGCTGGTCCCAAGGCTTTCGGATAAGGGAGAGTGTACCTGTATAATAATAGTATAAATTTGAACAAGGAGTATAAATAAACTAAGATCAAGGAATAAAGAGGACTTCTTAAGAGCTTAGTCAGATCTTAGTATTGCAAAGGTTTTGATGCAATACTACATTCAAGTGTCCTAATCCTATTATGACACTACACCAGGCCTCAGGGTGATGTCAAGCAATCACAGTAAGATTGAGAAGCCCATAAGCAATTAAAAAAAAAATTAAATTCATTTTATGGGATGTGGGCGTCGCTGGTATGGCCAGCATTTATTGCACATCCCTAATTGCCCTTGAGAAGCTGCTGTATCCAGTGCGCTCAATCATTTCTTGAATTCATGTGGAGTGAATTGAATTGGCTGCAGCCTGGCTTCTGTGATGGTGGGATCCTCAGGAGGAAGCCTATATGGATCATCCACTTGGCACTTCTGGCTGAAGATGGTTGCAAACACTTCAAGCTTGACTTTTGCACTCACATGCTGGGCTCCACCATCATTGAGGATGGGGATATTCATGGAGCCTCCTCCCCCAGTTCGTTGTTTAATGGACCACCACCATTCACGACTGGATGTGACAGGACTGCAGAGCTTTGATCTGATCCATTGTTGAAGATTCACTTAGCCCCATCTATAGCATGTGCTTTTTAGCATGCATGTAGTCCAGTGTTGCAGCTTGCCCAGGTTGGCACCTCATTTTTATGTATGCCTGGTGCTGCTCCTGGCATGCTCTTCTGCACTCCTTATTGAACCAGGGTTAGACTCCTGGCTTGATGGTAATGGTAGAGTGATGGATGTGCTGGGCCATGAGGATACAGAATACAATTCTGCTGCTGCTGATGGCCCACAGTGAAGCGATAATTACTAGTCCTATCCCTGTTTGGGCTACCCCAGGTCAGGCGTATTCCCAGACGTTCACCTTCAACTAAAGTTAGAGATAGCCGAATTCTATAAGATGCTTAATTGGGTCTAAAGGTTCAGACTATCTCTCCCTAAACAAAAGGAACAACGTGAAGATGTTCCCGTCCTCCGGATAGCACTTTTAATAAGTTTAACTAGACTGTAAGCTTCCGGATATTATGAGGGCCCAGAATACCTCACAGAATTCTGCAACTCCTCACAAAAGAGTGTACAGAAATTGAGTTTGCGAGATTGATACAGAAATACTACTTGAGACAATTCTAAAAATATATAGATTTATTTAAGAGCCGACATGCAGTTAACAGCTTTTGAGTCAATCGCAACATTAACAGTTCAAAAACAAATAGCTTACATTTCTTAAACTCAGAGATTCTTATTCTCAAATCTTAACTTCGTACATTTTTATATTTCTCATAATTAATTCTAATCCAGGATATCCACCAAAATCAAATACCTTGATTACCCGAGACTCAGAGTTGTAGACTTACAGAGTGGTTCTGAAGCTGAGAATCACTTGCCCGTTTCCAGTGACTTCTGATTGTCTATCTGAAAAGGTCTTATTTTTATACCTTTTTTTAGTGGTATATTCTTTGACGTTTTCTGCCGATGTAAGCTGATTATCTCTAGTCATCTCTCTGTTGACTTTTTTCTATTCTTACTGTCAATTTAGCTGCTGCATGCATAATTATGTCTCTACCTTTAGGTGTTCCAAAAACTAATAAAAAATGGCTACAACAGATTTATCTCTGTGATGTCATTCTTATCGAAGGTCTTCCATTCAATTCTTAACATTGGCTTAACTGGTTATTAGCAGCCGTTGTGTCTCCGTGGTGTTCCAAGTTCAATACAAAAACCATGTGATTGCTTGGGGTCAACTATTGAAGTCATATCTTCAAAGTGTTCTGTTGGTATCATATTTACAACATGTAAATTAAAGACACTTCAACCAGAGTGTTTGTTTTCCTAGACATCTTAGTTGGTTATATTATTGACTTATGTTTCCTGTTTCTCAAGTTTCTTTTAATTGATGTCATATTTTCAAAGGCACATGCCTCTTTTAATGTTTCTGTGTTCCTGTTCAACGTGTTAGTTTATAACACTTTACTTGGGTCATTCCATTATGTTTCTCCCAAATTCCATACCTTCTGGTAGCGTCAAACTGCTATTTCAATAGGCCATTGTTTTAGTATTAACAATCAATTCCCATTTCAAAAGTTTGTGATGTTTACAACTTTTGTGTTATCAAACCATCCCATCTCAGAAGCCTGTATTGACACAGCTTGTGTCGCTGTGGCTTTCCAGACTTTTAAACCCAGTATATCATGTATTAATATCAGAAATCTGTTCGTATGATGGTGTATTTTTCTGAAATATGGCTTATTCCTTCACAACCCCTTCTTGACCAAAAAATGAGCTGGGACATCTAGACAGTGTTTGGTCAATATTCCTCATGAGGTTACAATAGCATATTAAGTTCACGATATGCACCATCATGTGCTACATGAAAATTCCTTTGAAGTCATCCTAGGGCAATGTTTTGCCTTATTTTAAATTGTACATAATTTAAAAGGATGATAAGTACATAATCATGGTATGAGCAAAACAATATGTCCTTAGAATGTCCAATCGGCAGATGTACGTTCTGTAGAGATGAGTTATTCATACGAGTCAAGGAGATGTCAGTTGAAACTAGTTGAAGCTTGACACGCTGTTCCTTTGATCCGGCGTGTGTACAGATGCGTGTTATCGTAAAGGCCTTACCAGGCACTCATTTGATTCCTTCTTTATCCACGGTGTCTTCCTCCTTCGCTGAAGTAACTCGTTGATCTTTCCTTGTTTCGGTTGTTGCTGTTTGCAAATCCAATTCCTGATGCGTTGCCAAGCAATGTGTGGAAGAGCCGGTGACACCGTCTGACTGACCATTGTCAGTAATTCGATTGCATCCATTTCCTGTGTCGTGCTCCAAGCTGGTTCTTGAAAGACAGTGTACGACTGCACCTTGTGTTGTTCCTCCTTTTCGGTATCCTTCAGGACATCTTTTGATATTGTCTATGGAGACAGTTTTAAGAATATGCTTGCCATTCAGCTGATTAATATGTATTTGAACTGTTCTTTCATTAATAACAGAATGTATCTAAACAGGTTTCTTCCACTTCAGTCTTAAACCTGGTTTTTGCTCAAACTTTTCCTGTACCCATCCTCCTACTATGAGTTGTTATGCTTTATTTGTCAATTTTTTCTACCTATTTGCTTCCCTTATCCTCTGATCAATTCGATGAATCTCCTTTGTTACTTTTTAAAAAAATCTAACTGTCGCTGTCGGGTCAAGGACGCAGAGTGTGTAGAGGCAATAAAAGAACTATGGGTAAGCGGTGTATGCATCTCAACCCCATGCATCAGATAATATGGAGTTTTTTTAGGGGACACTGTCCCTGATGCAGATGTGGGCACATTATTGACTGATAGCTGTACCTCCGGAATGATGGTGTTCCACTTATTCCCCCTGATTCTCAACAGTTTGACCAATAGCTTTATTACTTCCCGATTTTTACATTCCACCAGCCCCCCTGATTGCGGGTGACGTGGTGTGCTGTGCTCTAACCCAATCCCCCTTTGTTCACTGTAGTCTTTGAAGACCTTAGATAGAAAGGCTCCGCTTTAATCGGAGTGTAAGATTTTGGGTGCACCAGCTACAGTAATTATAAAAAAAATATCCCTGGTGCATGCGTCGGCATCGGCAGCGGGTGGAGGAGGAGCTGAGCGGCAGAGCGACTACAAGAGGCCCCAGAGGCTCAGGTAGGCCCCAGTGCGGCATCGGCAGCGGGTGGAGGAGGAGCTGAGCGGCAGAGCGACTACAAGAGGCCCCAGAGGCTCAGGTAGGCCCCAGTGCGGCATCGGCAGCGGGTGGAGGCATAGCTGAGCGGCAGAGCGACTACAAGAGGCCCCAGAGGCTCAGGTAGGCCTCAGTGCGGCATCGGCAGCGGGTGGAGGCGGAGCTGAGCGGCAGAGCGACTACAAGAGGCCCCAGAGGCTCAGGTAGGCCCCAGTGCGGCATCGGCAGCGGGTGGAGGAGGAGCTGAGCGGCAGAGCGACTACAAGAGGCCCCAGAGGCTCAGGTAGGCCCCAGTGCGGCATCGGCAGCGGGTGGAGGAGGAGCTGAGCGGCAGAGCGACTACAAGAGGCCCCAGAGGCTCAGGTAGGCCCCAGTGCGGCATCGGCAGCGGGTGGAGGAGGAGCTGAGCGGCAGAGCGACTACAAGAGGCCCCAGAGGCTCAGGTAGGCCCCAGTGCGGCATCGGCAGCGGGTGGAGGAGGAGCTGAGCGGCAGAGCGACTACAAGAGGCCCCAGAGGCTCAGGTAGGCCCCAGTGCGGCATCGGCAGCGGGTGGAGGCGGAGCTGAGCGGCAGAGCGACTACAAGAGGCCCCAGAGGCTCAGGTAGGCCCCAGTGCGGCATCGGCAGCGGGTGGAGGCGGAGCTGAGCGGCAGAGCGACTACAAGAGGCCCCAGAGGCTCAGGTAGGCCTCAGTGCGGCATCGGCAGTGGGTGGAGGCGGAGTCGGGACCAGCGGGAGCAGTGAGTCGGAGCCCGGTATAAAAACCGGAGAGAGGCGAGGCCCGAGACCACAGCTGGGGCAGTCGGGAGAGCAGGAGGCCAGTAACTGCTGGGGCAGTCGGGAGAGCAGGAGGCCAGTAACTGGTGAGTTTAAAAGCTCACCTTTCGCGGGCTTTTTCTTTCACAGCTGGTGCAGTTGGGAGAGCAGGAGGCCAGTAACTCTTATATAGGTGGAGCTGTTGCTAAACCCGAAACACTACAGTGTAGTGTCTCCCACCCTTCCACCTCCTCTAACCTTTTAGGGGTTAGGGGAAGTTGAAAAGGTAGGTTCAATTTATTTTATTTCAGGAGCCTAACCTAGGTGGAAAAGGTTCCAGGACAGGAGGCGGCAGTGAAAATACAACACCAGAAAACAGGTAGGTGACTGGTTGGTGAGTACTTTCACAAACTTATTCTAAGTAGAATTCAATAATTAAGCTAAATCGTAGTAAATAAAAGGGTATTGTAAGGGTTAAGTCATGGAAGGGCAGCTCGGACCCGTGTCATGCTTCTCCTGTGCCATGTGGGAAATCAGGGACACTGTCCCTGACAACTATGTGTGCAGGAAGTGTGTCCAGCTGCAGCTCCTAGCAGACTGCATGGCGGCGCTGGAGCTGCGAATGGACTCACTCTGGAGCATACGCGATGCTGAGGATGTTGTGGATAGCACATTCAGTGAGTTGGTCACACCGCAGGTAAAGGCTAGCTCAGACAGTAAATGGGTGACCAAAAGGCAGGGTAAAGGCAGGAAGGTAGTGCAGGAGTCACCTGCGGTCATCTCCCTCCAAAACAGGTTTACCGTTTTGGGTACTGTTGGGGGAGATGACTTATCAGGGGAAGGCACCAGCAGCCAGGTTCAGGGCACCATGACTGGCTCTGCTGCACAGAAGGGCGGGAAAAAGAGGGATAGGGCTATAGTGATAGGGGATTCAATTGTAAGGGGGATAGATAGGAGTTTCTGTGGCCGAGACCGAGACTCCAAGATGGTATGTTGCCTCCCTGGTGCAAGGGTCAAGGATGTCTCGGAGCGGGTGCAGAGCATTCTGAAGGGGGAGGGGGATCAGCCAGTTGTCGTGGTACATGTAGGTACCAACGATGTAGGTAAAAAGAGGGAGGAGGTCCTACAAGCTGAATTTAGGGAGTTAGGAGCTAAATTGAAAAGTAGGACCTCAAAGGTAGTAATCTCTGGATTGCTACCAGTGCCACGAGCTAATAAGTTTAGAGAGAGTAAGATAGATAAGCTAAATACGTGGCTTGAGCAGTGGTGCAAGGGAGAGGGATTTAAATTCTTGAGGCATTGGAACCAGTTCTTGGGGAGGAGTGACCTGTACCAAGGGGACGGTCTACACCTGAACTGTGAGGGAGCCGATGTCCTCGGGGTAAAATTTTCTAGGGCGGTTCGGGAGGATTTAAACTAATTTGGCAGGGGGATGGGAACCTAGGTAGTGGAAAAGAGGGAAGTCATATGAAGTTAGAAATAGATGGTAGAAAGGTGAGAAGCAATAAGCAAAGGAGAGAAACACAAAGGGCCAAACTAATTCATAATGAGAGTGTGAAAAAAGCAAGCCTGAAGGCTTTGTATCTTAATACTAGAAGCATTAGGAACAAGGTGGATGAATTAGTTGTGGAAATAGAGGTAAACAAGTATGATTTGATTGGGATTACAGAAACGTGGCTGTAGGGTGGGCAAGGCTGGGAACTTAACATCCAGGGATATACAATATTTAGGAAGGATCGGCAAAAAGGTAGGGGAGGTGGGGTAGCATTGCTGGTAAAGGAGGGGATTAATGCAATGGAAAGGAAGGATATTAACTCGGATGAAACGGAATCTGTATGGGTAGAAATGAGAAATAGCAAGGGGAGGAAAACGTTAGTGGGTGTGATATATAGGCCTCCAAATAGTAATATGGAGGTGAGGGAAGGCATAAAAAGGGAAATTAGAGAAGCGTGCGATAAGAGCACAGCTGTCATCATGGGTGACTTTAATTTACATATTGATTGGACTACCCAAATTAGTAAAAATTCTGAGGAGGAGGAATTCCTGGAATGTTTTCGGGACGGTTATCTGGACCAATATGTCGAGGAGCCGACTCGAGATCAGGCCATTTTAGACTGGGTATTGTGCAATGAGAAGGGACTTATCAGCAATCTTCTTGTACGAGGCCCCTTGGGTCAGAGCGATCATAATATGATCGAGCTCTCAGTCGAGATGGAGAGTGAGGAAATTGAATCAGAGACTAAGGTCCAGAACTTAAATAAAGGGAATTACGAGGGTATGAGATGGGAATTGGGTAAGATTGATTGGGTGGTGTTTCTGGGGGGATTGACAGTGGATAGACAATGGCAAGCATTCAAAGATAGAATGGAAGAATTCCAGAACATGTTTATACCGGTTTGGCATAAAAATAAACCTAAAAAGGTAACTCAACCGTGGATAACGAGGGAAATTAGGGACAGCATAAAATCAAAAAAAAGGGCATATCAACTGGCAAAAAAAAGCACCAGACCGGAAGATTGGGGGCAGTACAGGATACAGCAAAAGAGGACAAAGGGATTAATCAGGAAGGGGAAAATAGAATACGAAAGTAAACTTGCAGCAAACATAAAGACAGACTGCAAAAGCTTTTATCGGTATATCAGGAGGAAAAGACTGGTAAAATCCCAAGTCGGTCCCTTGCAGTCCGATTCGGGAGAATATATAATGGAGAATAAGGAAATGGCAGACCAATTAAACTCATACTTTGGTTCTGTATTCACAAAGGAGGACACAAATAACCTCCCAGGAATATCGGCAAACATAGGGACTAATGAGAGGGAGGAGCTGACAGAAATTAGTATCTCTAGGGATATGGTATTGGGTAAGTTGAGGGGACTGAAGGCCGACAAATCCCCGGGGCCTGATAAACTACATCCTAGGGTACTTAAGGAGGTGGCCCTGGAGATAGCAGATGCTCTAAGGATCATCTTCCGGAACTCCATTGACTCGGGAACAGTACCCGTGGATTGGAGGGTAGCTAATGTTACCCCAATATTTAAAAAGGGGGGTAGAGAGAAAGCAGGGAATTATAGACCAGTAAGCCTTACATCGGTTGTGGGCAAAATGCTAGAGTCCATTATTAAGGATAAAATAGCGGAGCACTTGACAAATGGGGAAAGGATCGGACAGAGTCAACATGGATTTACAAAGGGTAAATCGTGTTTGACTAATCTGCTGGAATTTTTTGAGGAAGTAACTGGTAAAATAGATGGGGGAGAGCCAGTGGATGTGATGTACCTTGACTTCCAGAAAGCCTTCGATAAGGTTCCACACAAAAGATTGTCATGCAAAATTAAGGCTCATGGGATTGGGGGCAAAGTATTAACGTGGATAGAGAACTGGCTGGCGGATAGAAAACAGAGAGTTGGAATAAACGGCTCGTTTTCGGAGTGGCAGGCAGTGACCAGCGGGGTGCCGCAAGGATCTGTCCTGGGACCCCAGCTGTTCACAATATATATAAATGATCTGGATCAGGGAATTGGATGCAATATTTCCAAATTCGCTGACGACACTAAATTAGGAGGAGGGGTGGGCTCTGATGAGGATGTCAGGAGGCTACAGTGCGATTTGGACAGGTTGGGGGAATGGGCGGATACGTGGCAGATGCACTATAATGTGGATAAATGCGAGGTTATCCACTTTGGGGGTAAAAACAGGAGGGTGGATTATTATCTAAATGGCAATAGATTGGGAGATGGGGAAGTGCAGAGGGACCTGGGTGTTCTTGTGCACCAGTCACTGAAGGAGAGCATGCAGGTGCAACAGGCGATTAAGAAGGCAAATGGTATGTTGGCCTTCATATCAAGGGGGTTCGAGTATAGGAATAGGGATACCTTACTACAGCTGTACAAGGTGCTGGTGAGACCGCATCTGGAGTATTGTGTACAGTTTTGGTCGCCCCATCTGCGGAAGGATGTTCTTGCCATGGAAAGAGTGCAGCGGCGATTCACCAGGCTGATACCTGGAATGGCGGGAATGACCTACGAGGAGAGATTGAATAGTTTGGGCTTGTACTCACTGGAGTTTAGAAGATTGAGAGGGGATCTCATCGAAACATATAAAATTATGGCAGGCCTGGACAGGCTGAATTCAGAGAGAATGTTTCCAATGGCAGGGGAGCACAGAACCAGGGGCCACAGTCTAAAAATAGCGGGCAAATCATTTAAAACAGAGATGAGGAAGAATTTCTTCACTCAAAGAGTGGTGAGCCTGTGGAATTCCCTGCCACAGAGGGCTGTGAAGGCTAATTCAATAAATATTTTCAAGAGAGAATTGGATATATTTCTGAAGGCTAAGGGGATTAAGGGTTACGGAGAAAAGGCGGGGACGGGGTACTGAACTGGTAAGATCAGCTATGATCTCAGACGAAGATCAGCCATGATCTCATTGAATGGCGGAGCAGGCTCGAAGGGCCGAATGGCCTACTCCTGTTCCTATCTCTATGTTTTCTCTGTTTTCCAGAAAAGTTTTTGCGGGGACCAGCCAGCAGAAGGAAGTGCATCCATCTACACAAACGAGAACATGTCTCTCTCCCAAAGATGGGGGAAGTGGTCAAATAAAGTCAATAAAGAATTTTCCCATTGGCTCATCAGCTTTCACAGGAGCCAATGGTGGTGGCTTAATTAGTGATGATTTATTGGTTAAATAGCATGGCTCACAATTGGCCACGTATGTTTTACAGACTTTAAGCATGCCTGGCCACCAATATAAGGGGTCAATTTTCAGAATGTTGTTCTGGCACCACAATGTGCTTGACTTATGCCCTTGTGAGCTTTTTCTTTTACAAGCTGTTCTCGTTTGTGTCTCGGGGGTACCTCTCAGTTTCCTTTGGGCAACTTAACTAGTACAATACCCGTAGAGGTTTCTGAGTAAAAGTACTTTGGTGAATATCCTGGTGGATTCTCTTTTATCGGGTCTAATAGCTGAATCAGTTCCTCATCCTGATTAGCTGCCCGTTGTGCCCCAGTGATTACACTAACATTGGCAGGCCCCTCTCGAGGGGGTGTCATGCAGACCGAATGTTTTGCTTCTTCGTCTGCCAGGCTGTTTCCTTTTGAGTGCACTGTCCCAGTGGTATGCCCGTTTACATGAATCACCTGACAATTATTTTTCTCCATTCTCGAACGGATAATATCTTCCCACAATGTGGGTTTAATAATGTCTGCTTTCTTTAAAGCATACCGTAATGCTATGGCTTCAGCATATTGTGCTGTCTTATGGCCAAGGGGTATAGACAGTAATTCTTCTGGATAAAAAGAATAGAAATCTCGAAAAGTCACTGCTACTATCCCCATCCCAGCTGAGGATTGTTGGGATGTCTCTTGTTTAATCGTCATTGATGATCCATCACAGTAAATAACTTGATGGTATTCTGTAAGCGGTCTCATAGGTATTTGTCTGATTCCCTCCTCCGTATCATCATCCTCCATGATGGGGAGATGCTCTATCTTTCCACATTGATTTGGATGGCATTGTTGATAAGGATAGTACTTATTAATGAGTTGCTCGAGGAGAACATAAGCGTATATTTGAACCCAGTTGTTGCACTGGTTTAATGGGGGTATTAAGTCTGAACTTAGTATCATTTGCAGTAGTTGCCTCAAGTGTTGAGCATTCCAATCTTGACAACAGGTTTCCAATTAATCAAGGTTAGTTAGAATCCAGCAGGTTTAACCTGGCTGGTGTTTCTTGGTCTACCACACATTGGGCCAGAAATTAGGATCGGGTGCTTGACGCGCGTGCAAGCCCCCGATCTGCACTCACCCTGCGTGCTGACATCTGAAGCCCGGGCCTGCTTGCATTTCCTGTCACTGGCCCGGTTCCGATGTTGGCGCGCTGTGCTTACCTGATCCAGCGGCGTAGTTTGTGCGATGTGCCGGCTGGGATCAGGTGAGCACTCTGCAGCCAATCAGGGAAGGGGAAACTCATTCATGAGTTTGATAGTAAAGACTGTCAAACTCATGAAAAGTACGGGCGCCCAAAAGACTAGTTTAACTTTAATTAAAATTTAAAAAAAACATCCCAATAATTAAATAAACTATAAATAACTTTAAAAAACTATTTAAAACAATTAATAATATTTTTGAAAAAAATTTTTTTTTACGAATTCGGCTCTAAAAATAAACTTACCTTACTGTAAAGTCCTTAAAAACAATGAAGCTGTGGAAAAAATGTAATAATTTTAAATAATAGACCACTTACCTTCAAGAATCCACTGCTTACGCTTCCTTTTTTCATTTCCAAAAAGTTCAGTCCCTTGCACAAGCGATAACCTGTCTAAACGAAGGAAGTTCAATGCGTGCGCGCAGAGTCCTGCGCGCACGCGTTGGACCACTTAACCCCTTAGTTCGATGTAGAGGAAATGCCAGTTTCCCGCGCATGCGCTGTGCATGCTGGAATCCGGCACTTCCAATGGGCCCACTCGTGAGTACACCGTCCGTACTCACGCGTTGGGACCAGAATTACTGCACCATTGTGTAGATACAGCTCAGGTTTACTTGACCTAGGGGTGCAATTTGTGGTTACTGGGGTTGGTTTACTGGACCATTAATCACTGCACCTCCAGCATTTAGATAAGAGTGAGCTAATGCCTGTCGGCATTGATTATAATGGATTCTAAGCTGTCTAAATTTTTCTCGAATATTGTTGTCATTTATTTCATCGAGTTTGCCACCTTTGGCCCCAGGAGCATAGGCTGCTCCAGGTCCTGCTATTCGGCCATGGTTGCCACCACCTTGTTGGGAACCGTTCATTAGGCCTCCCAATTGTGCAGGTGTGCACCTTATCATTAAGGAATTTAGTGGATTTGGAGTATTTGTTTGATTATCCCACAGGATATTCTGTATCCCCTGGTTCTGGTGATCAACATTAATCGTGCCATGAGTTCTAACTGATCCTTCGGCATCAAAGCCTTCTATTTCAAAAATTATCACTTGGTTTTGTGGAGGTACAGGGATAGGATTATTTCCCCTAATAAAGCAATTGTTTGAATTTTCTAATAAAAAGACTTGGCCAATTCCGACAGGGTTTGCCATTTCTTCAGGACCTAACATTGGATAGGGTTTAATATTTCATCAGGACTTAACCTCGGTTAGGGTTTATTATGAACTTTATAAGAAATTTCTAGACCTCAAGGTATATTGAGGGAGTTCTGATTTAAGTTCTACAAGGCCTGATCAGGGCCTTGTCGTCTCTAGAGACTTAAATCTGGGTCTTAGAACCACTGTCAGTAAAACACTCCTTCTATACTTAACAATCTACAAGATGGACATAGATATAAATATAAGTATAGATTCTGTATCAACTCATTAACACACACATTGGGCACCAATTGAAGGGGTAATTACTAGTCCTAGCCCTTTTTGGGGAACCCCAGATCAGGCGTAATCCCCAAACGTTCACCTTCAATAAAGTTAGAGATAGCCGAATTCTATAAGATGCTTAATTAGGTCTAAAGGTTCAGACTATCTCTCCCTAAAGGAAAGGAATGACGTGAAGATGTTACCATCCTCTGGATCGCACTTTTAATAAGTTTAACTAGACTGTAAGCTTCCGGAAATTATGGGGGTCCAGATTACCCCCCAGAATTCTGCAACTCCTCACAAACGAGTGTACAGAAATTGAGTTTGCAAGATTAATGCAGAAATACTACTTGAGACAATTCTAAAACTAAATACATTTATTTAAGAGCCGACAGTTCAAAAACAAATAGCTTACATTTCTTATCCTCAGAGATTCTTATTCTCAAATATTAACTTCGTAAATTTTTACATTTCTTATTATTAATTCTAATCCAGGATATCCACCAAAATCAAATACCTTGATTACCCGAGACTCAGAGTTGTAGACTTACAGAGTGGTTCTGAAGCCGAGAATAGCTTGCCCGTTTCCAGTGACTTCTGACTGTTTATCTGAAAAGCTCTTATTTCTATAACTTATTTAGTGGTATATTCTTTGAAGTTTTCTGCTGATGTAAGCTGATTATCTCTAGTCATCCTTCTGTTGACTTTTTTCTATTCTTACTGTCAATTTAGCTGCTGCATGCATAATTATTTCTTTACCTTTAGGTGTTCCAAAAACTAATCAAAAAATGGCTGCAACAGATTTATCTCTTTGATGTCATTCTTATCGAAGGTCTTCCATTCAATTCTTAATATTGGCTTAACTGGTTATTAGCAGATGTTGTGTCTCCGTGGTGTTCCAAATTCAATACCAAAACCATGTGATTGCTTGGTGTCATCTATTGAAGTCATATCTTCAAAGTGTTCTGTTGGTATCATATTTACAACATGTAAATTGAAGACACTTCAACCAGGGTGTTTGTTTTCCTAGCCATCTTAGTTGGTTATATTATTGACTTATGTTTCCCGTCTTTCAAGTTTAACATAAAAAATATTTGACCAGCAGGTTTTTCTTTTATTTGATGCCATCTTTTCAAAGGCACATGCCTCTTTTAATGTTTCTGTGTTCCTGTTTAACGTGTTAGTTTATAACACTTTACTTGGGTCATTCCATTGTGTTTCTCCCAAACTCCAGACCATCTGGAAGTGCAAAACTGCTTATTCAATAGGCCATTGTTTTAGTATTAACAATCAATTCCCATTTCAAAAGCTTGTGATTTTTACAACTTTTGTGTTATCAAACCATCCCATCTCAGAAGCCTGTATTGACACAGCTTGTGTTGCCGAGGCTTTCCAGAATTTTAAACCCAGTATATCATGTATTAACATCAGAAATCTGTTCATATGATGGTGTATTTTTTTGAAATATGGCTTATTCCTTCACAACAGCACCTCATGGATGCCCAGTTTTGAGCTGCTATATCTGTTCTGAATCTATCCCATTTAACAAAGTGGTAGTGCCACACAACACGATGGAGGGTGTTCTCAGTGTGAAGAATGGACTTTGGGGGCGATTTTCTCACTGGAGGCAAAATGGAGGTGGGTTTCAGTTTGGGTAGGTTTGAAACCCACCTCCACTGATAGTTTTCAAAAATTTGCGATTTACCCATGATTGGCCACTTGATTTCAGAGGTGTGGGGTGCCCTTTGTCAATTAGTGTTTTGGGACTGAAACTCGCCTCTGCTGCCATCACTTTTCCAGTCTGAATTTATGGTTTCTTGCTGCCTTGGTTCATTCCACAGCATTTCTACCTATGCTGTACAACCTGCAACATATTCTGAGAAAGCACTATGTCCAATTCCAAGGCAAGGGCCTCCCCGAGGCTCTTGGATGAGGCGCTGCAAATGTTGTTTGAGAGGGTGACAGCTAGCATGGAGGTGCTCTTCCACTCATCTAGGAGGAGGAAGCCTGCCAAAGAAACCAACGCTGTTTGGGTACAGCTGGCAAGGGATATAACCTCCAGATCTGTGTGCAGATTTGGAGAATGTTTCTGTGTATTGATGAAATATTTATCCCTCTTGGAAAGCATTAAAATGATTTGAAGCCAAATTGTTGGCCTTATGGCATCGGTTCTTTTGCCTTAGGCAGCTCCACATTGCGGACACCGCCACACTTTCATTGTCAGGTTGGTGGCCTAAGTGAAAGGAGGCCAGAGAGTCATGTCCATTGTCAATGATGTCCTAGGCTGGAGCCAAGGACATGTGCCAACTTGGGCAACCTATGTAAATCTGGCCAGGATAAGTTCATCCCTTGCATCGTGGGCAGCCATGTGCACACGTGCTGCCATTAGTCAATACATCGGCGCTCTGACCTCCTCCTCCTCCTCCTGCTCCTCTTCCTGATCCTCCACCAGCTCCTCAGCCTCCTCCACATCATCCTCATCTGAGGAGGACTGAAACTGAGCCGCTTGCTCATCAGGAATCTGCAAGCCAGGACGCTGTGCGATGTTGTGCAGTGTACAGCAGACCACAGCCATTCTGGAGACCCTGTATGGTGTAAACTGCAGGGCTCCACCTGATCAGTCAAGGCAACGGAAGCGCATCTTCAATAATCCAATGGTTTGCTCGATGATATACCTGGTTGAAGTGTGGCTGGCGTTGTCGTGCTCTTCAGCCTCATTAGCTGGCCTCCAGATCGGCGTCATTAGTCACTTCTTCAGGAGGCAGCCTTTGTCACCAAGGAGCCATCAGTTAAGTTGGTTTGGTGGATTGAAAAGCAGAGGAACACTACAGTGCCGCAGAGTGAAAGAGTCATGGCAACTTCCACAGAACTTGGCGCAAACATGCAAGAACGCTTTCTTGTGGTTACACACCAGTTGAACGTTGAGGGAGTGGAAGCTCTTTCGGTTGACAAAGATAGTTGGGTTGTGATGGGGTGCCCTAAGGGCCACATGAGTGCAATCTATGATGCCTTGCACCATTGGCACACCTGCCATATTTGCAAAGCCAACCGAACGGGCGGTTATACTTGCTTGATCCCTTGTGAACTGGATGTAATTGTGGGCCTTAGCAAAAAGGGCATCGGTAACCTGTGTGATGCAACTGTGGGCGGCCAACTGGGAGATGCCGTTGACGTCTGCTGATGATCCCTGGAAGGAGCCTGAGGCAAAGAGGTTGAATGTGATGGTGACTTTGACAGCCACTGGTAAGGGGTGTCAACCCGTTCCTCTGGGCACCAGGTCTTGCTGCAGCAGGCTGCAGATCTCTTGGACAACCTCTCGCGAAAGTCTCAGCCTCCATTGGCACTGCTGCTCACTCATGTTGAGGTTGCTCATCCATTGTCTGTAAACCCTCTGTCGGGGGTATCTCCTGCGGCGAGGTGCCTCGATGTGCTGGTGCCTTCTGCACTGTGCAGCATCAGATGGCTGAGCAGGTGGTTGGGGCTCCTGCTGGTGTTGCTCCTGAGCTGCCTGAGCAGGAGGTTGGGGCTCCTGCTGGTGTTGCTCCTGAGCTGCCTGGTTCTGCTACTGCCCTGGATGGTCCTCATCCTCATCTGAGGTCCATGCAGAAAGTAAACGAATGGTTCCCATGCTGCTAGCAGATGGCTCCTTTGGGAAGCACTAATTGCAAGCGGGGAGAGGGTCTTCCAAGGAGGTCCCACAGTTGAATGATTCAAGTTGCAGCACCTCCGACTGCGGAAGGCCTTCTAAAAGTACTCAGAGACCTTTTAAAGCCTAGGTCTGGCACCTGCAAGTAAACCTTGCTGCAATAAACGATGTCTCATTAGAGCTGCAGCTGTGAGGAGGCCACCCTCAATTAGAGGGTGAGAAGGTTGGATCTCAAACAAGCGTGCTAAGCTTGAATAAAAGAGACTATGAAGGTATGAGAGCGGAATTGAGTAGAGTGGATTGGGAAAATAGATTAAAGGGTAAGACGATACATGATCAGTGGTGTACATTTAAGGAGTTATTTTACAACTTCCAAAAAATATATATTCCACTGAGAAGAAAAGGGTGTAAAAGAAAAGAGAGCCATCCGTGGCTAAGTAAAGAAATTAAGGATAGTATTCGACTAAAAACAAGGGCATATAAGGTAGCCAAATCTAGTGGGAGGATAGAGGATTGGGAAAACTTTAAAAGACAGCAAAAAATAACAAAAAGATTGATTAAGAAAGGGAAGATAGATTATGAAAGTAAATTAGCAAAAAATATAAAAACAGATAGTAAGAGTTTTTATAGTTATATAAAAAGAAAAAGGGTGGCTAAAGTAAATGTTGATCCCTTAGAGGATGAGACTGGGAAATTAATGGTGGGAAATATGGAGGTGGCAAAAACACTGAATGAATATTTTACATCAGTCTTTACAGTAGAAGACACTAAGAATATCCCAACACTGGACAAGCAGGGGGCTAAAGGGGGGGAGGAGCTAAACACGATCAAAATCACTAAGGAAGTGGTACTCGGTAAAATAATGGGACTCAAGGCGGATAAATCACCTGGACCTGATGGCTTACATCCTAGGGTCTTGAGGGAAGTGGCGGTAGGGATTGTGGATGCATTGGTAATAATTTTCCAAAACTCCCTGGACTCGGCAATGGTCCCGGCAGACTGGAAAACTGCTAATGTAACACCCTTATTTAAAAAGGGCAGTAGACAGAAGGCTGGAAACTATAGACCGGTTAGCCTAACATCTGTGGTAGGTAAAATTTTGGAGTCCATTATTAAGGAGACAGTAACAGGACATTTGGATAATCATAATTTAATAGGACAAAGTCAGCATGGTTTTATGAAGGGGAAGTCATGTTTGACAAATTTGCTGGAGTTCTTTGAGGAAGTAACATATAGGGTGGATAAAGGGGAACCAGTGGACGTAGTGTATTTAGACTTCCAAAAGGCATTTGACAAGGTGCCACACAAAAGATTATTGCTTAAGATAAAAAATCACGGGATTGGGGGTAATATTCTGGCATGGATAGAGGATTGGCTATCTAACAGAAGGCAGAGAGTTGGGATAAATGGTTCATTCTCAGACTGGCAATCAGTAACTAGTGGTGTTCCGCAGGGGTCAGTGCTGGGTCCCCAACTCTTTACAATCTATATTAACGATTTGGAGGAGCGAACCGAGTGTAACATAACAAAGTTTGCAGATGATACTAAGATGGGGGGGGGGAAAGTAGTGAGTGAGGAGGACATAAAAAACCTGCAAGGGGACATCGGCAGGCTAAGTAAGTGGGCAGAGATTTGGCAGATGGAATACAATACTGGAAAATGTGAGGTTATGCACTTTGGCAGGAAAAATCGTAGAGCAAGTTATTATCTTAATGGCAAGAAACTGGAAAGTACTGAAGTACAAAGGGATCTGGGGGCCCTGGTGCACGAAACTCAAAAGGTTAGTATGCAGGTGCAGCAAGTGATTAAGAAGGCCAATGGAATGTTGGCTTTCATTGCTAGGGGGATAGAATATAAAAATAAGGAGGTATTGCTTCAGTTGTACAAGGTATTGGTGAGACCGCACCTGGAATACTGCATACAGTTTTGGTGTCCATACTTAAGAAAGGACATACTTGCTCTCGAGTCAGTACAAAGAAGGTTCACTCGGTTAATCCCGGGGATGAGGGGATGGACATATGAGGAGAGGTTGAGTAGATTGGGACTCTACTCATTGGAGTTCAGAAGAATGAGAGGCGATCTTATTGAAACATATAAGATTGTGAAGGGGTTGGATCGGGTGGAGGCGGGGAAGATGTTCCCGATGATGGGAGAAACTAGAACTAGGGGGCATAGTCTTAGAATAAGGGGCTGCTCTTTCAAAACTGAGATGAGGAGGAACTACTTCACTCAGAGGGTGGTAGGTCCATGGAATATGCTGCCCCAAAAAGCTGTAGAAGCTACATCATTACATAAATTTAAAACAGAAATAGACAGTTTCCTAGAAGTAAAGGGAATTAAGGGTTACGGGGAGCGGGCAGGAATTTGGACATGAGTCTAGGTTTGGATCGGTCATGGCCCTGTGGGTAGCGGAGCGGGCCCAGGGGCTGTGTAGCCTGATCCTGCTCCTATTTCGTGTGTCTAATTCTATTAGATTCAGGAAATGGTTCTGTGATAGTGGATTGGCGGTTAGGATCAGATCAGCCATGATCTTATTGAATGGCGGAGCAGGCTCGAGGGGCCGATTGGCCTACTCCTGTTCCTATTTCTTATGTTCTTAACCCATCAGGTTTACCTGGCGTGGTTCAGGAGGAGCGTGAAGCATACCAAAATCATCGAAAAGTCACGAGGGCCTCTCAAAATAGCTTAGAGAGGCCCTTAACGAGCATTTAATGATGACAAGTATCGCTATGGCCAGCTGGCGGCGGGACCGTTTCCCGACTTTCAAAACTGGTACCGGCAGAATCCCGTGGAGATGGGTTCTGAACCCGATCTCATTGAATCTGATGTTCCCGCCTTTCCTGCCTCCAAACCCACCTCCTCCGATGGCAGAAAATATCCCACTCATCACCACAATGACTGTGCGGTGGTCACTGCTACCAATACTGTCATGGACAGATGCATCTGCGACAGGTAGATTGGTGAAGACGAGGTTTTTCCCTTGTGTTTGTTCTCTCACCACCTGTCGCAGGCCCAGACTGGCAGTTATGTCCTTCAGGATTCGGCCAGCTCGGTCAGTAGTGGTGCTACTGAGCCACTCTTGGTGATAGATATTGCAGTCCCCCACCCAGAGTACATTTTGTGCCCTTGCTACTCTCAGTGCTTCTTCCAAGTGGTGTTCAGCATGGCGGAGTACTGATTCATCAGCTGAGGGAGGGCGGTAGGTGGTAATCAGCAGGAGGTTTCCTTGCCCATGCTTGACCTGAAACCATGAGACTTCATGGTGTCCGGAGTCAATGTTGAGGACTCCCAGGGCCACTCCTTCCCAACTGTATACCACTGTGCTGCCACCCCTGGTGGGTCTGCCCAGCCAGTGGGACAGGATATACCGAGAGATGGTGATGGAAGCGTTTCGGACATTGGCTGAAAGGTATGATTCTGTGAGTATGACCAAGTCAGGTTCTCCCAATTTTGGCACAAGTCCCCAGATGTTGGTGAAGAGGACTTTGCAGAGTTGACTGGGCAGCCATGTCCATAGCCGGTGCTGAGATCAATGCCGGGTGGTCCATCTGGTTTCTTTTTTATTATTTTGTTTCATAGCGATTTGTTACAACTTAATGGCTACGAAACAAAGGATTCGCTAGAGTAGATACAGAGAAACTATTTGCTCTGGTGAAGAATCCAGAATGGTCATCTCTGATGAACCCCAAACATCTATCCATGTTTCCTGCTTCTTCATGAATTAAATGTTATAATTCAGTGATATCAACTGTAAGTATGGGGTCAGATTTTAGATTCCATTTGCAACAGGTCTCTGTAGTGTAGTGGTTACCACATTGGCATCACACGCAGAAAATTCCATGTTCGATCCCGGGTGGAAGCATTATGTTCCAAATTATTTTTCTGAAGGCTAAAGGGATCAAGGGATATGGGGAGAAGGCAGGGACAGGGTACTGAATTTGGATGATCAGCCATGATCTCATTGAATGGCGGAGCAGGCTCGAAGGGCCGAATGGCCTACTCCTGCTCCTCTCTTCTATGTTTCTATGTTTCTCTGTCTGCACACATGGAAGTGGACCAGAGCTGCAGTCTCTCTCCTCTCTCCCACCAGTTCCATCATTCACTGTCTGAGGTCCTCCAGTCTTGCTCCTGTTCCATCCAAAATGATACTTGGGGTTAAAGTGTTAAATTATGAGGAGAGGCTGCATAAAACTAGCTTGTATTCCCTTGAGTTTACATGATTTAGGGGTGAGCTAATTGAGGTGTTTAATATGGTTAAAGGATTCGATAGGATAGATACAGAGAAACTATTTGCTCTGGTGGAGAATCCAGAATGGTCATCTCTGATGAACCCCAAACCTCTATCCTTGATTCCTGCTTCTTCATCGGTTAAACGTTACAATTCAGTGATAGCATCTGTAAGTATGGGGTCAGATTTCAGATGTACATACCTCATTTGACCCACATTCATTTCCAAGGCTGTTGCTATGCTTTCGAACTGCCAGAATGACATTAAGAGCTACTAGAGTCATATGGCAGGAATTTTCTAAAGGTAGGCGGGTTGTGGGGGGCGGGGGCCTCTGAGGCGGATTTCCTGCAGACCCTGCTGACTTTAACTCTGCCACCTCCGTCAAAACCAGAAGTGCGCGGCTTGGAGGTGGGATCAAGTCAGGAATCCCTTTTTTTAACAATTTAAATGCCCCCACGCTCCATACCCAGGGGAAAATTTTAGGGGGAAATTCTGCCCATTATGTCCAGCGCTTCAAATTGGGTAAAATCAGAACCATCCTCCTTGGTTCATGACAGCACCTAGATGCCTCTGACCTTAACTTCTTCAACCTCTCCAGCAGCTACCCCTGACGAAGTCCAGACTAATCTTGGCAGGCTGCACAACCGTGTGCTGAACTTCCTTTCTCACATCCAATCTTTTGCTTAGACCACAGTCTTTCATCTCCAAAACATTGCCCAACTTCACTCGATCTCTCTCTCACCACTTCAGGAACTAAGATGCAAGAAAAGGTAGTTTGAGTGGACAAGGCGGCTGGAGGTGGGATTCATGTGATGAAACCTGCAGGAATACGTCCAACCCTAACCTGAGAGAATATCTGAGGCAAACCCCGAAACTTGTCACGGAAAGCAATGGAGAAGTCAAGGATTAAGGTAGCATCTGTAGAGAGAACAGAGGTGTTGATATTTCCAGGGTGGACATTTTGTCAGAACTCAGTCTCTGGTGGTTTATTGCTGGTTATTTATCTAAGTCCGTATATTTGGGTTTGTACCGGAGCAACTATCCCTCACCTTGGCCATTGTCTCAGGTTGAACCAAACTGTTCACAACCTTTGCGTCCTACCTGACCTTGAGCTGGTGACCTCAAATCCTCTCCATCACCAAGACTGCCTACTTCCATCTCTGTAATATTGCAAATCTCCGCCCGCTCAGCTCATCTGCTGCTGAAACCATCATCCATGCAATTGTTACATCTAGGCTCGACTATTCCAATGCTCTGATGAAAGTTCATCTACCTGAAATATGAACTCTGTTTCTCTCTCCACAGATGCTGCCTGACCTGTTGAGTATTTCTAGCATTTTTTATTCCAATATTCTCCTGGCCAGCCTCTCACCTTGCATCTTCCATAAACTTGACCACATCCAAAACTCTGCTGCCCTTATCCTAACTCACACTCAGTCCTGTTCATCCATAACTCCTGTGCTCACTGACCTACATTGGCTCCCAGTCTGGCAAGGTCTTGATTTTAAAATTCACATCCTTATTTTCAAATCCCTCCATGGCCGCGTCGCTCCTTATCTCTGTAACCTCCTCCTGCTGAACAATCCTCCAAACTCTGCGCTCTTGCAATTCTGGCTTCTTGCACATTCCTGATTTTCATCGCTCCACCATTGGCAGCCAGGCCCTCAGCTGCCTAGGCCCTAAGCTCTGGAATTTCTTCCCTAAATCACTCTGCCTCTTTACCTCTCTCTTCTTCTTTAAGATGCTACTTAAAACCTACCTGTTTGACCAAGCTTTTGGTCACCTGTCCTAATATTTCCTTATGTGGCTCGCTGTCAAATTTTGTTTGATAATGCTCCTATGAAATGCCTTGGGATGCTTTACTGTGTTAAAGGCACTATATAAATGCAAGTTTTTGTTGTTGCCCCTGGTGGTTTATTGGTGGGTATTTAACTGAGTCCCTGGCAGTCTATTGTTGGGTATGTTTCTCTTTGATGTCAGAAAGTGTGAACTTTGGCAATCCTCATCTAATTTATTTGAAAATATATGTATGTACTGAATCAAGTGTAAGAGTACAGGGCTGAAAAATGCCATCACCGTGTGGGTTTGTAGAACATTCCAGGTAAAATATCTATCCGTACACAACTATTCTCTTAATTAGCCTATTATATTTCTAATGCTTTGTGATATAAAATATCACTTACTCTCTAGCATTTTTATACTTCTCTGCTTCCGTGATTTCCGACTAAACAAAAAAAGATTTACTGAAATTATGTTAAGCTGCTACGCAAGAAAATAATCCTCCAATGTCTCAGCAATAATTGCTCTGGGACATGAATTTCTGGTCAGAATCTTTGGGTTGATTAATACTTCAGCTCTATATAAAGATAAACATTGGACACTTTTTTATCTTGAGGCTGTTTATCGCACAGTAAACAACCAAAATGAAGACAATATACTTTTATCTTATCGTTGCACTCGAACTGGGCTTTCTAGCCTTTTCTTCACCTGCACCTCTGTGGCTTTCAGTGGAGAAAGTTACAAGACATGCCGAGGTATGTAAAGAACTCAGATAAGTATTTTAATATTAAAGAAGGAAACTCTAATAATGTCCTTTCTTTTAGAAACAAAGTTAGGTGGGAAAGTAAAGTGTGAGGAGGACGCAAAGCGGCTCCAAAGCGATATAAATAGGTTAAGTGATTGGGCAAGAAGGTGGCAGATGGAGTATAAGGTGGGGAAGTTTGAAATTATCTACTTTGATTCGAAGAATGGAAAAGCAGAAGATTTTTTAAAAGCTGAGAGAATAGTTAATGTTTGTATTCAGAGGGATTTGGGGGTCTTTGTACATGAATCACAGAAAGTTAACATGCAGGTACAGCAAGCAATTAGGAAGGCAAATGGTACGTCAGCATTTATTGCAAGGGGTTTGGAGTACAAGAGTAAGGAAGTCTTACTGCAATTATATAGGGCTTTAGTAAGACCACACCTGGAGTACTGTGTAGAGTTTTGGTCTCCTTATCTAAGGAAGGATATACTTATCTTACAGAGGGTGGAATGAAGGTTCACTAGATTGATACCTGGGATGAGAGGGCAGTCCTATGAGGAGAGATTGAGTGGAATGGGCCTATGGTCTCTAAGGTTTAGAAGAATAAGAGGTGATCTCTTTGAAACATATAAAATTCTTAGAGGGTTTGACAGGGTAGATATTGAGTGGCTGTTTCTGTAGTGTATGTACCCGTCTACCTTTAGGAGAACTATTGTATGTAACCGTTCACCTTTAAGAGAACTATTTTAGGTGTGGCACTACTTTGTTTGGCTTCTGTATACTGTAATACCGACGGTGACCACACCAGTATTTAAGTGTTGTGTCAGGATTTATTGGGCAGATTCGCCCTGACATTCAAATAGTAAAGTCCTGTTTTAAGTTACTCTGGTAGTCTGTGTATTAATTAACTAAACAACCCACAGACTTTACAGTGGCGACGAGTCCGATCGTACCCTGCGGCAACAATACTTCCGATGCAGTTAACGAGCGTCGAGAAGAGGCAACCGCCCTCGTCGTTCTGCTGGGAGAGAACTCGAGGCTGCAGAACTAGAAAGGAGGAAGAATTTAGAGACAAAGACTTCCATCAGCAACAGGCACTGACTGTCCCTCCTGCCACGGTGAGGAGTGAGCCGATCAGCACGAGAAGCAAGGCAGCCACGGTGACTGTGAGTGAGGGAAAGTAAAAAGAATAACCGGAGGATAAGGGCGGTGCACTCGACCACGGTCGAGGGGGAAAGGAACCGGACAGAAGTCGGGTCCAGAGGCGCTGAGACTGCGGCAGCGTGGAGCAAGGAAGCCGCGGTACAGACAGGCTGGGGACGCAACGGCGTCGTGAGACAGCTAGACCGCGATCGGCAAAAAAGGCCTGGCAGCGACCGAAGCCACGAAGCGCTGCGACCGGGAGAGTAGGCGCGGGAAGATATAAAAACTCAGCCGCAGCCGGGGAGGGAAGCACCGGACTGCGAGAGGGCTGGGAGGCGCGATTGGGAGCCGAGCGAGCGGGAGAGGCAGAGCCGACCAAGGGAGACTGAGCGAGAGCCAGTCCAGCGGCTGAAACTGTTCGCCGTCAACGGGGTGTACCCAGCGCCGGTAGAGCCGAGCGAGCGGGAGAGAGACAGAGCCCGAGCAAGGGGAACCGAGCGAGAGCCAGCCCAGCGGCTGAAAAAGTTCGCCGTCAACGGGGTGTACCCAGCGCCGGTTGCCCTGCCGAGAAAAGGGAAAGCACTGAAGCCGACGCGCAGGCTGTGAACCTGAAAGCCAGCGGCCGTCGCCCGTGGGGAAAGTGTACCCCTCCCGCCAGGGGAAGAAACGCGGAAAGCCGCCATTAGGCGGAGAAGAAGACAGAAGTGGGGAACCGCCATTGAAGTGGGCGGGGAGAGAAGATAAGCGCGGGAAACCGCCATTTTCGCGGGAACCGCCATCTTGAAAAAAAAAAGAAAATTTAAAGAAATAATCCGTGGTGTTATCAGGAAGAGAGGAAGATGCCTAAGCGTGGTAACATCAACGATTTTAATTCTGAGGTAGAAGACTGGGCCACGTATGTGGAATGCATTGAGATCTATTGTGAGGCCAATAAAATAGAAGCAGATGACAAAGCTATAACCTTGCTAAACTCGATGGGCGCGAAGACATACGGGCTCTTGAAGCATCTACTATCACCAGCTAAACCGGTGGATCAGACTTTCGATGATATTGTGGCTGTTCTGAAGGATCACTTGAACCCCACACTGTTGATGTTGGCGGAACGATTCAAATTCTATGCGAGAACGCAACGGAAAGACGAAAGCAACGCAGAATACTTGGTTGAACTGCATAGACTAGCGAAATACTCCCAGTTTGGAGGGAATCTGACAGAGGCATTGCGAGACAAGTTCGTGTGCGGATTGGCAAAGGAAGGAACGCAAAAGCGACTACTCGAAGAGAACGACCTTACACTTGACAGGGCTGTCCTTATTGCAGCATTGCACGAAGCCGCAGTGAAGGGAACTGCGGAAATGCAGCTAAAGACAGCGGCACTCAGTGTGGATCAAATTACCTCGACAAAAACAAAATGTTATCGTTGCGGGAAGACAACACACGACCAGAACCAATGCTGGTTTAAGAACCAGGAATGTAGGAAATGTGGCAAACTGGGTCACATAGGTAAGGTATGCCGGTCAGGGAAGAAGACCAACAACCAATGGACCAACAACCAAAGGAAGCCATCACAGGAAAAGTACAACAAGGTACACAAGGTGGCTGAGAAGAGTTCAGACGAACAGAATTCGGACTCAGGCCCAAACGGCCAGGAGCTGGGTAGTCTGAGAATTCACAATGTGAGTAAGGAAGCTGACCTACAAATTATCTGGGTCATGCTAAAAATAGCTGGAGTCCAAGTGAAAATGGAGTTGGACACTGGATCAGCTCTATCAGTCATAAATCGAAGGGATTACCACCAGCTATTCTCACATATACCCTTAAGAGATACCAAGTTCGTATTGCAGACATACACGGGGCATAAAGTATACCCCATGGGAAAGATAAGAGTCAAGGTGAGAGATAGGGGTAAAGAACACCCAAGAATGAACTTATACGTACTACCTGAGGGAGGACCACCACTTCTAGGACGGGAGTGGATCAAGAAAATAGACATGGAATGGCACTATCTAAAAGCCATAACGAGTGAGGACTCGGTGCAGACAATCAGCTCAGATTCTGAATCGGATGACGATAAGACCAACCCAAATGTGAAAGACAAGGCTAAAATAGACTTGCCGACTAAGGTTGGAAAAACGAAGGCATGCAGAAAGGCTTATGCTCCAGAGAAGAACAAAGTTTCAGAACAGATCTCCACCGAACAACGACAACATAGTTTGACAGAGAATTCTGAGTCTGTTCAGTTTAAGGACATATCCATGACGGAAGAACACCGAGCTCGGACTCAACTTTATTTCAAATTACGACAACAATTAGAACAATTGAGTTACCGTCTCGTACAAGAGATGAAAACAATGAAAAAGTTCTATGACACCAAATGGGAGAATCTGGAAAGACAACAGAAGCAGCTAGCTCAAGCAGAGAGCGACCATAGAGCCATCGTGACCAATCACCGATCACATCTCCCTTATGATGTTCAGGAGTTAGAATATTTGCAGAAAGAAGCAAATGAAGAGGAATCTTCAGGAAGCCAGGATTTTATTCCAGTTCTTCTCTACGACTCCTTACAAGCAGAGTTTGAGAAGTTGAAGGAACAGTATGAACAGGCCCAGGCTACAATCCTGGAGGGGGTTAACTCGGCAACCTCCGAAAAGCTAGTTTCAGTGGAAGCTTATGAGCAACTAAAGGTTGAACATGAGCAAGAAGTCCAAAGGCTGCAGGAAATTCTTGATGAGCTCAAGGCCAAGACAGACTCATCGGTAGAAGTTCCATCCATAGATGAGAAATTAGAGGTGAAAGACATGGCAGAACATGAAAGTCAAGATGTCCAAGAACTCATAAAAATATTGAAGGAAACCCAAGACAAATATGAGGCGGCAATGACCGAGGTTCAACAACTTGAAGAACAGATTCAACTGGGAATTCTTTCAGTGAAAGAAAAGGGAACTGTAAGAAACACAGAGACTGTAAGAATGGCCCCTGAACATGAGCTAGAGAGCATCAAGGCGCAACTTCTCCGAGCGCTTAAAGCTAAAGTACAAGAGGAAAAAAAGGTGAAAGCATTGGAGGAAAAGGTGGATGAAATGGAGAAGACTCTGATCTACAGGGTCCCCGTGGAAGAGTTAACGGTCAGCCAACTCCTTCATATGCTGAGAGACAAGACTCTGCAATGGGAACCATTTGAACACGAGCTTCAATCTTCAAAGGGAAGGGGTTCGGAGCTCTCAAAAGTTTGGGGAATAGTTGAGGTTGCAACACAGATTTTACGGGGCTGCCGAAAGTACGCTGAATCACGTCAATGTGAACTACAGAATGTTGAAACAGCTGCTCCAGTAGAAGGATTGAATAGCCCGATCAATCAATCCCCGATGGAAGGGGAAGTATTGGAATCACAAATGAGGTCATTAGTGAAGGATTGGCAGGAAACCCAGGAAGAGCGGGATGAATATGAATGCATGAAGAAGTCTCTTCAGGAAAGATGTCTAGGGAGGTCATTAGTGAAGGATTGGCAGGAAACCCAGGAAGAGCGGGATGAATATGAACGCATGAAGAAGTCTCTTCAGGAAAGATGTCTAGGGAGGGAACAACAGTCGGCTAACGTCCAGTTGGGTAAGGAAGAAGTAGCAGGCCCTCTCGCTAGACTAGCTCAGGACGACACCGAATATTACCATGACCTGTTGAGTGACACGGAATATTACGATGACTTGGTCTGCCCAGCTTGTGATGAAAACTCCCAAAGTGCAGAAATCAGGATGAAGCACTTAAAGTCTAAGGAACATAGGGAGATGGTGGCGCTACAGCTGGCAGCGGATAAGGGAGCCCCGAGAGTCTCCAAGAAGCAGAAAAGAAAAAGACAAAGCAGAAGACGATAACCATCTAAATCATTATCACTTCTATCAGATCATGCACGTGGGCCCTACGAAGGGGGCCAAATCAGTTGGAAAGTAGGAAAAATTACCAAGGCAGTCCAGCTGTTTGTAAGTCAGCACTGCTGGTTCAGCAGGACGGAAGTTCAAGCTGTTAAGCCAAGGGAAAGACTATTGGATGAGTCACGCTAGAAATGTGAACCGGCTACACCACAGAGATGTTGTTCGGACCGAGTCAAGACCAGAGACTGAATCTGTGAACTGTTCCTGCAGAGACTGAATCTGTGAACTGTTTCCCGCAGAGACTATATCTGTGAATTGTTTTACATGAAGTTGATTATATGTTATGTTTAATGGGGAATAAGTATGTTGTAAGCTAAAAAGGGAGAATTGTAGTGTATGTACCCGTCTACCTTTAAGAGAGCTATTGTATGTAACCGTTCACCTTTAAGAGAACTATTTTAGGTGTGGCACTACTTTGTTTGGCTTCTGTATACTGTAATACCGATGGTGACCACACCAGTATATAAGTGTTGTGTCAGGATTTATTGGGCAGATTCGCCCTGACCTTCGAATAGTAAAGTCCTGTTTTAAGTTACTCTGGTAGTCTGTGTATTAATTAACTAAACAACCCACAGACTTTACAGTTTCCCCTGTCTGGAAAGTCTTGAACTAGGAGTCATAGTTCCAAGTTAAGGGGTCAGCCATTTAGAACTGAGATGAGGAGAAATTTCTTCACTCAGAAGGTTATCAATCTTAGGAATTCTGTACTCCAGAGGGCTGTGGATGCTCAGTCGATGAGTATATTCAAAACTGAAATCGGTGAGATTTTTGGCCACTCAGGGAAACAAGGGATATCGGGATAGGGCTTGAAAGTGGAGTTGATATCGAAGTTCAGCCATGATTTTATTGAATGGTGAAGCAGGCTCGATGGCCTACGCCTGCTCCTATTTCGCATGTAAGAATAGCAAAGGATTATGATTCACCTGAACATATTTGTGCTTTGTTCTATTTGTTTCCTTTTTATGTTTTTGATTAAACATTGCTGATAATAACATTAAAGAATTTGAAGTACTAAGCCTGAAAAAGCTAGAGATAAGTCAGTCATTAAACCAAGTTGCTGCTGTGCTACACTATAGGACTACAGGATTGCTTCACAACGAGAACCAACACTCCCTGTGCCTCCTCAGAAAGTCTAGTTTGGCAGCTTTGTCTCTTGGTCTTAGCTCTTGCCCATTGCACATGCTGTGCCCATGTTATAACCTACGGGACACTTACACCGTTAAGTGCTTGTGAGCTGCTTGAAAAATATTACGTTCTTATTACTGCAGATGCTATATGATTGGCTAATGACTGTTCCCATTAATTGAAACTTTTTGCCAGAATCGCACAGCTAAATATTATAGGTTCCCATTGTGAAGGAATAAGCCATATAACCTATTCAGAAAAATACACTATAGATACATAGATACATAGAAGATAGGAGCAGGAGTAGGCCATTCAGCCCCTCGAGCCTGTTCCGGCATTTAATGAGATCATGGCTGATCATCCAAATTCAGTACCCTGTCCCTCCTTTCTCCCCATATCCCTTGATCCCTTTAGCCTTAAGAAATATATCTAACTCCTTCTTGAATATATTTAATAAATTGGCCTCAACTGCCTTCTGTGGTAGAGAATTCCACAGGTTCACCACTCTCTGGGTGAAGAAAATCCTTCTCATCTCAGTTCTAAATGGCTTACTCCTTATCCTTAGAGTGTGACCCCTGGTTCTAGACTCCCCCACCATCAGGAACATCCTTCCTGCAATTAGTCTGTCTAGTCCTGTTAGACTTTTATAATTGAAATAATTCTGACCAGACTAAAACATGACTAACTGGGTTTGGAAATCTAGAAACCCAACTATGGAAAAGCTGTGAAAGCATTCTGTCTATAGAGATAAGATAGTTGTTGACACTGAATCAATAGCCTTATTGAAACAGAAGATTAAAGGCTCCGGCAGGCTGAACCTTTCAGAATGAAACAATAGTTCACCCTGGATAAGGTGTTCTAATTTACACTTCGTAAAGAAGCACATAAAAGTAAGAAACATCTGCCTTCGTAAAAATGACATCAATTAAAAAACACACCTGCTGTAACAGCGTTTTTTCTGGTAAACTTAGAAGGCCAAGAGAGGTGACATAATTCTGTAATGCTACCAGCTGAGGTGACTGTAAGAATTGCAGGGGTCAGCAGAAAAATGACTAGAGATAATTAGCTTATATCAGCAGAAAACCTTAAAGGAAATACCACTGGAAAAGGGTATAAATATTGAACTCTCAAATGGAATAGTAGACTTGCTTTAAAGGGGCAAAGTGATTCTCGGCTTCAGAGGCGGCTCTGTAAGTCTCCAACTCTTTGTACCTCGGGATCAAAGGTATTTGATTTTGGTGGATATCCTGATTAGAACTTTAAGAACTGTAAAACTGTAGTAAGTTAAGATTTGAGAGTAAGGTTCTCTGATAATAAGATTGTAAGCTTTCTCTTTTTGGAATTGTTAATTTTGTGATTGACTCACCAACTGTAAACTGCATGTCGGTTCTTTATTAAATCTATATATTTTTAGAAATGTCTCACATAAGACTTCTGTGAAAACTCGCAAACTCAATCTCTGGACACTCTTTGGTGAGGAGTTGCAGAATTCTGGGGGAGTTTTCCAGGCCCTCATAATATCCAGAATGTCATAGTCTAGTTAAACTTATTAAAACAGCTATCTGGAGGACGGTAACATTTTCAGGTTGTTCCTTTCCTTTAGGGAGAGATATTCCAGACCTTTAGACCCAATTAAGCGTCTTTAGGATTTGGCAACCTCAAACTTTAGTTGAAAGTGAACGTCTGAGGAATACGCCTGATCCGGGGCAGCCCTAAAGGAGATAAGACTAGTAATTATCCTTTCATCATCTTCCATGAGAGTGGTCACCATTAAAGAGGAAAAGCAACTCTTTCACACTATTTTTGTGAAAAGAGAAATTTTGGTCCCTTTGTTTTAATATTGTAAAGCTAGAAATTACTGCTGGTGATAACAGTGTCTGCTATTTCAATGCAGGCATTAGCCAGTTTATTTTAAGTGGGTAAGCTCTTCCATTTAAATGGTGGAGAGGGGAATATCACCTGAAAGCAATAATTCTTTGTTCATACTGGCCCTGAAATTAGGATCGGGAGCTTGCCGCGCGTGCAAGCCCCCGATGTGCACTCACCCTGCGCGCCGACATCTGAAGCCCGGGCCTGCTTGCATTTCCTGTCACTGGCCCGGTTCAGATGTCGGCACGATGTGCTTACCTGATCCAGCGGCGTAGTTAGTGCGATGCGCCGGCTGGGATCAGGTGAGCACTGTGCAGCCAATCAGGGGAGGGGAAACTCATTCATGAGTTTGACAGAAAGAGCTGTCAAACTCATGAAAACTCCTGGCCCCAAAACACTACTTAAACCTGAAAGAAAATTAAAAAAAACATTGCACTACTTAAATGAACAATATAGAACTCTGAAAAACTATTTTAAACAATAATTTTAAAATTTGAAAAAAAAAATTTTTTTTTTAAATCGGGGCTAAAACTAAACTTACCTTACTGTAAATTCTTTAAAAATAAGAAATCTGTGGAAAAAAAAATTCTCAATTGTACTAAAAGCCCACTTACCTGAAAAACTAAGTGCTTACGTGTGGTTTTTCAATGCGTAAAGACCGGAGGCCTTTACACACGTGCAACTCTGAAAAAAAAAAGGAATTTCACTGCGCACGCGCTGCCTGTGCAGTCGCGCGCGTTCTGCCTCTTAACCCCTTGGGTCAGAGGACAGGAAATGCCGGTTTTCAGCGCATGCGCTGTGCATGCTGAAAACCGGCAATTCCTCCGGGCACACGCGTGAGTACCCCGTCCTTACTCACGTGTTGTGCCCGGAATTACTGGGCCATTGTCACCAAAAGTAATTTCTAGTCTTTGGTGTTACTGGCAGTGCATTTGAAATTCATCATTCATTAAAAATGTTCAATCATTTAAATGCAGGTACAAAACACAATTTAAATATGTTTAGAAACTATACATTGTTTGAGATTAATATTAATTTAGCTATTAATTAATAAAGTACAGATGCACGGTAAATTGAATAGACTCAGGGGACGAATTGCTCTGAATGCTGCGTGCAGTGAATTATAAATACATTCAAAAAGAACACTCTTGTAAGTCCTGATTTGCACCCTGCCCTTCCCGTGGGATTGGAGTGGACTCGGGATTAAAATGGCGGTCAGACACTCCCCAAAGCATTGCCAATGCATTTGCGCCCTCCGCCATTTTACCTGCTGGGTTTTCAGCAGCGTTGGAGCAGCCCACTGCAGGCAGGCAAGGGCCCCATTAATGTTTAAATATCAGGGTCCGATGACGTCATTCGGACCCCAACTTAATCTTAACCGCCGATCGCGGCAGTGATGCCCAGTGAAAGCTTGCATCAAGCTGGAGTGGAGCCAGAAGAGGCCAACAAAAGTAATTATATATTTTTTTAACGTGTCCTTCTGGGCCGGGTTTGCTTCCTCTCCCCCGACCGAGATTGCCTCAGGACTGCCCCTTGACTACTTACCTTACACAAGCGACCGTTCCCTCAGGCCCTCAGAGACCAAATAAAATTCTGCCACTGTCAGGTAGGGATTTCTGCTGGGTTTGGGCAGGATTCTGAGCTCCATCATTTAAATCAGGCCTGAAAGTTACAATGTCCCAGCCCTCAGGCTGCAGGGCTGGACAGTTTGCCACAAGCGTCGGCCTCTGCAAGCCATACTTACGCCCCGAGTTAAAATTGGGTCTATAGTTTTCCTAAACATAGCAACCAGAGGAGTTCTTACCAATGGGATCAATTTTGTTCTCCCATTTCAAAAGTGGTGAGCTGGGCAAGCGCCCGGAGTAATTGGCGAGGGATATGTATTAATTTCCAGGGCACTCCTAATCTGTATGGGTGAGTGGAGCAGGCCTGCGCCAGGGGAATGTGTGGTCCGGGCTACTGACTTGAACCCAGAAATATAGGTGGATTCAGGTAATATCAGGAGTGACCCTAACACAGTGCCCAGGCTAAGGGGGAGAAGCAGCATTGGCCTTAAGATTTTTGTTGCCTCATTTAAGGGCTTGGAGTAGATGAAGAAGTAGTGATTTAGCCACTGCGCTGTGAAAGGTCCAGAGGTTGTGAACTCTAAGGGTGTGCAATCTAAAGGAAGCTGATGAATGTGGAGTGAAATTATCTAAAGCATAGAGGATGAGTAGAAGACAACAATGATACGATGAGAAAACAGAATGGGAGAGTTCTGGCAAGCCTTGGAGTTCATTGAAAAAGGGTCAGAGAATAAATCATCAGTTGCAGCAAAAGAGCCACTTGCAGTGATATAAAGCAATAGACAGTTACACTGTTCAGGCCTAGAAATTGGATATAGCCATTAAACGGGCAGTGTTAAGGCCTAATGATCTTAGTCTGCACCACCTCAAAATAGTCTAGGTAGCAAAATTCATGCTTACTCCTCATTAACATGATTATAGTATTGATTTCAGCCTAAAACCGCTGCTCATTGGCTTAACGCTCAACAGGTGGACCATTATCGGGGTCAGTCTAATTCCCAGTCATGTGTGGCACAGGCTTTATTCAGTGCTTAAAGGGGAGGTGCATTGAGGCTACAGCACCTTATTGTCAAGCCTGAACTAGAAGGAGAAGGAGAACGAGGGGAAGGAGAACGAGAATGAGGAGAAGGAGAAGGAGAAGGAGGAGTAGAAGGAGATGGAGCTGCAAAGCCATGGCAGAAAGTCCGCAAAGGGAGAGAGCCCAGAGAATTTCTGATGCAGCTCTGGAGGCACTGGTTGTGGAGAGGAGGCAGGCTGTCCTCTTCCCACACCCTGGAAGGAAGCTCTCGCCACTCACCACCCGACGGCTGTGGCAGGAGATATCTACCTGTGTGACGGCCAGTGCTGTGGTGCCAAGGTCGGCCATCCAGTGCCGAAAGCAGTTTAATGGCCTCACACGAGTGGTCAAAGTGAGTGAAGGCTTCAGCAAATGCCATATCCTGCCATCTGCACCAGAAGCCTCACACATTACTCCACACCCCAGCACTCAAATACCAACAAACTCTACCTTTCACCACTCACACCTCACAATCATAGCTTCACGTCACTCTCACAACCTTATACTTCTGCAACACTCACAGACACATCTCACACCTTGCACACACTGACAGCTATTTGACTATGGCAGGCACATCACCCAAACTCACTGTACCACACACACTCACACACTTATCTTTCTCTTGCAGGCCAAGTTTACACATAACCAGAGGGAGCAGTGGCAGACAGGCTGAGGGGATAGACATCCACGACCTTAGCCAGCTGGAGGCGAGAGTTTTGGGGATAATTGGGTGGCAGCTTGTAGAGGCCATGGCAACTGGCGAGGTTGAACCCCTTGGTGACAACAACAATATGTTCACTCCTCATCCTTCTTCTCATATCCCACTTCCACCCCTTATCCCACAATTTCTTCTCACTTTCAAGTTACTGATGCTGTATGCATGCATATCTTGCTTCCCTCACCCCCCTCCCCTCACCATAACCCGATTCTTGTGTCTTTCTGCTTTCAGATATTCAACAATAAGCAACAGAACAGCCTGTCCCTGAGGCGATGCAAGAGTCCGAGGGGGGGGACAAAGAGGAAGAACACCCAGTGTCACCGCATCTGTCACTCGCAGACACCAGCTCAGAAAGGGCGCTGCGTGTACTTTAGAGGCTAGTGCAGTAGCAGGATCTGCACAGGGTGAGGCACAGGACAAGTGGGCTGCAGTAAGCCAGGGGGAAAGGGTAGCTCGGGGGCCAGCTCCCCGGAGGGTGAATTTGCGTGGGAGTTCTGCTGCACACGACTCAGATGAGGACCTCGATGAGACGGCCTTCAGAATGGTGATGGACAGTCATACCGAATTGCTGGGTGCAATGGCAAACCTGCCAGAGAGCCTCTTGGCAATGTCAAGGAGCATGGAGGAATCCGCCTCCAACATTGCACAGTCCTCTGCGCAGAGCATGGAGCCCAGGATTTCTAGGCTGGAAAGAGACCGCGTCGATCCAGACGTGATGATGGGTGAAGTCGCAGCTGCCATTGCAGCACAGTTGGAAGTGACCCAATTTGTTAGTGCTGCAGCGAAAGCGCAGACTGCTCTCATGCAGTCTCAGCTTGATGCCACCCAAGCTCAGAATGCTGCCATCATGGCTGGGTTGATCGGGACTTGCAGGGTGTCGCAGCAGCACAACAATCCGTGCTCCAACAGATTGTTAAGAGTGCTAGTGGGTCAGTGGAGCAGGACCATGCTGCCCTCTCTCAAGATGACAGCATTCTTGTTCCCACCACTGCCACTCCACCATTGCCCCTGCCGCTGCCCATCAGCCAGCCAGCCGCCGCACATGCCGACGTGGTGCAGTTGGCAACCGGGCTTTCTAGGGCCAGAGCTGCTCGAGGTCATCCTGCAAGGCCATTTGAAGTCTCCCCCATGGAAACTCAGCAGCTTTCTACCAGCCACGCTGCAGCCACTTGGGGAGCACTTTGTAGGACCACTAGAGCAGCTGAACGATAGGCACTAAGGGGTTGCACAAGGTTGATTAGTTCATATCATTACTATAGATATGCGTGAAGTGATTTTTGATAAATTTATTAATTTTGTTTTGTATCTTTTGTGGCTTCGCTCATTTCAGCTTTGTGGCAGGAGGAAGCTGTGATATTCTGTGACAAAGGGATGTTAGGAAAGAAAGACTTGCATTTATATAACACCTTTTGCGACCACCGGACGTCCCAAAGCACTTTACAGCCAATGAAGTACTTTTTTTTGAAGTGTAGTCACTGTTGTAATGTATGAAATGCAGTAGCCAATTTGCGCACAGCAAGCTCCCACAAACAGCAATGTGATAATGACCAGATAATCTGTTTTTTAGTGATGTTGATTGAGGTATAAATATTGGCCAGGACACTGGGGATAACAATAGTGCCATGTGATCTTTTACGTTCACCTGAGAAAGCCTTACCTGAAAGACGGCACTTTTGACAGTGCAGCATTCCCTCGATACTGCACTGGAGTGTCAGCTTAGATTTTTGTGCTCAAGTCTCTGGAGTGGGACTTGAACCCACAACCTTCTGACTGAGAGGCGAGAGTGCTACCAACTGAGCCACGGTTGACAGGTATGATGGGGATGTGGTGAGCAACGGGGATCTGGGTTTCATTCACTGGAATCAGAGTCTGCTGTGGCGTTCACAGACAGCCCGTCTGGAAGGGGTATTGGTTGCCTGACTGCTCCCTCCTCATCCTCTTCCTCGTCCTCCTCCGAAGGTAGTCTCACAATCCCTGGTGGCAAGGGCTGTGCCCTCATGATGGTCAAGTTGTGAAGCATGTAGAAGACCACCACAAAATGGAAAACCCACTCCAGTGTGTACTGGAGGGCTCCTGACATGCAGTAAAGGCAGTGGAACCATTGTTTCAGTAGCCCGATGGTCTGCTTGATGATGTTCCTGTTGGAAGCATGGCACTCATTATATGAGTGCTGGGCACGTGTTTTGGGGTTGCGGAGGGGAGCCATGAGCCAGGTGGAGAGTGGCTAGCCGTTATCCCTGAGCAGCCACCCTTGAGTTTGCTGTGGTGGCTGGAAGATTGCTGGCACACTGGACTGATGCAGGATGAAAGCATCATGGCTGCTGCCAGGATAGCGGACATTGACCATCAGGAATCACTGGCCGTGGTCGCACACCAACTGCACATTGTGTGTGATAGCATAAAAACATAAGAACATAAGAAATAGGAGCAGCAGTAGGCCATTTGGCCCTTTGAGCCTGCTCTGCCATTCAATAAGATCATGGCTGATCTTCTACCTCATCTCCACTTTCCTGAACTATCCCCATATCCCTTGGTTCCCTTAATATTCAAAAATCTATCGATCTCTGTCTTGAATATACTCAACGACCGAGCCTCCACAGTCCTCTGGGGTAGAGAATTCCAAAGATTCACCACTCTCTGAGTGAAGAAATTTATCCTCATCTCAGCCCTAAATGATTGGCCCCTTATTCTGAGATCTACCCTGTCAAGCCCTGTAAGAATTTTGTATGTTTCAATGAGATCACCTCTCATTCTTCTAAACTCGAGAATACAGGCCCAGTCTGCCCAATCTCTCCTCATAGGACAATCCCCCCATCCCAGGAGCCAGTCTGGTGAACCTTCTTTGCACTCCCTCTATGGCAAGTATATCCTTCCTTAGGTAGTGTAGGGGGTTTCTCTTGCTCTTTCTGGTCTCCTGCCAGGCTTCGTGCAATAATTACCCTTGAGTGGTTCGACCCACTCCCCCTACGGTTCTAGACCTTGGACTTAGGTGCAGAGAACAGTAGTGCAGAGAAAGAACTCAATAGACCAGGTTGAATAGCACGAAATGGATGCTTTTATTTTTAAACAGTTTGAAGCATTACAAAATACATGTCATAGGCACAGATTAAAGTTACTACAATCATGCACAAATTTATGAACTTGACTCTATGGAAATGGGGAACACACGGCACATCGTAAAAGGGGAAACACATTACGATTTCCCTTAACTCCCTCCCCTATACCTAAACTAAGTTTCGACCTGGGGAACTTGGGATCATGCTCACCACTCTCGAAATCGCGAGAAAGGGGGTTCGCAGCCTTTTTGGCACCGCTTTCCGTCGTCACGTGGATTTGGAAACTTCTGGCGCAGTCGATATTCTCTCCTCCCTCGAGGCGGTGGGGTAGACCCAGCCTCGATGAGCGCTCGTTAAGGTTGAGATCTACTAAGTCGATTTGGGTTCATGGAGCAGACCCAGATGCAGGCTATGCACTTGGGAGAATCTTGTGGCCTAGATCGCCAGTCCTCCAGAGGGTTTCTTCTCCGTCGGCCTGGGTCGTCGATGATCTCCCGACCCCAGTACCCGGGCCACCCTCGTCGTCTTCTCGTCGTGGCCGAGCCTTGTTTGGCTGAACACCGACCACGTTGTCCTTTTACCGAAACCGTCCGTCTTTAAAAAGACGAAAACGTTTTCATCGATCTGCCGAAGTGGAAGAGGCGCCGATCCGGGCACCGTCCGCCCTTCGTTCGTTCCTCGTAGAAGAAAGTTCTTGAAGAAATGGAAGCCTGAAGTCGCCCAACAAGAAGCCGTGGCAGTGAAGAAGAAGTTGTTCAAGTAACCCGAAGTCCGAAGTAACTTAGATGGACTTTCAATCCATAGTTATACTCTTTTGGGACAGTCTTATCTCCCGCCAAATCATAGTCCTGTCTTTGTATTAATTTTGGCGGGCAGAAATCTCTGCAGGGGCGCTTTGTCTTGTAACGGAGCCGGTGATAACTTAAACTGGCCTTCCTGGCCGATAATGTCTTTCAATGTCTTTTGCATTGTCACCGTGGCTCGGTTCGCATATTGATCGGTCCGGACATTTTCCTTGATGGCTGCTAAACGGTTTTTCCTTTGTACGATAAATGGGTATAAGTGTTTTTACATTGTCCGCCCATATCTTGATGGGCCCCATCCTGTACTTATAATCCATTGAATATGTATGCTGTTGCTCTGAGTTTCGGTTCCCAGAGACTGGCTTTCGTGGGCTCACTGTCTTCAATCCACAAGCCTGTCTGGCTTGCAGTAACAGAAATAAAATGGTTCATAAACTGATCACGGGGCCTGGCGGCCATTTTGTATGCCCTTTTATCAAAGGTTTTTCTGTGCAAGCTTACTTTGGTCAATAAACAGTCTTATTTTATCCAGTTTTCTTGCGTGATTTTTGCTGAAAATTGCGAATCTTACAGGCCCCCCTGTGATACTGATAGCTTGCTTAAAGTATCAATAATCCTTGATGAGCAAATTTTCCCTGATTCCCCACATCCAAACATTCCTGGCACTTAACTATCTATGCCCCTCACGACACATGCAGTTCCCATTTCCGGAGAAAATGAAAATTACCTCATGCACATTTGGAATCATAGACAGCAAATCTTAAACTATAACACCTTCACCTGTCAGATGGGCAGGGGTTGATACCCTTTTGCGCCATCTGCATGCATCTTTTATTAATCCAAAAAAACTTAAGAACAACTAATAACATAACAATACTTATTTCCTTATAACCCAAAACAATCAAAAAAAAAAATTTAAATGGAGGGACGCTTAATCTTATACTAGCAGCTTAGAGTGGGGTATCTGCTTCCCCCATCCGCACATAGCGTTCTCTCCATTCTCCTGTGTTCTCGTGCCTCTGGAGGCGTTTGCCTCTTTTGCAATGCACGAAGAGCAAAAATATCACAATCAAAACCTGACATACTACTAGGATATGGGATGCTATTCTAATCCAGGCGGGGACCTCTATGTTGGTGAACAAGTCCCACCATGGTGGGATGGTTATGTCCAATATGTCTTTTCCTATCTCTAAAGTCTTCTGCTCCAGTGTGTAGAAATGTTTCTGCGAAATTATAACGGCTTTTAAAATCTTGGTGAGGTGTTCGGGAAGAGGGGGAATGACATAACCAAAATGCGCGACAAATCGTTGTAAGTCTGTGAAATTCTCTTTGATAGTGATGTGTACGGTGGAGGGCGCAGGAATGGGAACAATTCATTGTTGTGCCACTTGAACCTCGGCCCTGGGTTTGAAACAGAAACTGCTATCACCGACCGAACACCACTCGTGTTGTCCATATCGGTACTGAGGCGCTGCAGTGGTGACGCAGTATGTCCCACCCCCGATATATGCTACCTGTGGGGGCACATGGTCCTCTGCCATTGCCTCCATGGTGCAATTCACCGGCTTCGCGCTAGCGGTTCTGAACCCGCACTGTGGTTTCAAAAAGGCATTCAAGTGCTGGGGACACAGGATGATGTGTGCTCCCCGGCTCCGACATCCCGAGAGGTCGGTGCCTGTCATCGTACGCTCCCATCTGATGACGTAAGGCGGGACCACTGCATAACGAATGTGTGCGCCCCCCTGAATGGCTCCAATGTTCTCTACTCTGTATACCGGGGCGGGCTTTGCTGCGGGACCCAACACCGGCATTCTTACTACTATTCCCATAATAGTATGATTCGAATGTCCGCAGTCCACTGGAACTGGGTATGCTTCTGCGGCTAGTCTGAGCTGGCACGGGCTTAATGCATTCTCAAAAGGGTGGAGCGCTTGCAAGTGCTTGTTGCTGATCCAGGACGGGACCAAACCCTGTTTTAAATCCTCAAGATTACTGCGGCCCTCGCCCAATAACCACGCCCCGTACAGCACACAGGCCTCGTTTTGCGCAGCTTGATCGGACGCATTCCGATCCTCCTTAATGAGTGCATTTACCGTTCTCGCGTGTTTCTCCAGCTCAGCAATTATGTCCTTAAAGTGTAGTGTCATGGCCTGGTCCTCATGCAACTCAGAACCCACGACCTTGTTTTCGTCTGTCAATATGTTCCTTAACTGGGCTTTTAAACCGTTGATCTGTGTCTGCAGCTCCACGTTATCTAGAGCGTTGACAACAGATGTCCCGGTATTAAAAGCAGTGAATATGTCATTTACAGTACCCCTTCTTTGCCTCCCGACTCGATCCAAAACTTCTGGCGGTGTGGTGTATAATTTGTCTCTGTCGATGTCGGCAAAGTCAAATTCGTAAAATTGTCTAAACATACTGGTTAACAGGACCTGGTATAATTGTTCCGTTTCTTTGGGACACCACTCCGGCAATCTTACCTCAGTGAGATTTAAAATCACTGAGGCCACCGCGTAGTGTACCCCTTGGTACAGCACCTGACCGGTGGGTACCAATACTAAACCGTTCCCGGGTCCCTTGGTGGTGGTTGGGCACCCTCCTTTCTGGGCTAGTGCTACCGGAAGCGTGGGCAGGGGCTTGTGTGGGCGGGTGATGAGTTCAGTGGCGTTCACCGGAATAGGGGAGTATGGGGCTCCGCACGCTCGAGTGCTAACATCCCATCTCATCCCCTTCCCTTCATCCTGCCACTGCCTCTGGAAGAAGATGGACACGCCCTTGGGGCAGACGTGTCTCGAACCCCACATACAGACATATATTCCCTCATCCGGTTCCCACCATTTGTCCCAACACACACGTAATTGTCCGTGAGTTCCCGTAATAGTCCGATGGGTATTATTACCCAGTCGCTCCCACTCGACCGTAGAGTTTCTCATGTCCTTTCCCAGCTTTCGTAGCCACCACCATCGCCTTGGTGGTACGTTCCCATTGCACACCAGACAAATCCTCTTTCCCACGGTGACGCTGACTCTGGGCGCTAGGATCCTCACTCGAGGGCACGTTAATGAAGTCGCTTGGTAGGCAAAACCGAAATTGCTGGAATATTCCGTAGAATTCGTTCCCAGCCAACCTGGCCATCTCCCTTGGTGGAAGTAGGTGGCGGTTTCCTCTACCTCTCGCTCCCCCGTCCCATCCGTCGCGATGGGGGCCGTGTCCCCGGAGCACCCGAAAATGATGACGTCCTTGGTGCGGCCTCGGTAGGCCCACCCGCACCCGATCGCCATGAACGCGACGACAATCCTTTCCATCGTATCCCAGGTTTCTGTAACCAACAAAATGATGTAGCCGGGCTCCCGATAGGTGCTGGCCTAAATTAATTGGACGCGCGGGTTCCTGGACCCCGCTCCCTAACAAACACACATACCGGGCAGACCTCAAAATTGTACTCTTAACACCATATACTTTACATTCCTTAAACTATGACCATAATTACCTATCTTAACTTATGTACAGCGCCGCCCTCCGTGGGGCGGCTTTCCGAATCCCTGTGAGGTCTGTCGTGTGCCACACCCTGCGGTGGGGCTGCATTGATCTTTGGCCTTGATCCCCCGCAGCCTGTCGCTGCTGAACGGGGATCATGTCTTCCTGGGGCTGCTTTAAACCGTGGTTGGGGAGGATGGGGAGAATCTGGCCAAAATTTTCTGGGCTGGGGCGCTCGAGCCGACCTACGAGGGGCTGCTTTGGGTTGGGCTCCCGGGGCCGATGGACCTGGGGTCGTGACTGTTACCGTTACAGCCTGTGGTTCCTCCACAGCTGCCGGCTCCAGCTCCCCTCCCTCAGGCTCCGCCCCCCCGGGGTCGGGATCTGTGGCTTCCGACTCCACCTCACCTGTCCCTACAGGTAACGAGTCTCCACCCCCACTCCCTACCTCCCCCAAGCTTGAGTCGAGGGCGGGACTGCCGTCCTCTGACTCTTCCTCCTCCGTGATTGGGTCTAAAGCGAGGTTGAGCTGTTCGGGCTCTCCCCTGCCTAAATCCCATTCAAAAGATGAGACCTCCCACTCCAATGGGATGGCCTCTCCCTTCACGCAGGCTACTGCTCCAGCCTGTGTGGTCTGTGACTCTGTTACAGGCTGAGGATCTTTGTTCTCAGACCTGGTCCCCTTTGGTGGCCCTTGTGTACCCGGTTTAAACAGTTTACACTGGTTGATGTGAAACCATTTGGTACGTCGGGGCGTCTTCACTGCATAAACCATGGGGCTGGCTTTGTCTACAATGCTGTATGGCCCCATGTACAGTGGTTCAAAACTCCCTACCCTGGCGTAGTTTCGGACCATGACCTGGTCCCCGACTACCCACTCTTGTTGTTTCCGAGGTTCCAACAACAGTTTATTTCCCTGGTGCTGTCTTCCCATGTTCCCAGCCGCCTGCCCATAAATCTGTCTCAGGCGCTCCAAGAGGGTTTGGGCGAATTTGTCCCGTTTCACCTCTCGGAGCTGGCCCTCAGTGAGCACCGGGGCTAGCACATGGGTGGGTGTTCGCATGATCCTTCCAGTCATTAACTCGTGCGGGGAATACCCCGTGCTTTTGGACTGGCTGGCTCGGATCCCCATGAGGACTAAAGGCAGGACCTCCGCCCATTTCTGGGGCGAGCCCATTGTCTCTTTCCTCAGCTTTTCCTTGAGGGTCCGATTCATACGCTCAACAATCCCGGATGACTGGGGATTGTATGCTACGTGCCACTTTCCCTCAATGCCCAAGAGCCTGAGGGCGTTCTGCATTACTTGACCGGTGAACTGACTCCCTTGGTCGGACTCTACAAAACGGGGGAGTCCCCACCGTGAGAACACTTCCCGAATCAAGATCTTAGCAGTACCCAGTGCCGTAGCTGTTCTGCACGGGAAGGCTTCTACCCATTTGGTGAACACATCTACCAGGACAAGGCAGTACTTATAGCCTCCCTGGGCGGCGGGCAGGGGCCCTATGTAGTCGACCTGAATCGACTGCCATGGTCCCTCTACCCTCCTGATGTGCCCCATGGGCACCTTCCTTTTGTGGGGGTCTGGGTTGTTAGCAGCACACACAAGACAGCTTGCGCAGAACTCGCGGACATCGTCCCGAAGTCCCGGCCACCATCCCGCCTGCTCCACCCGTTGCCAGGTGACCTCAGGTCCAGGGTGTCCCGCTCCTGGACCCTCGTGGGCCAATTGCAGGAATTCCCTTCGGTGCTGCTGCGGCACAACCCACTGCTCCTTTCGGAACAGCATACCTTCTTTGACTGTGAGGGCTGCCGTACTGTACGGACCTTCTACCTGTTTGCCCTCTGTGATGGCTTTTAGGACTGCTTTTAGGGCGGGATCCAGGGTTTGGATGGTCTTTAGGTCTGGGGGCGGTGTCACCCCTGTGTTCCCGGGAATTCCCTCCCTGCCTTGGATCGCCGCCATGGGTCCGGGTTCGTATGGGTCCCAGAGAATGCCGTTGCGGGCACCCTCCCTGGCTAGCGCATCCGCCTGCTGGTTGCCCTGACTGCGGGGTTCTGTAATGGAGTGAGCCTTCACCTTATGGATGAACACCTCTCCTTTCTCCCCCACAGCTGCTAGGATCTTCTCCAGCAAGGGCTTAACTGTTAAAGGCCGCCCGTCCGCGGAGGTGTACCCGCGTCGGGACCAGATGGCGAGGTACTCTGTACACGAATTGCACGTGAACATGCTGTCTGAGCAAATCGTGTATGGGGTTGGGAAAATCTCGGGGTGGGTAACCACGTACGCCACCGCGGACAGTTCAGCCTGCTGCGCGCTCATAGTGCTGGGGAGCTTAATTGCCAGGGCAATGTTTGCCGCAGGGTCATAAACTCCACACCCTGTGAGTCGCTTGCCGTCAGCTACAGTGCTAGAACCGTCTACGTAGATCTCGCGGCCCGTGGGATGTATCCCGGCCCGTAAACCTATGTTAACTTCCCATACCCCTTCTACGGAACATTGATGGGCTGTCCCGGGATATGCCATATTGGCTGCGAGCCTTGGCGCGCAGAGGCCTTTAACTTTGAGATCCATCTGGGAAAGGAGGAGGGTCCAGCGCGCAATCCGAGCGCTGCTTATGGTCCCATCCTTAATCCTCCCGTCCAGAAGCATCTTCGTGGGGGTGTGATGGGTGAGGAGCGTAATGGGAGAGGTCCCTGTGAAGATCACTGATCTGTTCACAGCCCAATGCGTGGCCAGGAGATGCCGTTCGCAATTGGAGAAACTCCTCTCCACATCCGTGAGCACCCTGGAGGAATAAACTACTGGTCTTAGCTTGCCGAGCCGCTCTTGGAGCAGCACCGCGCTCAGGCTGTCCCCACTAGCGGCTACCTCCAGAAAGAACTCCTCTCCCCCATCTATGGCCCCTAGGGCTGGCGCGGTCTGCAGATCTCTTTTCAACTTCTCGAATGCTGCCTGGCACCCCTCGTCCCAAGACCACTCGACTCCCTTGTATGAGAGTCGAAGTAGCGGGGCCGCTGTGGCAGCATAGTCCTCGATGAAATCTCTGCAGTACCCGGTCAATCCCAAAAAGGACCTTACACCCGTTACGGTGTTGGGAATCGGCAGATCTTGTATAGATTCCCGTCTGGCCTTATCTATGGCTCTTTCCCCAGCGCGGATGGCCAGACCCAGGAATTTAACTTCCTGCTGGCCGATCTGGGCTTTCTTTGGGTTTACTTTGAAACCCTTCCTTTCTAACTGTTCCAACAATTCGGCTAACAGTGGGCCGTGCTGCTCCCTTGTATCTGTGAACAGGAGCAAGTCGTCCACATACTGCACTATCTGGTCGGGCTGGCTGAACTCTTTCAAACTCCCCGCCATGCACTGATGGAAAATGCTGGGGCTGTTGTGAAAACCCTGTGGTAAGCAGTTCCAGGTGTACTGTTGCCCTTTGAAAGTAAAGGCAAACTTGTACTGGTCCTCCCGCCGCAGCGGAATGGACCAAAAACCGTTCGAGATGTCCAGCACCGTGAATGTGGTCGCCGATGCTGGAATACTCCCTATTAAGTCTGCAACTGCTGCTACCGTGGGCGCGCAGGCTGGGATATTACTATTGAGGACTCTATAGTCCACCGTGGCTCTCCACGAATTGTCCAGTTTCTTTACCGGCCATAATGGGGAGTTCACGTGGGTGGCTATCGTCCTCAACACGCCCTGCTGTACCAATGAAGATATTGCTGTCTCCATGTCGGGTTCTGCCTCCTTGGGGAAATTATACTGCTTTTGGGGTCGGATCATGGGGTCCCCGTCTACGCTGACTTCGAACCCAGTGACTCTCCCGCAGTCGTGCTTGTGGGTGGCGAACGCGGTCAGATTTTCTGACACACGCGCCTGCAAGTCCGTTGGGACGTTTGTTATCATGAGCTCGAGATCGTAACCTCCTGATGGCTTCATAGTGCACAGGGCCCCCTTTTCTTCCTTCCCCTGGATTACGACTACCTTACCTAAACCGCCCTCGGCTCCCCAGAGACAGTGATTTCTCAGGTCCACGAGGATCCCGTGTTCCACCAAGAAATCAGCCCCGAGGATGCCTTTCCCCCCCCCCTCTTTCCACTTCAATAGGATGCACGTCCATGTGGTGTGGAGCGCTCCCAACTGAATGGAGAGCGGGAGGGAGTGCGCGCCAGCCTGTGCTCTACCTGTGAAACCCGCTACTAAATATGGAGCCTGGGCGGACAGAGGTGAGGCAAAAGGTTTGTCCGTGTGGATCACGGTACACGAAGCTCCCGTATCCAACAGGTAACTACCCCTTTGTTTCTCCACCTCCATCTCCACCACAGGTCTTCTCCAAGCGTCATAGCGGAGCGGACACAAGTAGATGGGCTGCGCGGGCGTCAGTCATTTAGGTGTTTCGGCTGGGGTCTCGGGGGCGATAGGGCTGTTAGCAACCGCTACCTTCCCCTGCCAGGTCATCAGAGACCGCATAGTCTCCAAGACTGACTCGATCGCAGCGGGGTCCACAACCGCACCACCCCCTTTATTCGGGGCAGAGGCTACGGTTGGGTTCTGGACTGGTGTTGGGGCAGCGGCCTGCACTTGTGGTTGTGCTGGTGTTGGGTAAACTCTCGGGCCGTTGGCGACTCGGGCTTGGGCTTGATCTTGGGCTGCGGCGAACGCTCTCTCCCTCTTATCCTTCCAAGGACTCCTACAGTCCTTGCGCCAATGACCCTCCTTCCCACACCCGTAACAACTGCTATTTGCTTGGGGATGGCGATTTCCCTCCTGACGCCATTCCTTTTTAGCAGAGGCTGCGGGTCTCACCTCATGCACCTTTCCTTTCACAACAGGCGTTTTCTTGCCCTTGTTGTTTCTATAACTGATCGTGAGCTGATCTAGTACTACTTCCTCCGTGGAGCGGGCGTTAGTGGGGTCAAACCATGCTTTGGCCTGTTCCTTCACTACTGGCAGGCAACCTGCTACCAGGCACCGAAGCCAGTGAGCCCTTTGTTCGCCATCCAGCCCGGCCCGGGCCGGCCCGCCCGGGCAGCTGCGCCGATACACTGGCCACAACCTGTCGGCGAAAACCCGTGGGGGTTCTCCCTCTAGCTGCACTGTCTTTTCTAAACGGAGGAACGGAGTTCCGTCCCCCTCTCCCATGATCTCCAGAATCTCATCCCGTAGCAACTCATAGTCCCTGTGCCCTCTCTTGCTCTCGTCAGGGAGACACTGGAGGAGCGAACTGTCCAGGGAGAACAGCAGCATTTTAGACTGTTCAACCCCGTCGCAGTCATTGACTGCTGCGGTCTGCTCCACGTCCCTGAAATGCACGGAGGGATCTCCTGACTCGGAGAGTTTTGGGATGTGACTTATCATCTCTCTTAGCTGTCGTGCGCTATGAGGCATTATGATCTGACTCTCAAGGGGTCCGTCATCGCCATTTTCTTCATTTGGACCGATCCTCCGGTGTCTCGTTGGACACATTGGCGCCGACCCCGACTCTACTGTCTGGGGTTGCTCTACCTCAGGGCTCTCTTCCTCTACCGTCTCTGTCTCCTGTCCCGGAGTCCAAGACTCCTCATAGGCAGGAGGCGCAGAAGGTTCGGGGGTTGGTACCCCAACTGCCTCTTGTGGAATCGGTCTTTTGGATTCCTTGGCTAGCAACAGCTGACTCGCTGGTGGATTTATGAGACACACCAACCCGTTTGCCTTCGCTAGGGCCTTTCTCAGGTCCTCTAGCTCCCGGCGGCAAGTGCTGTGGTCGGTGTTCTCAGATCTATCCTCCATGGCCATCTTATATGCTGCCCTGGCTCCCAGGAGCTTTTCCTCTTGGGCATCTACTTGTTTGGCTAGACGGGAACACCTCTCTCTCATTCTACCTTCACTGGCCTTGGCCTCAACGACCTGACATTTTAAATATTCTACCCGGGTTTCGTGGCAGCGAATTACAGAGCGGCGTTCCTGGTTCAGCGCGTCAAGCGATTCAATCAGTTTTTGACCTCCCGCAACCTTTTCCTCCACGCCTTTAAGCAAGCCGTTGATCTGGACTGTCTGTGCTGCAACTACCTGGTCCAAAAGCTGGACTTGCTTCTTGTAGCACATCAGCCAGACCGCCTTTTCTACAGATTTCTTATGCTCTCTACCCGCTGTCCACTTGATGGCTGCATCTAGCGGGCGCCTATCCCTTAGTAGATCAGATATCCATTGTTTTGTGAGGTTGACTTTTCCGAAAACATAATCTGCTATTCTTTCATCCATCACATTTCGTTTATTCAGATCTTGATCTAACACACTACTTTCCTGCTGCCAAGGTCCTGCCGCGGTCGCCATTTCTGTAGGGGATTTCTCTTGCTCTTTCTGGTCTCCTGCCAGGCTTCGTGCAATAATTACCCTTGAGTGGTTCGACCCACTCCCCCTACGGTTCTAGACCTTGGACTTAGGTGCAGAGAACAGTAGTGCAGAGAAAGAACTCAATAGACCAGGTTGAATAGCACAAAATGGATGCTTTTATTTTTAAACAGTTTGAAGCATTACAAAATACATGTCATAGGCACAGATTAAAGTTACTACAATCATGCACAAATTTATGAACTTGACTCTATGGAAATGGGGAACACACGGCACATCGTAAAAGGGGAAACACATTACGATTTCCCTTAACTCCCTCCCCTATACCTAAACTAAGTTTCGACCTGGGGAACTTGGGATCATGCTCACCACTCTCGAAATCGTGAGAAAGGGGGTTCGCAGCCTTTTTGGCACCGCTTTCCGTCGTCACGTGGATTTGGAAACTTCTGGCGCAGTCGATATTCTCTCCTCCCTCGAGGCGGTGGGGTAGACCCAGCCTCGATGAGCGCTCGTTAAGGTTGAGATCTACTAAGTCGATTTGGGTTCATGGAGCAGACCCAGATGCAGGCTATGCACTTGGGAGAATCTTGTGGCCTAGATCGCCAGTCCTCCAGAGGGTTTCTTCTCCGTCGGCCTGGGTCGTCGATGATCTCCCGACCCCAGTACCCGGGCCACCCTTGTCGTCTTCTCGTCGTGGCCGAGCCTTGTTTGGCTGAACACCGACCACGTTGTCCTTTTACCGAAACCGTCCGTCTTTAAAAAGACGAAAACGTTTTCATCGATCTGCCGAAGTGGAAGAGGCGCCGATCCGGGCACCGTCCGCCCTTCGTTCGTTCCTCGTAGAAGAAAGTTCTTGAAGAAATGGAAGCCTGAAGTCGCCCAACAAGAAGCCGTGGCAGTGAAGAAGAAGTTGTTCAAGTAACCCGAAGTCCGAAGTAACTTAGATGGACTTTCAATCCATAGTTATACTCTTTTGGGACAGTCTTATCTCCCGCCAAATCATAGTCCTGTCTTTGTATTAATTTTGGCGGGCAGAAATCTCTGCAGGGGCGCTTTGTCTTGTAACGGAGCCGGTGATAACTTAAACTGGCCTTCCTGGCCGATAATGTCTTTCAATGTCTTTTGCATTGTCACCGTGGCTCGGTTCGCATATTGATCGGTCCGGACATTTTCCTTGATGGCTGCTAAACGGTTTTTCCTTTGTACGATAAATGGGTATAAGTGTTTTTACATTGTCCGCCCATATCTTGATGGGCCCCATCCTGTACTTATAATCCATTGAATATGTATGCTGTTGCTCTGAGTTTCGGTTCCCAGAGACTGGCTTTCGTGGGCTCACTGTCTTCAATCCACAAGCCTGTCTGGCTTGCAGTAACAGAAATAAAATGGTTCATAAACTGATCACGGGGCCTGGCGGCCATTTTGTATGCCCTTTTATCAAAGGTTTTTCTGTGCAAGCTTACTTTGGTCAATAAACAGTCTTATTTTATCCAGTTTTCTTGCGTGATTTTTGCTGAAAATTGCGAATCTTACAGTAGGGAGACCAAAACTGTACACAATACTCCAGGTGTGGTCTCACCAGGGCCCTATATAATTGCAGTAAGATGTCTTTACTCTTATACTCAAATCCTCTTGAAATAAAGGCCAACATACCATTTGCTTTCCTAATTGCTTGCTGTACCTGCCTGTTAACTTTCAGTGATTTGTGTACAAGGATAACCAGGTCCCTCTGAATATCAACATTTCCCAATCTCTCCCCATTTAAAAAATACTCTGCTTTTCTATTTTATTTTGCGGTTAAGGAAGATCTCAGGATTGTTATACCATGTGGGTTCAGTCGATGGCACCCTGCACCATGGGGAAGCCGGCTATCCTGGCAAAGCCACATGAGCACTCGTCCTGCTTCTCTCTGCTCAGAGGGAAGACAACGTTGTCTCTTCTGCTGTTGTGTAGAGTCTCCGTGACCTCCCTGATGCAGCGATGGATGGCAAACTGTGAGATGTTAGCTATGTTTCCTGCTGCAGACTGGAAGGTATCCACTGGTGAAGAAATTGAGGGTCACGGTGATCTTGACTGCCACTGGGAGAGTTGTGTTCCCCCTGCTCTCAGGCTGCATGTGTGGTTGTAGGAGGTGGCAGAGTTCTGTGACCACCTCCTTGGTGAAGTGGAGCCTCCTAATACACTATAAGAAGTATTCTCGGAAGACCCTGGGTGGGTAAGGCCTCCTGTTGAGAGCCCTCCTGGCCCTCCTCCTCCTCCCTCTGTGTGCATCTTCTCTTCTTCTTCACTGCCTCCGCTCCCTCTCCCAAAGATAGTCGAGCGTGAGGTGCACTGCTGGTACAGCCCCCATGACTGAGAGCAAGTATTGTCATCAGAAGCCTTTAAATAATAATGAAGGCGTTCTCCACTTGCAACAACACTCCATTTCCTTAGCCCCAATATTCCCTCTAAGGTGCGTGATCTGTCAGGTCCAGCGCACAATGGCGAGCTGGGGCGGGGGGAGGGACCCAACGGACAAAGTCCGAGCGGCTGCAGAGAGCGCGGGACAATGTCGGGGGGAGGGGAGAGTTTCATTTGATTGGCTTTCAGCTCTTGCATAGTGCAGTCAGTGTGTCTTGATTAGAGGAGATGAACGCGCTCTCGGGCATGGCCGGTGGGATTTTTGTGCTCTGTAAGCGCGGGCTCAGAGCAAGTGGCTCTTTGTGCAAATGTGTAAAATACAGACTGAAGGAAGTGAGGGAAAAGCCAAAGCTTTTCACTGAGACCTGCCAGTGAGAACACGGCTGCCCAGAGAGCAGCGGCTTCGGCAAAACATGCCGTCAGTGAGTCTCCAGCTGCTCCTCCACCACAAACCCAGCTCCAATAGCAGATTTCAAAACTCCATCAATTTTACAAACTATTTGCAATAGCTACATGGAAAAATTGTGACGCCTGATTTAAGTGTCGCAGGATTTCAATGGAATTCTGATTTTTACAGTGAGGTGGAAGGATTCTTTAAATACTGCCACATTCCCCCCAAAAACTTAAAAGTTGTGTATTTCATTTTTTTGTTTTTTGTTTAAAAAAATCAGTCGGGCAGCGAGTTGGTAAGAAAATGCAATAAAATGCAACAGTCCTGGTGATTTCTGCTGAATGTCATAAAGCTGTCGCACTTCAGTCATAGTTTCAAATGCAATCAGCTGTTTGAAGCGTTACGAACAGATTTTAACAACCGAAATTTATGCCACGAGTGATTGACAGCCGCACCAGCTAATCATGTGCGGGCCGGTCTTGAAGTGGTAGCTAGTAGGATTTGCGATGGGCGATGCATATTAAGGTAATTGACAGGTCGGATCAGGTGGGAGTGTTTTGGAAGCTTTTGGTTCAGCGGCCAAACTTAAAATGTACATATCACTCAATTTGTGGGGATACATTGTTGAAGTGTTTTGTGCACATTTTACAACATAGAAAAATAGGAGCAGGAGTAGGTCATTTGGCCCTTTGAGCCTGCTCTGCCATTCAATATGACCATGGCTGATCCTTTATCTCAATACCATATTCCCGCTCTCCCCCCATACCCCTTGATGCCTTTGTGTCTCGAAATCTATCTATCTCCTTCTTAAATATATTCAGTGACTTGGCTCCACAGTTGTCTGTGGTAGAAAATTCCACAGGTTCACCACCCTCTGAGTGAAGATATTTCTCCTCATCTCAGTCCTAAATGTCCTACCCCGTATCCTGAGACTATGACCCCTCGTTCTAGAGCCTCCAGCCAGGGGAAACATCATCCCTGCATCCAGTCTGTCTAGCCCTGTCAGAATTTTATACATTTCCACGAGATCCCCTCTCATTCTTCTAAACTCTAGTGATTACAGGCCTAGTCGATCCAATCTCTCCTCATACGACAATCCTGCCGTCACAGGAATCATTCTGGTGAACCTTTGCTGCACTCCCTCTATGGCACGTATATCCTTTCTTAGGTAAGGAGACCAAAACTGCACATAGTACTCCAGGTGTGGTCTCACCAAGGTCCTGTATAACTGTCATAAGACATCCTTGCCCCTGTACTCAAATCCTCTTGCAATGAAGGCCAACATACCATTTGCCTTCCTAACTGCTTTCTACACCTGCATGTTTGCTTTCAGTGACTGGTGTACAAGGACACCCAGGTCTCTTTGTACATCAACATTTCCCAATCTATCACCATTTAAATAATACTATGTGTAAAGTCTGTGGGTTGTTTTGTTAATTAATACACAGACTACCAGAGTAACTTAAAACAGGACTTTACTATTCGAAGGTCAGGGCGAATCTGCCCAATAAGTTCTGCCACAGCACTTATATACCGGTGTGGTCACCGTCGGTATTACAGTATACAGAAGCCAACAAAGTAGTGCCACACCTAAAATAGTTCTCTTAAAGGTGAACGGTTACATACAATGGTTTTCTTAAAGGTAGACGGATACATACACTACAATCCTCCCTTTTTAGCTTACAACATACTTAGTCCCCCATTAAACATAACATATATTCAACTTCATGTAAAACAATTCACAGGTATAATCTATGCGGAAAACAGTTTACAGATTCAGTCTCTGCGGGAACAGTTCACAGATTCAGTCTCTGGTCTTGACTCGGTCCGAACAACATCTCTGTGGTGTAGCCGGTTCACATTGCTAGCGTGACTCATCCAATAGTCTTTCCCTTGACTTAACAGCTTGAACTTCCGTCCTGCTGAATCAGCAGTGCTGACTTTTACAAACAGCTGGACTGCCTTGGTAATTTTTCCTACTTGCCAACTGATTTGGCTCCCTTCGTAGGGCCCGCGTACATGATCTGGTAGAAGTGATAATGATTTAGATGGTTATCACCTTCTGCTTCGTCTTTTTCTTTTCTGCTTCTTGGAGACTCTCGGGGCTCCCTTATCAGCTGCCAGCTGTAGCGCCACCATCTCCCTATGTTCCTTAGACTTTAAGTGCTTCATCCTGATTTCTGCACTTTGGGAGTTTTCATCACAAGCTGGGCAGACCAAGTCCTCGTAATATTCCGTGTCACTCAACAGGTCATGGTAATATTCGGTGTCATCCTGAACTAGTCTAGCGAGGGGGCCGGCTACTTTTTCCTTACTCAACTGGACGTTAGCCGACTGTTGTTCCCTCCCTAGACATCTTTCCTGAAGAGACTTCTTCATGCGTTCATATTCATCCCGCTCTTCCTGGGTTTCCTGCAAATCCTTCACTAATGACCTCATTTGTGATTTCAATACTTCCCCTTCCATCGGGGATTGATTGATCGGGCTATTCAATCCTTCTACTGGAGCAGCTGTTTCAACATTCTGTTGTTCACATAGACGTGATTCAGTGTACTTTTGGCATCCCAGCAAAATCTGTGTTGCAACCTCAGCTATTTCCATAACTTTTGAGAGCTCCGAACTCCTTCCCTTTGAAGGTTGAAGCTCGTGTTCAGATTGTTCCCATTGCAGAGTCTTGTCCCTCAGCATATGAAGGAGTTGGCTGACCGTTAACTCTTCCACGGGAACACTGTGGATCAGAGTCTTCTCCATTTCATCCACCTTTTCCTCCAATGCTTTCACCTTCTTTTCCTCTTGTACTTTGGCTTTCAGCGCTCGGAGAAGTTGCGCCTTGATGCTCTCTAGCTCATGTTCAGGGGCCATTCTTACAGTCTCTGTGTTTCTTACAGTTTCCTTTTCTTCCACTGAAAGGATTCCCAGTTGAATCTGTTCTTCAAGTTGTTGAACCTCGTTCATTGCCGCCTCATATTTGTCTTGGGTTTCCTTCAATATTTTTATGAGTTCTTGGACATCTTGTCTTTCATGTTCTGCCATGTCTTTCACCTCTAATTTCTCATCTATGGATGGAACTTCTACCGATGAGTCTATCTTGGCCTTGAGCTCATCAAGAATTTCCTGCAGCCTTTGGACTTCTTGCTCATGTTCAACCTTTAGTTGCTCATATGCTTCTACTGAAACTAGCTTTTCGGAGGTTGCCGAGTTAATCCCCTCCAGGATTGTAGCCTGGGCCTGTTTATACTGTTCCTTCAACTTCTCAAACTCTGCTTGTAAGGAGTCGTAGAGAAGAACGGGAATAAAATCCTGGCTTCCTGAAGATTCCTCTTCATTTGCTCCTTCCTGCAAATATTCTAACTCCTGAACAGCATAAGGGAGATGTGATCGGTAATTGGTCACAATGGCTCTATGGTCGCTCTCTGCTTGAGCTAGCTGCTTCTGTTGTCTTTCCAGATTCTCCCATTCGGTGTCATAGAACTTTTTCATTGTTTTCATCTCTTGTTCGAGACGGTAACTCACTTGTTCTACTTGCTGTCGTAATTTGAAATAAAGTTGAGTCCGAGCTCGGTGTTCGTCAGTCATGGATATGTCCGTAAACTGAACAGACTCAGAATTCTCTGTCAAACTATGTTGTCGTTGTTCGGTGGAGTTCTGTTCTGAAACTTTGTTCTTCTCTGGAGCATAAGCCTTTATGCATGCCTTCGTTCTTCCAACCTTAGTCGGCAAGTCCATTTTAGCCTTGTCTTTCATATTTGGGTTGGTCTTATCGTCATCCGTTTCAGAATCTGAGCTGATTGTCTGCAACGAGTCCTCACTCGTTATGGCTTTTAGATAGTGCCATTCCATGTCTATTTTCTTGATCCACTCCCGTCCCAGAAGTGGTGGTCCTCCCTCAGGTAGTACGTATAAGTTCATTCTTGGGTGTTCTTTACCCCCATCTCTCACCTTGACTCTTATCTTCCCCATGGGGTATACTTTATGCCCCGTGTATGTCTGCAATACGAACTTGGTATCTCTTAAGGGTATATGTGAGAATAGCCGGTGGTAATCCCTTCGATTTATGACTGATAGAGCTGATCCAGTGTCCAACTCCATTTTCACTTGGACTCCAGCTATTTTTAGCATGACCCAGATAGTTTGTAGATCAGCTTCCTTACTCAAATTGTGAATTCTCAGACTGCCCAGCTCCTGGCCGTTTGGGTCTGAGTCCGAATTCTGTTCGTCTGAACTCTTCTCAGCCACCTTGTGTACCTTGTTGTACTTTTCCTGTGATGGCTTCCTTTGGTTGTTGGTCTTCTTCCCTGACCGGCATACCTTAGCTATATGACCCAGTTTACCACATTTCCTACATTCCTGGTTCTTAAACCAGCATTGGTTCTGGTCGTGTGTTGTCTTCCCACAACGATAGCATTTTGTTGTACTCGAGGTAATTTGATCCACACTGAGTGCCGCTGCCTTTAGCTGCATTTCCGCAGTTCCCTTCGCTGCGGCTTCGTGCGATGCTGCAATAAGGACAGCCCTGTCAAGTGTAAGGTCGTTCTCTTCGAGTAGTCGCTTTTGCGTTCCTTCCTTTGACAACCCGCACATGAACTTGTCTCGCAATGCCTCTGTCAGATTCCCTCCAAACTGGCAGTGTTTCGCTGGTCTACGCAGTTCGACCAAGTATTCTGCATTGCTTTCGTCTTTCCTTTGCGTTCTCGCATAGAATTTGAATCGTCCCGCCAACATCAACGGTGTGGGGTTCAAGTGATCCTTCAGAACAGTCACAATATCATCGAAAGTCTGATCCGCCGGTTTAGCTGGTGCTAGTAGATGCTTCAAGAGCCCGCATGTCTTCGCGCCCATCAAGTTTAGCAAGGTTATAGCTTTGTCATCTTCTTCTATTTTATTGGCCTCACAATAGATCTCAATACGTTCCACATACGTGGCCCAGTCCTCTGCCTCGGAATTAAAATCGTTGATGTTACCACGCTTAGGCATCTTCCTCTCTTCCTGATAACACCACGAATTATTTCTTTAAATTTTCTTTTATTTTTTTTTCCCAAGATGGCGGTTCCCGCGAAAATGGCGGTTTCCCGCGCTTATCTTCTCTCCCCGCCCACTTCAATGGCGGTTTCCCACTTCTGTCTTCTTCCCCGCCTAATGGCGGCTTCCCGCATTTCTTCCCTAGCGGGAGGGGTACACTTTCCCCACGGGCGACGGCCGCTGGCTTTCAGGTTCACAGCCTGCGCGTCGGCTTCAGTGCTTTCCCTTTTCTCGGCAGGGCAATCGGCGCTGGGTACACCCCGTTGACGGCGAACAGTTTCAGCCGCTGGGCTGGCTCTCGCTCAGTTCCCCTTGCTCGGGCTCTGTCTCTCTCCCGCTCGCTCGGCTCTACCGGCGCTGGGTACACCCCGTTGACGGCGAACAGTTTCAGCCACTGGACTGGCTCTCACTCAGTCTCCCTTGGTCGGCTCTGCCTCTCCCGCTCGCTCGGCTCCCAATTGCGCCTCCCAGCCCTCTCGCAGTCCGATGCTTCCCTCCCCGGCTGCGGCTGAGTTTTTATATCTTCCCGCGCCTACGCTCCCGGTCGCAGCGCTTCGTGGCTTCGGTCGCTGCCCGGCCTTTTTCGCCGGTCGCGGTCTAGCTGTCTCACGACGCCGTTGCGTCCCTAGCCTGTCTGTACCGCGGCTTCCTTGCTCCACGCTGCCCCAGTCTCAGCGCCTCTGGGCCCGACTTCTGTCCGGCTCCTTTCCCCCTCGACCGTGGTCGAGTGCACCGCCCTTATCCTCCGGTTATTCTTTTTACTTTTCCCTTACTCACAGTCACCGTGGCCGGCTTGCTTCTCGTGCTGATCGGCTCACTCCTCACCGTGGCAGAAGGCACAGTCAGTGCCTGTTGCTGATGGAAGTCTTTGTCTCTGAATTCTTCCTCCTTTCCAGCTCTGCAGACTCAAGTTTTCTCCCAGCAGAATGACGAGGGCGGTTGCCTCTTCTCGACGCTCGTTAACTGCTTCGGAAGTATTGTTGCCGCAGGGTACGATCGGACTCGTCGCCACTGTAAAGTCTGTGGGTTGTTTTGTTAATTGATACACAGACTACCAGAGTAACTTAAAACAGGACTTTACTATTCGAAGGTCAGGGCGAATCTGCCCAATAAGTTCTGCCACAGCACTTATATACCGGTGTGGTCACCGTCGGTATTACAGTATACAGAAGCCAACAAAGTAGTGCCACACCTAAAATAGTTCTCTTAAATGTGAACGGTTACATACAATGGTTTTCTTAAAGGTAGACGGATACATACACTACACTATGCCTTTCTGTTTTTCCTACCAAAGTGGATAACTTCACATTTATCCACGTTATATTGCATCTGCCATGTATTTGCCCACTCACTCAACTTGTCTAAATCACCTTGAAGCCTCTTTGCATCCTCCTCACAACTCACAATCCCACCTAGTTTCATGTCGTCAGCAAACTTGGAAATATTACATTTGGTTCCTTCGACAAATCATTGATATATATTGTGAATAGCTGACCCCCAAGCACTGATCCCTGTGGTACACCACCTGCCACCCCAAAAAAGACCCATTTATTCCTACTCTGTTTCCTGTCTGTTAACCAATTTTCAATCCATGCCAGTATATTACCCCCAATCCCATGTGCTTTAATTTAGTACACTAACCTCTTATGTGGGACTTTATCAAAGGCCTTCTGAAAATCCAAATACACCACATCCACTGGTTCTCCCTTGTCTATTACACCAGTTACATCCTCAAAAAATTCCAGTAAGTTTCTCAAACACAATTTCCCTTTCATAAATCCATAAATCATAAAAATATATACTTATTTGCAGAGCTGCCATGATGGTTTCTTCCCTATAGTGACATTTTAGAAATAGAACTGGTGATAATGTGAATCTTGCTCCCACATGGCGTGGTTGGGGCGAATAGCACAGTTGCATTTAAGGGGATGCTAGATAAGTACATGAGGGAGGAAGGAATAGAAGGATATGCTGATAGGGTTAGATGAAGTAAGGTGGGAGGAGGTTCATGTGGAGCATAAACACCGGCACAGACCAGTTGGGCCGAATGCCCTGTTTCTGTGCTGTGCATTCTGTGTAAAAAAGAATGAAATGGGAACAATATTTTTACTGGGTCGGTTAGTCTGGGTTAAATATTTTTACAGCCGCACACGATCTAGCGCTGACTCGGATCGCCTCAGGCAGTAAATGTGGCTGAAACTCACAGCTCCGCTGCACAGATTCCAAGGGATTGCACGGTTTGTATGGGTTTTACCCTCAATAACCCTCCCCACCCTCTCTTGTACCCCTTCTCTCTCTATTCCCCTCCTCTTCTCTCTTTCTCTCTCTCTCAGTAAGCCTCGGCAGTAAGTCTCAGGCTGCTCCTCCAAAAAAACAATTTCTTTTTGCAGTTTTCTATAATAGCTGCGTTGGGACAAGATCAAATACTTTAAGTTCACTAGCTAATTTAGTGTCAAATCGCCGGTTGCTACAAGCAGTGGGAGTGTAGGATTCGCAAAATTGAACATTGTCCTATAAGGGTCTATTGGCAGAAAAGGCCTTAATTTTAAAGACTGTTTTAAAAGAAGCCCAGGAAAAGGGGCACACAAAATGGCCACCAGACCCCGTGACCAGCTTTTTGGGACATTTTAAAATGGTTCCTGCAGTCCACAGACAGCTTTTGTGGATTCAGCCCACAGTAAGTTCTGGAATGCAATTTCGGAGAATGCAAAACCAGACAGAACCTCATACATATAGATTGGATGCAGATCCAATCAGATCGGCCTGTAGATAAAGGCCATCAAAACGTTTACCCAGACAAAGGGAAACAGCTTCAAGTTCAAAGGAGGACATCAAGACCCATTAAAGACAATACAAGGTCATTCCCGACCAGAGATGGCAGTTACCGGCTATCCCGAAAATATTTTAAACACAATGACTACCCCTCTGTGCTACAAGCCTGCCAAAATTTAAATAAAGACTAACCTTGATATGGCGGGAGATAAGGGCCTCCATGAGAAGTATAACTGGAGACCTGGGGTAGCCATTAGTTAGAGAGCATTGTAGAGATCATTTTCGAGAGATCGTTCGGGGGTCCGAAGAAGGTGCAGTTCGGTTAGGAGTTCGGGTTCGGTAGAGAAACCGTTCAGACTTGGAAGAAGATGACGATTCAGTGGATGATTGGGATCGGAGACGTTTTGAAGACTCAGAGTAGCCATTGGTGGTTCAGGTTGAGTCAGCGTCCAGACCCGGGGTAGCTATCGGGAGATCATCAACAAACCCCGGGTCATTGACGAGACGAGAAGACGACAACCCTCCAAGAGGAAACCTTATGAATATGGTCAAACAGATGGGCTCTCTCCACGCCGAAGTCCAGGCCTGCTAACATCCAGCCTGTCCGTGTCCATTACCTCGAGGGAGAAAAGAGTGTGTCGCAGCCCGCTGCGTTCCGCTGACCACGTGGAGACAGGACGCCTGAGAGGACCAAAACGCAGACTTCAAAAACCTCTATTTTCTAATTGGGACTGGTGAGCATGTTTCTGGCCCCTCATAATCTAATCTAGCTAGGTTTAGGGGGTGGGCATTTCAGGGGATAATTAACAATGAGTTGTTGTACTTCGATGTTCCGTATGTTTCCCTATTTCATGGTGAACCTTGTAAAGTATAATATGCCTGTGGATATATTGGTTAGTATTGTATTATGATCTGTTTTTTTTCCCTCCCATGTACCTTATTGGCTTACATTCAATTTTACTTTATGCAATAAAATTTCACTTTGTTTCATTAAACTTGGTCTACAGAGTATTCTCTGCATTGTAGTTCCTGCCTCAAAGTCCAGTGTACAGAACCTAAGGGGTGAGTGGGTCTAACCACTCGGTAAATTACTGTGCAAAAGAGAGAGAGGTCTCACCAGAGAGAGAGACCTAGCAAAAAAACCCTTACAGAAAATGGCGACTGCGGCAGGACATTGGCAGCAGGATTGCAATGTATTAGACCCAAGTTTAAATGGATGAAATGTTATGGATGAGAGGATAACAGATTATGTTTTTGGTAAGGTAAATCTCACTAAGCAGTGGATTTCCGATCTCTTACTGGAGAGAAGGCAGTGTGGCTGATGTGATACAAAAGACAAGTCCAGATTTTGGACAGAGTCGTTGCAGCACAGGCAGCCAAGATCAAAACCCAGGCATCAGAAATAGAGGAAAAGGCCATGGGTGGGGAAAAGCTGATTGTAACGCTTCATGCGCTGAATCAGGAACGCCAAACTGTAGCCAGCCAACATCAGGCTAAAGTAGAGTACCTGGAATGCCAGGTTACTGAGGCAAATATTCATGAAGCGAGAGTAAGGGAGAAAAGCGCCCGTCTCACACAACAGCTAAGAGCGCAGGAGGAGAAAGTAGTGGAGGTTAAGGCAGCTTACAGGCTGGCCATCGAGCAGGGGTTTGAAAGCGCAGACCACGGCCCCTGCCAGAAGGCGGTAGAAGACCTAAGAATGGCCCTGGCTAAGGCAAAAGGCATGCTGTGCCTAGTAAGCCCAAAGGCAGGTCACATAGATTTCCTAAAGGAATCCACAAGACCGATTCCACGTGAAGTAGTTGTGGCACCAGCCACTGAACCCTCAGCACCGCCGAGCTATAATGAGGTTTGGCTGGAAGGGGAGGTGGTAGAAGAGGAGGAAGCCGAGGTAGAACAGGAGGAAGAACAACCCCCGGTAGTGAAGCCGGAGCCAGCACCAATGTGTCCTGCTCGGCAGCAGAGGTACGGTCCCGCCGCCGAAAATGGCGATGACGGACCCCTCCAGAACCATCTCATACTGCCCCACAGTGCCCAACAACTCAGAGCGATGGTGAGCCACCTCCCAAAACTCTCCAAGAAGGGAGATCCCTCAGTCCATTTCAGGGAGATAGAGCAGACAGCCGCCATCAATGACTGCGATGGTCCAGAACAGGCTAAGATGTTGCTATTCTCCCTAGATAGCTCAATCCTTCAGTGCCTCTCAGACGGGAGTAAGAGGGGGCAGAGAGGGTATGAGGAACTCCGGGACGAGGTCCTGGAGGTTATGGGAGTGGACGATGGCAGCCCGTTCCTCCGTGTGGAATGGACTATGCAGCTAACTGGAGAACCCACACGGGTTTTCGCAGAAAGGCTGTGGCCAGTGTATCGGCGCAGCTGTCCGGGCATGCCTGAACAGGCCGCAATGAATTATGTCCAGCGGGTTCATTGGCTCCGCTGCCTGGTTGCCAACAGCTTACCGCGGTAAGATTCGCAAAATTAAATAGTGTCCTATAAGGGTCTATTGGCAGAAAAGGCCTTAACTTTTAAAGACTGTTTTAAAAGAAGCCCAGGAAAAAGGGCACACAAAATGGCCGCCAGACCCCGTAACCAGCTTTTGGGACATTTTAAAATGTTTCCTGCAGTCCTCAGACAGCCTTTGTGGATTCAGCCCACAGTAAGTTCTGGAAGGCCGTTTCGGAGAAAACAAAACCAGACAGAACCCCATACATATGGATTGGATGCAGATCCAGTCAGATCGGCCTGTAGATAAAGGCCATCTAAATGTTTACCCAGACAAAGGGGAACAGTTTCATATTCATAGGGGGAACATCAAAGATGCATTAAAGACATCAAGAAGACATTCAAGACAATACAAGGTCATTTCAGACCAGAGATGGCCGTTACCGGCCATCCCGAAAGTACTTTAAATAAAATAACTATCCCGCTGTGCTACAAGCCCGCCAAAAGTTAAACAAAGACTAACCTTGATGTGGCGGGAGATAAGGGCCTCGATGAGAAGTATAATTGGGGACCCCGGGATAGCTATCGGTAGCTTACGCTTACGCCTGATAGCCTACGACGGAAGCCTTTTGCTGGGCTTTGAAGACCCCTTTCGGTAGCGGGAACACCTCGGCCATTTCGATCCGGAGACCAGTCAAGAAGGTGATTCGAGTCTGCGTCCAGCCCCGGGGTAGCCATTGGGAGATCATCGATACACCCCGGGCCGTTGACGAGACAAAGGACAATGACCCTCTTTGGAGAAACCATATGAAAATGGTGAAACAGTTGGTCTCTCCTCGCATCGACGTGCAGGCCTGCTAACATCCAGCCTGTCCGTGACCTTCACCTCGAGGGAGAAGAGAGAGTGTCACAGCCCGCAGCGCTGACCACGTGGAGACAGGACGCCTGAGAGGATCAAAACGCAGACCTTTCAAAACCTTATACTTCCTAACTGGATTGGTGAGCATGTTTCTGGCCCCTCATAGTTTGATCTAGATAGGTTTAGTGGGTGGGCATTTCAGGGGATAATTAATTATGTGTTGTTGTCCCTCGATGTTCCGTGTGTATCCCCATTTCGTGATGACTTTTGTAAAGTATAATATGCCTGTATATATCTTAGTTAGCACTGTATTATGATTTGTTTTTCCCTCCCATGTACCCTTTTATTGACTTGCATTTGATTTGTTCCTTTATGCAATAAAATTTCATTTCGTTTTCATTAAACATAGAAGATAGGAAACATAGAAACATAGAAGATAGGAGCAGGAGTAGGCCATTCGGCCCTTCGAGCCTGCTCCGCCATTCAATGAGATCATGGCTGATCATTCAAATTCAGTACCCTGTCCCTGCCTTCTCCCCATATCCCTTGATCCCTTTAGCCTTAAGAAATATATCCAACTCTTTCTTGAATATATTTAATGAACTGGCCTCCACCGCCCTCTGTGGCAGAGAATTCCACAGGTTCACCACTCTCTGGGTGAAGAAATTCCTCCTCATTTCAGTCCTAAATGGCTTACCCCTTATCCTTAGACTATGACCCCTGGTTCTGGACTCCCCGGCCATCAGAAACATCCTTCCTGCATCTAGTCTGTCCAGACCTGACAGAATTTTATAGGTTTCGATGAGATCCCCTCTCAATCTTCTAAACTCCAGTGAGTATAAGCCCAATCGACACAATCTCTCCTCATACGTCATTCCTGCCATCCCAGGTATCAGCCTGGTGAATCTTCACTACACTCCTTCCATGGCAAGAACATCCTTCCTCAGATAAGGCGACCAAAACTGCACACAATACTCAAGGTGCGGTCTCACCAAGGCCCTGTACAACTGTAGCAAGACATCCTTGTCCCTGTACTCGAACCCTCTTGCTACGAAGGCCAACATACCATTTGACTTCTTAACCGCCTGCTGCACCTGCATGCTTACCTTCAGTGACTGGTGCACAATAACACCCAGGTCTCTTTGCACTTCCCCTTCTCCCAATCTATTGCCATTCAAGTAATAATCTGCCTTCCTGTTTTTGCCACCAAAGTGGATAACCTCACATTTATCCACATTATAGTGCATTTGCCATGTTTCTGCCCAATCACCCAACCTGTCCAAATCGTATTGAAGTTTCACGACATCCTCCTCACAGCTTACCCTCCCACCCAGCTTTGAGTCGTCTGCAAATTTGGAGATATTACATCCAATTCCCTCATCCAGATCATTAATATATAATGCGAACAGCTGGGGTCCTAGGACCGATCCTTGCGGTACCCCACTAGTCACTGCCTGCCACTCGGAAAACGACCCGTTTATTCCAACTCTTTGCTTTCTGTCCGCCAACCAGTTCTCTAGCCAAGTCAATACCTTGCCCCCAATCCCATGTGCCTTAATTTTGCACGCTAATCTCTTATGTGGGACCTTATCGAAAGCCTTCTGAAAGTCCAAATACACCACATCCACTGGTTCTCCCTTATCTATTTTACCAGTTACATCCTCAAAAAATTCCAGTAGATTAGTCAAGCATGATTTACCGTTTGTAACTCCATGTTTACTTTGCCCGATCCTGTCACTGCTTTCCAAGTGCTCTGCTATTACATCTTTTATAATAGACTCTAGCATTTTCCCCACTATCGATGTCAGGCTTACCGGTCTATAATTCCCTGCTTTTTCTCTACCACCTTTTTTGAATAGTGGGGTAACATTAGCTACCCTCCAATCCAAGGGTACCATTCCAGAGTCTATCGAGTTCTGGAAGACGACCAGCAATGCATCTACTATCTCTAGGGCCACTTCCTTAAGTACCCTGGGATGTAGACCATCAGGCCCTGGGGATTTATCGGCCTTCAGTCCCATCAATTTTCCTAACACCATTTCCCTACAAATACTGATTTATTTCAGTTCCTCCCTTTCATCAGACCCTATGTTCCCCAGCATCTCTGGGAGGTTATTTGTGTCCTCCTTTGTGAAGACAGAACCAAAGTATATATTTAGTTGGCCTGCCATTTCCTTGTTTCCCATTATAAATTCCGCTGATTCTGACTGTAAGGGACCTACGCTTGACTTCACCAATCTTTTTCTCTTCACATATCTATAAAAGCTTTTACAGTCAGTTTTTATGTTCCCTGCAAGCTTACTCTCATATTCTATTTTCCCTTTCTTAATTAATCCCTTTGTCCTCCTTTGTTGACTCCTAAATTGCTCCCAATCCTCAGGATTATTGCTTTTTCTAGCCAATTTATATGTCCTCTCCTTGGATCTTATGCTATCCCTAATTTCCCTTGTTAGCCACGGTTGAGTCACCTTTTTTGTGTCATTTTTATGCCAAACTGGGATGAACAAATTCTGTAGCTCATCCATTCGGTCTTTGAATGTTTGCCATTGCCTATCCACCATCAACCCTTTGAGTGCCATTCCCCAATCAATCCTACCCAACTCGCTCCTCAGACCATCGTAGCTTCCTTTATTTAAATTGAGGACCCTTGTCTCTGAGTCAACTACTTCATTCTCCATCTTAATGAAGAATTCGATCATATTATGATTGCTCTGACCCAAGGGGCCTCGTACAACAAGATTTCTAATTAATCCTTTCTCGTTACATAATACCCAGTCTAAGATGGCCTGATCTCTGGTTGGTTCCTCGACATATTGGTCCAGGAAACCATCCCGTAAACACTCCAGGAATTCCTCCTCCACAGTATTATTACTAATTTGGGTGGCTCAACCTATATGTAGATTAAAGTCACCCATGATGACTGCTGTGCCCTTATTGCACGCTTCTTTAATTTCCCTTTTAATGCCATCCCCAACCTCCGCCTTACTGTTTGGAGGTCTATATACCACTCCCACTAATGTTTTTTTCCCCTTAGTATTTCTCAATTCTACCCATACAGATTCCACATCATCAGAGCTAATATCCTTCATTACAAGTGTGTTAATCCCTTCTTTAACCAGTAATGCTACCCAACCTCCCTTCCCTTTTTGCCTATCTTTCCTGAATATCGAATACCCCTGGATGTTGAGTTCCCAGTCTTGGCCATCCTTGAGCCACGTTTCCGTAATCCCAACCAAATCATATTTGTTTACCTCTATTTGTGCAGCCAATTCATCGACCTTATTATAAATGCTCCTCGCATTAAGACACAAAGCCTTCAGGCTTGTTTTTTTAACGCTCTTAGACCTATTAGAATTATTATTTACTGTGGCCACGTTTGATTTAAACCGTTGATTTCTCTGACTGCCACTTTTGTTTTTCTCCTTCCTATCTTTTGCTTTTATCCCTGTTTTCCTTTCCTCTGTCTCCCTGCTCAGATTCCCAAACCCCTGCCATTTTAGCTTAAACCCCCCGAACAGTGCTAGCAAACCTCCCCGCAAGGATATTTGTCCCGCTCTGGTTCAGGTGCAACCTGTCCGACTTGTACAAGTCCCACCTTCCCCAGAAGCAGGCCCAGTGATCCAGGAAACTAAAGCCCTCCCTCCTGCACCAACTCTTCAGCCACGCATTCATCTGCTCTATCCTCCTATTCCTATACTCACTAGCACGTGGTACCGGGAGTAATCCAGAGATTACAACCTTTGAGGTCCTACTCTTTAATCTGCTACCTAGCTCCCTAAATTCTTGCTGCAGGACCTCATCCCTCTTCCTACCTATGTCGTTGGTCCCAATGTGAACCACGACCTCTGCCTGTTCACCCTCCCCCTTCAGAATGCCCTGCAGCCGTTCAGTGACATCCTTGTCCCTGGCACCAGGGGGGCAACAAACCATCCTGGAGTCATGTCTAAGGCCACAGAAACGCCTATCTGTTCCCCTTACGATAGAATCCCCTACCACTATTGCTCTCCCACTCTTTTTCCTCCCTTCCTGAGCAGCAGAAGCACCCCTGGTGCCAGGAAGTTGGCTGCTGCTGCCTTCCCCTGGTGAGTCATACCCCTCAACAATATCCAAATTGGTATACCTGTTTGAAAGGGGGATGGCCACAGGGGTCCCCTGCACTACCTGCCTGCTTCCATTTCTCCACCTGGTGGTCACCCATTTCCCTTCTGCCTGTGCAGCCCTACCCTGCGGCATGACCAACTCATCATACGTGTAATCCATGACCCTCTCAGCATCGTGAATGCTCCACAACCCATCCATCCGCAGCTCCAGCGCCTCAATACGGCCCGTTAGTAGCTGCAGCTGGATGCATTTCTGGCACACGTGGTCGTCAGGGACACTGGCAGCATCCCTGAATTCCCACATAGAGCAAGAGGAGCATAACACGGGGCTGGGCTCACCTGGCATGACTTACCCCTTTAATTAATTTAAATTAATTCAATACCACCAGTTAAAGATATACTCTAGGGCGCTTATTTACCAACTGTCCCCACTACACCACAGAGACCCAAGAAAATATAAACCACAGAATTTAAGCTTGTAATAAAAAGGAGAAAGAAATACTCACCAACCAATCACTTACCTGCTTCCTGGTGACGTCACACTTGGATTAATTTTTCCTTCTCTCCCCTGCTGCTGAATTGGTACACCCCGCCTCGCTCCTCCTTTTAACTGCCGCCTCGCCTTGTACCTCACACAGGTCCACTCTGGTCGGGCCTCGCTCCTCACTGCACTCCCAGGTCAGCCGCTGTGGTCGGGCCTTGCCTCGCTCCTCCTTTTAACTGCCACCTCGCCTCGTACCTCACGCAGGTCCGCCCTGGTCAGGCCTCGCTCCTCACTGCATTCCCAGGTCAGCCGCTGTGGTCGGGCCTCGCCTCGCTCCTCCTTTTAACTGCCGCCTCGTACCTCACTCAGGTCCGCTCTGGTCGGGCCTCGCTCCTCACTGCATTCCCAGGTCAGCCGCTGTGGTCGGGCCTCGCCTCGCTCCTCCTTTTAACTGCCGCCTCGTACCTCACTCAGGTCCGCTCTGGTCGGGCCTCGCTCCTCACTGCACTCCCAGGTCAGCCGCTGTGGTCGGGCCTCGCCTCGCTCCTCCTTTTAACTGCCGCCTTGCCTCGTACCTCACGCAGGTCCGCTCTGGTCGGGCCTCGCTCCTCACTGCACTCCCAGGTCAGCCGCTGTGGTCGGGCCTCGCCTCGCTCCTCCTTTTAACTATGCCTCACCTCGTACCTCACGCAGGTCCGCTCTGGGCGGGCCTCGCTCCTCACTGCACTCCCAGGTCAGCCGTGTCTATAGAGTATTCTCTGCATTGTAGTTCCTGCCTCAAAGACCAGTGTATAGAACGTAAGGGGCGAGTGGGTCGAACCACTCAAGGTTTTACTGTGCAAGAGAGAGAGGCCTCTGGAGAGAGAAACCTCTGCGATCTAAAACCCCTTACACCGCAGATACAGGCCCAAGCCAAATCTTGGTTTGACCCCCAAGGTCCCGGTACCACAGAGGAGACAGTGCTCCGGCAGCTCACCATTGCGTATCAGAATTGCAGGTGTCAGGAGGCACCCCCCTCTAAGGGAAAAGTGCATGAGGCAAAACCCGCAGCCCCAAGTAAAAAGGAGTGGCATCAGGAGGGGAATCGCCCTCCCCAGGCCAAGCTCAATTGCTACGGGTGTGGGAAGGATGGACATTGGCGCAGGAACTGTAAAAATCCGTGGAAGGATAATAAGGGAAAAGCTCCCGCAGCCCAAGCCCAAGACCAGACCGCCGCCCAAGCACGAGTCCAGGTCCAAGCCGCAGCCCCTGTCCCAGAAAAATGAGCTGGTGCAGCTATAGATCCCGCTGCGATAGAGTCAATTTTAGAGACAATGCGGTCTCTTATGATCTCACAGGGGAAGATAACAGTCACCACCGGTCCTGTCGTTCCCGCAGCCCCGACCGCTTGACCCCAATGACTGGAGCCCGCGCAGCCCGTTTACCTGTGTTCATTGCGATATGATTTAAGGAGGCGGCCCCTCGTGGTGATGGAGGTAGAGAAGGTAAAAGGGACCTATCTGTTGGATACGGGGGCATCGTGCACCGTGATCCACACAGCTAACCCTACCACCTCACCTCTGTCCACCGGGGTCCCATATATTCTGTTGGGCTTCACGGGCAAAGAACAAGCTGGCGCATTCTCCATCCCCCTCTCCATTCATTTAGGACCACTCTGCACCACGTGGAAGTGTATACTGATGAAGTGGGAGGTGGCGGGTGGAAAAGGGATCCTTGGGTCCGAATTCTTAGTAGAACATGGGATCCTCGTGGATCTTAGAAATCACTGTCTCTGGGGAGCGAGTACGGGTAAGAAAGGCGAGGTAGTCATCATCCCAGGGAAGGAAGGGAAAGGGACCCTATGTACCGTGAAGCCAAAAGAGGGCTACGACCTCAAGCTCATGGTCGCCAGCGTCCCACAAGATCTGCAGGCATTCGTGTCAGACCACCTGACTACATTTGCCACTCACAAACACAATTGCGGGAGGGTCACTGGGTTTGAGATCAGAGTAGATGGGAATCCCATGGCCGGACCCCAAAAACAGTACAACTTCCCCAGGGAAGCGGAGCCCGACATGGAGGCAGCAATGTCTTCACTGGTGCAGCAGGGCGTGTTGAGGCCGATAGCCACCCACGTAAACTCTCCTTTGTGGCCGGTGAAGAAGCCGGACAATTCCTGGAGAGCCATGGTGGACTACAGTGTAAAGTCTGTGGGTTGTACAGTTAATTACGACACAGACTTCAGGAGTAACAATAAACAGGACTTTACTATTCGAAGGTCAGGGCGAATCTGCCCTATAAATCATGCCACAGCACTTATATACCGGTGTGGTCACCGTCGGTATTACCGTATACAGAAGCCAAACAAGTAGTGCGACACCTAAAATAGTTCTCTTAAAGGTGAACGGTTACATACAATAGTCTCTTAAAGGTAGACGGTTACATACACTACAATCCTCCCTTTTTAGCTTACAACATACTATTTCTCATTAACATACATATATTCAACTTCAGGTAAACAATTTACAGATATAGTCTCTGCGGGAAACAGTTCACAGGTTCAGTCTCTGTGGGAAACAGTTCACAGGTTCAGTCTCTGTGGGAACAGTGTATAGATTCAGTCTCTAGTCTTGACTCGGTCCGAACAACATCGCTGTGGTGTAGCCGGTTCACATTGCTAGCGTGACTCCTCCACTAGTCTTCCCCTTGACGTAACAGCTTGAACTTTCGTCCTGCTGAACCAGCAATGCTGACTTTTACAAACAGCTGTATTGCCTTGGTAATTTTTCTTACTTTCCAACTGATTTATCTCCCTTTGTAGGGCCCACGTGCATGATCTGGTAGGAGTGATAATGATTTAGACTTCCCAACTGATTTATCTCCTTTCGTAGGGCCCACGTGCATGATCTGGTAGGAGTGATAATGATTTTGATGGTTATCATCTTCTGCTTCTTCTTTTTCTTTTCTGCTTCTTGGAGACTCTCGGGGCTCCCTTATCAGCTGCCAGCTGTAGTGCCACCATCTCTCTATGTTCCTTAGACTTTAAGTGCTTCATCCTGATTTCTGCACTTTGGGAGTTTTCATCACAAGCTGGGCAGACCAGATCCTCGTAATATTCAGTGTCACTCAACAGGTCATGGTAATATTCGGGTTCGTCCTGAGTTCGGCCGATGAGAGGACCTTCTCCTTCCTCCTTACCCATCTGGACGTTAGCCGACTGTTGTTCCAACTGTTGTTCCCTCCCTAGACATCTTTCTTGAAGAGACTTCTTCATGCGTTCATATTCATCCCGCTCTTCCTGGGCTTCCTGCAAACCCTTCACTACTGACCTCATTTGTGATTTCAATACCTTCCCTTCCATCGGGGATTGATTGATCGGGCTATTCAATCCTTCTACTGAAGCAGCTGTTTCAACATTCTGTTGTTCACATAGACGTGATTCAGCGTACTTTTGGCATCCCAGTAAAGTCTGTGTTGCAACCTCAGCTATTTCCATCACTTTTGAGAGCTCCGAACTCCTTCCCTTTGAAGATTGAAGCTCGTGTTCCGATTGTTCCCATTGCAGAGTCTTGTCCCTCAGCATATGAAGGAGTTGGCTGACCGTTAACTCTTCCACGGGAACACTGTGGATCAGAGTCTTCTCCATTTCATCCACCTTTTCCTCCCATGCTTTCACCTTCTTTTCCTCTTGTACTTTGGCTTCCAGCGCTCGGAGAAGTTGCACCTTGATGCTCTCTAACTCGTGTTCAAGGGCCATTCTTACAGTCTCTGCGTTTCTTACAGTTTCCTTTTCTTCCACTGAAAGGATTCCCAGTTGAATCTGTTCTTCAAGTTGTTGAACCTCGTTCATTGCCGCCTCATATTTGTCTTGGGTTTCCTTCACTATTTTTATGAGTTCTTGGACATCTTGTCTTTCATGTTCTGCCATGTCTTTCACCTCTAATTTCTCATCTATGGATGGAACTTCTACCGATGAGTCTGTCTTGACCTTGAGCTCATCAAGAATTTCCTGCAGCCTTTGGACTTCTTGCTTATGTTCAACCTTTAGTTGCTCATATGCTTCTACTGAAACTAGCTTTTCGGAGGTTGCCGAGTTAACCCCCTCCAGAATTGTAGCCTGGGCCTGTTCATATTGTTCTTTCAACTTCTCACACTCTGCTTGTAAGGAGTCGTAGAGAAGAACTGGAATAAAATCCTGGCTTCCTGAAGATTCCTCTTCATTTGCTTCTTTCGCAATTTTCTGTTGGCGTTCAGCCAAGGCTGCTATGCTATCCGCCTCTCGAAGTCTCACTGCCATCAAATCTTCTTTATTCTTGCGGTCTATCTCAGCCATTTTCCCTTTACTTTCATTTAACTGAGTGAGTAGTCCCTTATTCTGGGCTGAGAGATATTGCACCTTCTCTGCTCGACATAGCTGGTTACTGCTGATTTGGTTCTGTGTTTCAAGTTCCAACATCCTTTGCTCAGCTTCTTTGAGTTTCGCCCCTATAAGCTCCTCTTGCAACATGGCCACATTATTCTCATCAGGTAAAGAAGTGTTTCTCTTTTCTATGTCCAAGATTTTTTTCTGCATCTCTTTAAGTGCACACTGCGATTCAGCTTCTCTTAACCTTGCCTGCACTAGCTCCGTCTCCAATTGCAGAACAAAATCCTCAGTGTAGCGTGGTTTGCCTGTATGCTGTATCTCTAGATCAAGCAGATATTCTAACTCCTGAACATCATAAGGGAGATGTGATCGGTAATTGGTCACGATGGCTCTATGGTCGCTCTCTGCTTGAGCCAGCAGGTTCTGTTGTCTTTCCAGACTCTCCCATTCGGTGTCGTAGAACTTTTTCATTGTTTTCATCTCTTGTACGAGACGGTAACTCAATTGTTCTAATTGTTGCCGTACTTTGAGATAACGTTGAGTTCGAGCCCGGTGTTCCTCCGTAATGCATATGTCTGTAACTTGAACAGACTCAGAATTCTCTGTCTTTATACACGCCATCGTTTTTCCAACCTTAGTCAGTGAGTTCATGTTAACCTTGTTTTTCATACGTGGGCTGGACTTATCGTCTTCCGGCTCAGAGTCTGAGCTGCTTGTCTGCACCGAGTCCTCACTCGTCATTGCTTGTAGGTAGGGCCATTCCCTGTCTATTTTCTTGATCCACTCCCGTCCTAGAAGTGGTGGTCCTCCCTCAGGTAGTACGTACAAGTTCATTCTTGGGTGTTCTTTACCCCTATCTCTCACCTTGACTCTTATCTTTCCCATGGAGTATACTTTATGCCCCGTGTATGTCTGCAATACGAACTTGGTATCTCTTAAGGGTATGTGAGAGAATAGCCGGTGGTAGTCCCTTTGATTTATGACTGATAGAGCTGATCCCGTGTCCAACTCCATTCTCACTTGGACTCCAGCTATTTTTAGTATGACCCAGATAGTTTGTAGGTCAGCTTCCTTACTCACATTATGAATTCTCAGACTACCCAGCTCCTGGCCGTTTGGGTCTGAGTCTGAATTCTGTTCATCTGAACTCTTCTCAGCCACCTTGTGTACCTTGTTGTACTTTTCCTGTGATGGCTTCCTTTGGTTGTTGGTCTTCTTCCCTGACCGGCATACCTTACCTATGTGACCCAGTTTGCCACATTTCCTACATTCTTGGTTCTTAAACCAGCATTGGTTCTGGTCGTGTGTTGTCTTCCCACAACGATAGCATTTTGTTGTTGTCGAGGTAATTTGATCCACACTTAGTGCTGCTGTCTTTAGCTGCATTTCCGCAGTTCCCTTCGCTGCGGCTTTGTGCGATGCTGCAATAAGGACAGCCCTGTCAAGTGTAAGGTCGTTCTCTTCGAGTAGTCGCTTTTGTGTTCCTTCCTTTGCCAACCCGCACACGAACTTGTCGCGCAATGCCTCTGTCAGATTCCCTCCAAACTGGCAGTATTTCGCTAGTCTACGCAGTTCGACCAAGTATTCTGCGTTGCTTTCGTCTTTCCGTTGCGTTCTCGCATAGAATTTGAATCGTTCAGCCAACATCAACGGTGTAGGGTTCAAGTGGTCCTTCAGGGCAGCCACAATATCATCGAAAGTCTGATCCGCCGGTTTAGCTGGTGCTAGTAGATGCTTCAATGGTCTTTGCGCCCATCGAGTTCAGCAAGGTTATAGCTTTGTCATCTTCTTCTATTTTATTGGCCTCACAATAGATCTCAATGCGTTCCACGTACGTGGCCCAGTCTTCTACTTCAGAATTAAAATCGTTGATGTTACCACGCTTAGGCATCTTCCTCTCTTTGGGAACAACACAAGTATTTCTTTAAATTATTATTTCTTTTTTTTTTCTAAGATGGCGGTTTTCCCGCGAAAATGGCGGTTTCCCGCTCTTATCTTCTCTCCCCGCCCACTTCAATGGCGGTTTCCCGCTTCTGTCTTCTTCCCCACCTAATGGCGGCTTCCCGCGTTTCTTCCCTGGCGGGAGGGGTACACTTTCCCCACGGGCGACGGCCGCTGGCTTTCAGGTTCACAGCCTGCGCGTCGGCTTCAAGGCTTTCCCTTTTTTTTTTATGGCAGGGCGACCAGCTCTGGGTACCCCGTTGACGGTGAACAGGTTCAGCCGCTGGGCTGGCTCTCGCACAGTTCCCCTTGCTCGGCTCTCTCTCTCTCCCGCTCGCTCGGCTCTACCGGCGCTGGGTACACCCCGTTGACGGAGGACAGTTCAGCCACTGGACTGGCTCTCGCACAGTTCCCCTTGCTCGGCTCTGTCTCTCTCCCGCTCGCTCAGCTCTACCGGCGCTGGTTACACCCCGTTGACGGAGGACAGATCAGCCGCTGGACTGGTTCTCGCGCAGTCTCTCTTGGTCGGCTCTGCCTCTCCCGCTCGCTCGGACCCCAATCGCGCCTCCCAGCCCCTCGCAGTCCGGTGCTTCTCTCCCCGGCTGCGGCTGGGTTTCTCTCTTCCCGCGCCTACGCTCCCGGTCGCAGCGCTTCGTGGCTTCGGTCACCGCCCGGCTTTTCCCGCCGGTCGCGGTCTCTCACGACGCCGTTGGACCCGACTTTTTGTCCGGCTCCTTTTCCCCCTCGACCGTGGTCGAGTACCCAGCCCTTATCCTCCGGCTATTCTTTTCACTTTCCCTTACTCACAGTCACCGTGGCAGAAGGGACAGTCAGTGCCTGTTGCTGATGGAAGTTTTTGTCACTAAAGTCTTCCTCCTTTCTATTGCTGCAGCCTTGAGTTTCCTCCCAGCCAAATGACGAGGGTGGTTGCCTCTTTTCGACGCTCTTTCGTTGCTTTGAAATTATTGTTGCCGCAGGGTACGATCGGACTCGTCGCCACTGTAAAGTCTGTGGGTTGTACAGTTAATTACGACACAGACTTCTGGAGTAACAATAAACAGGACTTTACTATTCGAAGGTCAGGGCGAATCTGCCCTATAAATCATGCCACAGCACTTATATACCGGTGTGGTCACCGTCGGTATTACCGTATACAGAAGCCAAACAAGTAGTGCGACACCTAAAATAGTTCTCTTAAAGGTGAACGGTTACATACAATAGTCTCTTAAAGGTAGACGGTTACATACACTACATACAGAGTCCTCAATAGTAACATCCCAGCCTGCGTGCCGACGGTAGCAGCAGTTGCCGACCTGATAGGGAGTATTCCAGCATCCGCGACCACGTTCACGGTGCTGGATATTTCCAATGGGTTTTGGTCCATCCCTTTAAGGAGGGAGGATCAGTACAAGTTCGCCTTTACTTTTACAGGCCAACAGGACACCTGGAACTGCTTGCCACAGGGTTTCCATAACAGCCCCAGCATTTTCCATCAATGTATGGCAGGGAGCTTAAAAGAGTTCAGCCAGCCCAATCAGCTAGTGCAGTATGTGGACAACCTGCTCCTGTTCACAGACTCCAGAGAGGAGCATGGCCCACTATTGGCTGAGCTATTGGAGCTGTTAGGCAGAAAGGGTTTCAAGGTAAACCCAAAGAAGGCACGGATCGGCCAGCAGGAAGTAAAATTCCTGTGTCTGACCATCCGCACTGGAGAGAGAGCCCTAGACAAGGCCAGACGGGAATCGATGCAAGATCTACTGATCCCCACCACCGTATCGGGTGTGAGGTCCTTTCTGGGACTGACCGGGTACTGCAGAAACTTCATTGAGGACTATGCAGCCACAGCAGCCCCGCTGCTCCGACTCCTACACAAAGGAGTGGATTGGTCCTGGGATGAAGGGTGCCAGCCAGCATTTGAAAAACTCAAGGGGGACTTGCAGACCGCACCAGCTCTGGGGGCCATAGATGGGGGAAAAGAGTTTTTCCTGGAGGTAGCGGCTAGCGGGGATAGCCTGAGCGCTGTACTGCTCCAAGGGCGACACGGCAGGCCAAGGCCGGTGGTTTACTCCTCCAGGGTGCTCACAGATGTGGAAAGGAGCTTTTCCAATTGCAAGTGGCATCTTTTGGCCACGCATTGGGCTGTGAAAAGGTCTCTGATCTTCACAGGCACCTCTCCCATCACTCTCCTCACCCACCACACACCCACTCGGATGCTTCTGGATGGAAGGATTAAGGATGGGACAGTAAGCAGTGCCGGCATTGCACGCTGGACCCTCCTCCTTTCCCAGATGGATCTGAAGGTGAAGGGTCTCTGCGAGCCCAAGCTCGCGGCCAACATGGTATATCCCGGAACAGCCCATCGGTGTTCCGTAGAAGAGGTATGGGAAGTGAACGTAGGTTTATGGGCCGGGATACATCCCACGGGCCGTGAGAGCTACGTAGACGGTTCCAGCACGGTGTCCTCTGGCGAACGACTCACAGAGTGTGGAGTTTATGACCCCGCGGCAAACATTGCCCTGGTGATTAAGTTCCCCAGCACTATGAGCGCCCAGCAGGCTGAACTGTCCACGGTGGCGTACGTGGTTACCCACCCCGAGATCTTCCCCACCCCATACACGATTTGCTCGGACAGCATGTTCACATGCAACTCGTGTACGGAGTACCTGGCCATCTGGTCTCGCCGCGGATATACCTCTGCAGACGGGCGATCCTTGACCGTAAAGCACTTACTAGAAAAGATCCTGACTGCAGTGGGGGAGGAAGGGGAAGTCTTTATCCACAAGGTGAAGGCCCATTCCTCCACGGAACCCCGCAACCAGGGTAACCAGCGAGTGGATACGCTAGCCAGGGAGGGTGCCCGCACCGGCACATTCTGGGATCCCTATGGGTCCAAACCCGTGGCAGTAATCCGAGGCAGGGATGGGACTCAGGGGACCACAGGGTTAACACTGCCCCCAGACATCAAGACCGTCCAAACCCTAGATCCCGCCCTAAAAACAGTCCTCAATGCCATCAATGAGGGCAAGGAAGTAGAGGGTCTGTATGGTACAGCAGCCCTCTCCATCAAGGAAGGCATGCTGTTCCGAGGGGAACAGTGGGTTGTGCCGCAGCAGCACCAGAGGGAATTCCTTCAACTGGCCCACGAGGGTCCAGGAGCGGGATACCCCGGGCCTGAGATCACCTGGCAATGGGTAGAACAGGCGGGATGGTGGCCGGGACTTCGGGACGATGTCCGCGAGTTCTGTGCTAATTGTCTTGTGTGCGCTGCAAACAACCCAGACCCCCAGAAAAGGAAGGTGCCCATGGGACACATCAGGAGAGTAGAGGGACCATGGCAGTCGATACAGGTCGGCTACATCGGGCCCCTGCCCACCGCCCAGGGAGGCTATAAGTATTGCCTTGTCCTGGTGGATGTGTTCACAAAATGGGTAGAAGCCTTCCCATGCAAAACAGCCACGGCACTTAGTACTGCCAGCATCTTGGTCCGGGAAGTGTTCTCGTGGTGGGGACTACCACGATTTGTGGAGTCTGACCAAGGGAGTCATTTCACCAGCGAAGTGATGCAGAACACCCTCATGCTCTTAGGCATCGAAGGGAAGTGGCACGTGGCCCACAATCCTCAGTCATCCGGGATTGTGGAACGCATGAACCGCACCCTCAAAGAAAAACTGAGGAAAGAGACGATGGACTCACCCTAGAAATGGGTGGAGGTCCTGCCTTTAGTCCTCATGGGGATCCGGGCTAGCCAGTCTAAACGTATGGGGTACTCCCCGCACGAATTAATGACTGGGAGAGTTATGCGAACCCCCACCCATGTACTAGCCCCGGTGCTCACTGAGGGTCAGCCCCGAGAGGTAAATCGGGACAAGTTTGCACGGACCCTTTTGGAGCGCCTGAAACAGATTTATGGGCAAGCGGCTGGGAACATGGGAAAGCAGCATCAGGGCAACCGGCTGCTGCTCGAACCCCGTAAGAGACAGGAGTGGGAAGTTGGAGATCAGGTCATGGTGAGAAACTATGCCCGAGTGGGGAGTTTAGAACCACTGTACATGGGGCCCTACAGTATTGTAGATAAAGCCAGCCCCATGGTATACGCAGTGAAGTTGCCCCGGCGCACTAAATGGTTTCACGTAAACCAGTGCAAACTATTTAAGCCGGGTGCAAAAGAGCCAACAACCGAGGCCAGGTCTGAGGGTAAAAATCCTCAGCCCGAGGCGTGCAAAAAGTCACAGACCACACAGGCTGGCGCCGCAGCCTGCTTGAGGGGAGGAGCTATCCCGCTTACCTGGGAGGTTTCCTCATTGGCCTGGGACTCGGACGGGGAAGAGCCCGAAGACCAAGGCCCTCCCCCTGACCCGAGCACAGTTAGGGGGGAGCCCGAACAGCTAGGCCCCACCCCTGACATGATTCTGGAGGAGGTGGAGTCGGAGGACGGAGGTTCCGCCCTCGGCTCAAGCTTAGGGGAGGTAAAACTTGGGGGCGGAGATTCTCCACCTGTAGGGACAGGTAGGGAGGAGTCGTCTGCCACAGACCCAAATCCCAAAGGGACGGAGTCTGAGGGAAGGGAGCTGAAGCCGGCAGTTGTGGAGAAGCCACGGGCTGTGAGGGCTAAAGTCCCAACCAAAGGTCCACTCGCAAAGGGAGCCTCGCCCAAAGTACCCCCTCGCAGGTCGTCTCGGACGCCTCAGCCAATAAAACTCTGGCCCGATTCCCCTGACTTCAGCAGACACCGACTTGGGAAATCCCTAGAAAGACGCAGTCCCCAATTGGCAGCAAAAGGCTGCGGGGGACTCAAGCTACAGGTCAGTGCAGCCCCACCACAGGGAGCGGTGAGCTGCAGTCCAAACAGGGATTAGGCAGGCCGCCCGGGGATGGGCGGCGCTGTACATAAGTTTAGTTAAGTTTAAGTTTGGTTAAGTATAAGGTGTGTAAATTTTTAAGGTGATGGGTGTTATAAGAAATAGTTTTGGAATCTGCCCAGTATGCGTGTTTGTTTTGGATCGAGGTCGAAAGACCCGATCATGCCTTCACCTAGACCAGAATCTCTCGGGGGCCTGGCTGCATCGTTTAATCTGTTGCAGGAACCAAAGGTACCATGGAAAGGATTCTCATCGTGTTCGCGGTGATCGGGTGTAGCTTGGCCTATCGGGGCTACACCACGGACTCCATCGTGTATGGATGCTCCGGGGACACAGCCCCCATCGCGACTGATGGGACAGGTGAACGGGACGTTGAGGAAACAGCCACCTACTTCCACGAAGGGAGGTGGCCAGGATGGCTGGGGTCGAACTCCACGGAATACTCCAGCCAGTCTGGGTTTGCATATGGAGAGACTTCTCTGATGTGTCCCAGGGTGAGGATCATCGCGCCCAGAGTCAGCGTAACCGTCGGGAGGAAGCTTTGTTTAGTATGCAACGGACATGTTCCTTTGGACAGATGGTGGTGGCTTCGGAAGCTGAATAAGACCATGAAAAACTCCACGGTCGAGTGGGAGCGACTGGGTAACAATACCCATCGGACTATTACAGGGACTCATGGAGGATTGAGTGTCTGTTGGGACAAATGGTGGGAACCAGAACGCGTCTGGCCCACAGGCGTCTCCATCTTTTTCCAGAGACAGAGGCAGGATGCTGGGAAAGGGATGAGGTGGGACGTCAGCACACGGGCATGCGGAGTCCCATACTCTCCGATCCCGGTGAATGCCACTGAGCTCATAACCCACCCCCGCAAGCCCCTGCCCACGATTCCGGTAGCCAAAGCCCGCAAGGAAGGGTGCCCCGCCACTACCAAGGGACCCGGAAATGGACTGGTATTAATATCCACAGGTCAGATGCTGTACCAAAGGGTACACTACGCGGTAGCCTCAGTGATTTTAAACCTCACCGAGGTGCGATTGCCAGAGTGGTACCCCAAGGAAATGGAGCAATTGTACCAGGTCCTGTTAACAAATATGTTCAGACAATTTTATGAGTTCGACTTTGCCGATGTCAAAGGAGCTGGATTGTACACCACACCACATGAGATCTTGGACAGGGAAGGGAGACAAAGAAGGGGCACAGTCAATGATATTTTTACCGCCTTTAACACAGAGACTTCCGTCATCAACACTCTGGAAGACGTGGAGCTGCAGACCCAGATCAATGGTTTAAAAGCGCGGTTAAGAAAGATACTGACAGACGAGAATAAGGTAGTGGGTTCTGAGTTACATGAGGACCAGGCAATGACACTACACTTAAAAGAAATCATAGCTGAGCTGGAGAAACACGCTAAAACGGTAAATGCTCTCATCAGAGAGGATCAGAATGCGTCAGATCAGGCTGCGCAGAATGAGGCATGTGTGCTGTACGGGGCGTGGTTACTGGGCGAGGGCCGCAGTAATCTGGAGGATTTAAAACAAGGTTTGGTCCCCTCCTGGATCAGCGATAAGCACCTCGCAGCCCTCCACCCTTTTGAGAATGCATTAAGTCCGTGCCAGCTCAGACTAGCTTCAGAGGTCTACCCGGTCCCAGTGGACTGTGGGCGGTCTAATCACACCATTATGGGTATAGTGGCAAGAATGCCGGTTATGGGAAAGACAGCTAAACCCACCCCGGTATACAGGGTGGAGAACATTGGAGTCATTCAAGGGGGTGCACACATTCGCTACACAGCGGTCCCACCTTACATCATTCGATGGGAGCATGCAATGATGGGTACCGACCTCTCCGGGTGCTGGAGCCGGGGAGCACACATCATCCTGTGTCCCCAGCACTTGAATGCCTATTCGAAACCACAGTGTGGGTTCAGAACTGCTGGTGCGAAGCCTATAAATTGCACCATGGAGGCAATGGCACAAAGCCATGTGCCCCCGCAGGTGGCATATATAGGAGGTGGGACATACTGTGTCACCACTGCAGCGCCCCACTACCAACATGGACAGCATAGCTGGTGTCCGGTCAGTGACAGCAGTTTCTGTTTCAAACCCAAGGCAGAAGTTCAAGTGGCCCAAAAGCAAATTGCCCCTATTCCTGAACCTTCCACTGTTTTAGCTCACTGTCAAAGAAAATTTCACCGATCTGCAACGATTCATTGCACATTTTGGCTATATCATTCCCCCTCTCCCTGAACACCTCACCAAGATACTAAAAGCTGTTGCCATTTCACAGAAACATTTTTACATGCTGGAGCAGAAGACATTAGAAATAGGGGCAGACATATTAGATATCGTGACCCCGCAGAGGTGGGACCTGTTCACTAATATAGAAGTCCCTTCGTGCATTAGGATAGCCTTCCACATCCTCGTAGTATGTCAGATTTTTATTGCGATTTACTTACTCTTTGTCCATTGTAAGAGGGACAAATGTTTCCAGAAGTATGAGAACAGAGGGGAATGGAGGGAGCATTATGTGCGGGTAGATGAGGAGACACCCGTTTAAATTTTGCTGCTATGTATGGAGTTAAAGTTTCCCTCCCTCCTCTATTTTTGATAGTATTCATGTGTGATTTTGTGTGTACTTTCTTTCTTTATTATTTTTATTGAAGTTTATTATGTGTGTTGTTATTATTAAAAGATAGTGGCCTAGAAATTCAGTAGGCTTAGCGTCGCTTTTGAGGCGCTAGAGGGCCTAGCGCCGGAGTTATGGCCAGCTTGGAAATTGAGTGGGTCCCTAAATCGGCGTTAGGCCGTTAGCGCTGCGCCGGCACCGATGACGTCATCGGTGTGCGCAGCGTCCCGGTTGCCATGGTAACCCGCCCGAACTCCGAAATTGACTTGCGGCCGCCTCGCCCGTGGCAGCCACAAGCAACGTTCTGGCAGAGGTGCCTTACTGGACTTTGCGCCGGCACATTAAAGGCCCCGCGGCGGCCGGCCGCTTTCCCGCTGGCCGCCTGGCCACAGCTCCCTCCCCGGACTTCTCCCCCCCACCCCTCGGGACAGATGCAAGCCCGGCACTTGTCCGAGGTGCCGGGCTCATTTTTACAATGATTTTCGCGGGCCGCGGCCGGGTGCAGGCAGCTCCTCCTTAAGGGAAGGAGGAGGCCTGCACTTCCCGAACCTGCCGCACCGCAGCGGGTGCCGCAGCGCCGGAATAGCGCCGCAATTCAGCGCGTAGCGCCAGTTTTCAGGCGCAAACAGCTTTCAGCAGCGCCGGCAGCCGTTTGGGCGCAGAACTAGTGAATTTTTGGCCCGCCCAGCGCGACTTAGCTCCAGCACTAACTTCCGGCGCTAAAGCCGTCGCTGCGCCAAAACCCAATTTCTAGGCCAATATGTATGAACCAGGTGGTGTAGGGGTATTGGCCCCCCTCCACACCTGGAAATGTGTGTATCAGATTTTAACTCCAATGTATTGCCATCTATAGATGCTTAATGTACACTATGGGATTTCTGAAATGGGAAACGCATGTGTCGTGGGGTCATAGATAGGTAAATACAGGGGATGGTTTTACTATGGAGAGTCAGAAAATTTTGCTCACCCAGAATTATGATACTTCAAGCAAGTTATAGTATCATCAGGGCGGACTGTAGGATTCGCAAAATTGAACATTGTCCTATAAGGGTCTATTGGCAGAAAAGGCCTTAATTTTAAAGACTGTTTTAAAAGAAGCCCAGAAAAAGGGGCACACAAAATGGCCACCAGACCCCGTGACCAGCTTTTTGGGACATTTTAAAATGGTTCCTGCAGTCCACAGACAGCTTTTGTGGATTCAGCCCACAGTAAGTTCTGGAATGCAATTTCGGAGAATGCGAAACCAGACAGAACCCCATATATATAGATTGGATGCAGATCCAATCAGATCGGCCTGTAGATAAAGGCCATCAAAATGTTTATCCAGACAAAGGGAAACAGCTTCAAGTTCAAAGGGGGACATCAAGACCCATTAAAGACAACACAAGGTCATTCCAGACCAGAGATGGCAGTTACCGGCCATCCCAAAAATACTTTAAACACAATAACTACCCCTCTGCGCTACAAGCCCGCCAAAATTTAAACAAAGACTAACCTTGATATGGCGGGAAATAAGGGCCTCCATGAGAAGTATAACTGGAGACCTGGGGTAGCCATTAGTTAGAGAGTATTGTAGAGATCATTTTCGAGAGATCGTTCGGGGGTCCGAAGAAGGTGCAGTTTGGTTAGGAGTTCAGGTTCGGTAGAGAGGCCGTTCAGACTCGGAAGAAGAAGACGATTCGGTAGACGATTGGGATCGGAGACGTTTTGAAGACTCAGAGTAGCCATTGGTGGTTCAGGTTGAGTCAGCGTCCAGGCCCGGGGTAGCTATCGGGAGATCATCAACAAACCCTGGACCATTGAGGAGACGAGAAGACGACAACCCTCCAAGAGGAAACCTTATGAATATGGTCAAACAGATGGGCTCTCTCCACGCTGACATCCAGGCCTGCTAACATCCAGCCTGTCCGTGTCCATTACCTCGAGGGAGAAAAGAGTGTGCCGCAGCCTGCTGCGTTCCGCTGACCACGTGGAGACAGGACGCCTGAGAGGACCAAAACGCAGACTTCAAAAACTTCTATTTTCTAACTGGGACTGGTGAGCATGTTTCTGTCCCCTCATAATCCAATCTAGCTAGGTTTAGGGGGTGGGCATTTTAGGGGATAATTGTCATTGAGTTGTTGTCCCTCGATGTTCCGTATGTTTCCCTATTTCATGGTGAACCTTATAAAGTATAATATGCCTGTGGATATATTGGTTAGTACTGTATTATGATCTGTTTTTTTCCCCTGCCATGTACCTTATTGGCTTACATTCAATTTTTCTTTATGCAATAAAATTTCACTTTGTTTCATTAAACTTGGTCTACAGAGTACTCTCTGCATTGTAGTTCCTGCCTCAAAGTCCAGTGTACAGAACCTAAGGGGTGAGTGGGTCGAACCACTCGGTAAATTACTGTGCAAAAGAGAGAGAGGTCTCACCAGAGAGAGAGACCTAGCAAAAAAACCCTTACAGGAGTAATGTTCAACAATGTAAAATATCTCAATCAACAGCTTTGACATTAACAAGAGAAGCATTGTGTAGTACACGAATCATTTTATAAATGTGCAACTTATAATAGTTTTCTGTTCATGGTGTAAATCAATTTTAATCCTGCAAGGCTTTGCGTGGCTTGTGTAAAGTATTTGCCACCACTGCGGTGTTCCCCACGAGTTTCAGAAACTGCTTTTGAGTATCACGTTAACTGACAAGTGTGGATTGCACCATTAAACATTTGCAGTTAGCATGGGAGAGTTTGTCAACACTTTGGACCTCATTGGTCTCGAAGTTAATCCTGCTCCAAAATTGCTGAGTTGTGCAGCAAAGTCCCCTGTAACGGTGAGTAAATTCTATCGGCTTCATATCTTGTGTGCTTCCTCCATAAAACAGATTTGTTAATGTATGCTTTTGCAGCACTGAACTTGAGATTTTACCTCTAATTATGGGAAAGGGTTTTGTGGTCTGATGGTGTTGGGTAGAAAATCAAGTGAACGTATTAATTTTGGGTGTGGGTTTTTCTGACATCTTGTGCTAGGTTTGTTACTTGAATTTGAGTTTCTGTGCTCATTTTGGGATGTCATTTCCAGCAGAGCTTCTCTACCTTAGGATCTTGTGGCAAACAAGTCTGAAGATAACATATCCCAAATCCTTATTGAAATCAAAACCCTCCACCTGTCTTGCACTTCCTTACCCCTGTCAGGGAACAACCCCCGCCCCCATAGCACAGTTTTCCATCCCCATTCTTTGGGATCACTCAGTGTCGTCTTCTCCTTCCTCCCCACCTTGACCAAAAATCTGCTGTTAGAAATCCTGAGGCTTGAAACATCAGGATTTAATAGGACTGTGTTGTATTTTTTGAACTTCAGGGCTGGCCAGATGGACTGAAAGGGTCTTTTCTGCTCAACAAAACTAAAAAGAATGAATGAACATTACGTACTAAAGGAGAAAAATTAACAGGGCATTGATTGGTCTAATCACAAATATTATATTTAAGTTGCATGCAGAATATGAAGTGGAGTAGAGAAGGCTAAGAGGAGATTTGATAGAGGTGTTGAAAATCATGAAGGATTTAGATCGAGTAAATAATGAGAAATTGTTTCCAATGTCTGAAGGGTCGATAACCAGAGGGCACAGATTTAAGGTGATTGGCAAAAAAACCAGCGCAGACATGAGGACATTTTTTTTACGCAATTAGGATTTGGAATGCACTGCCTGATAGGGTGGTGGATATAGGTTTAATAGCAGCTTTCAAAAGGGAATTGGATAAATACTTGAAAGAGAAAAAATTGCAGAGAAAAGGGACAGAGCGGGGGAGTGGGACTAACTAGATTGCTCTTCGAAAGAGCCGGCGCAGATTCAATGGGCCGAATGGCCTCTTGTGCTGTATTATTCTATGATTCAGTATGTTGCTTTGTGGTGCAGTTCAGAGAGGATTGAGCCAGAGACTCGAGTGGCAGTTGTATCGAGGCAGAGCGGCAGCGTGCAGCATTGTATGTGAATGTCTTTGAATTCGTCCCTAACAGTCACAAGCTTATTCAGGGTGTGCACGATTGCTCGGACATGGTTTAAACAATCCGAGACTCGATCCCTTGGCTGTCCTGCTCCGCGTATGAAGAGGCAGCCAACTTCAACACTCCCTAACCTGCACTTAGCAGCTATCTGCAAATGCTTCACCCCTTTTAATTGATTTCCTTTTTTGGCCAAAACTAAAAGTGGGCGAGTTCAAACACTGTAAATAAAACAACATTGTAAATTTAAAAACTGAGGCTGGAATTTTGCGGGCGGTCAGTGGGCACGATTGGTGGCGGGTCGGGTGGGAAAGTGTTTTTTTCCCCAGTGGGTCGGGACCCTGCTGTGAACCCGCTACCACGCGCCTTTCTCAATATCGGGTCTGTCAGCGCTGAGCAGACCTGACACGCAGCGGTGGGGGACATAATTAAGTTCATTATGACCTTGTTTAGACATCTTCAAAAATAGATTTTAGCTTACCTTTAGACTTTACATGCCTGCCTATGGGGTCCTTGCTACTCGGGGATCACGTCTGTTAAGCTGAGGCGGGAGATGAATGGCCATTGAATCAGCTGATTACTTGACAGCTGCAAATGTGCTATAAAAGCTCCCACCTCGCAGCTCTTCACTTTCCAAGCTCAGAAGCTGTTGCTTACTGCATTTGGAACACCAATTGAGCTTTCTGCAGGTTGCAACTGTTTGGAGCAAACTCTCTATCCAGTTTCACCTCATTGGAACAACCTCTCACACTTGACAGAATGCTTCTGTCATCTCAACTTCATCTGCCATCTATTCCATCAACATGGGTGCCCTTTACACTCTCTCGCCTTGGTTCTTAGAATCCCACCATGATCAGTCCCAACATCAGCAGCACCAGCAGCACCTACAACAACAGCAACCTTCTCCACAATCAACTGATGCTGCACAGGACAGAGGGCATCAGCAAATTGCTGCCCAGGAGGCCAAGGATGGTCTCACCATGATCAGATTTACTTCTCTTGATGCTGTACACCCTGGCTGCCACATGATGCACAAGGTTGGCACCACCCCACACCAACACCATAAAGCATCTCTACAATACCCAAGCCATTCCTTTCACACTCATCACCAACGCAGGAGGTACCGTTATGTCTCACCATTCACTGCAAATCACTAAGCCACTTCCAAAGGTGCACACAAATCTGTCCAAGAACGCAAAGTGTTGAAAATAAAGGTTTCAATGTTTGACAAGACATTAACAGAAACTTAAATGAACATTGGATAAAAGACCCAAGTGGCTACTCTTGTGTGTTGTTAGTTGGTATGATTGCACTAGGATGAGGGTGAGTGTGAGGGGGATGTGATAATATAGATAGAGAGGGCTGGGTGGAGGCCCAAGGTAAGTTGGTGTGAGAAAGGATGTGCAGGAGTAGGGTAGGGAAGACAGAGTGATGGGATGTGATGAGAAGCACAGCAGGATGAGGTTGAGATCATTGAAACATTTGCGGCACTGCACCCAGGTCCTCCTGACCACATCTCTGCTTGTGCCCTCCTTTGCAACCAGGCTGTGTTGATTTCCTGGGAATGTCTCTTCCGCCCATGGGAAAGGAAGAGGACCTCCCTGCATGCTGTGACTCCCTCCATAAGCACATGGAGGGAGTCATGGGAGAGCCTGGGTGCAGCCCTGTGCCTTTGTGCAGTCAGTGTCAGTGTGTGCAGCACGTCAATACTGTAGAACACTGACAGCACAGATGTCAAAATATGTTTGGACATGTTTCCTTTAATGAAACCGGCTGATGAATTGTCATCATTCATGGCAGGAATGACGTATGAGGAGAGATTGTGTCGATTGGGCTTATACTCACTGGAATTTAGAAGAATGAGAGGGGATCTCATTGAAACTTATAAAATTCTAACAGGACTAGACAGACTAGATGCAGGAAGGATTGTCCCGATGCCGGGGGAGTCCAGAACCAGGGGTCACAGTCTAAAGATAACGATTAAGCCATTTAGGACAAGGATGAGAAGGAATTTCTTCACCCAGAGAGTGGTGAACATGTGGAATTCTCTACCACAGAAGGCAATTGAGGCCAATTCATTAAATATATTCAAGAAGGAGTTAGATATATTTCTTAAGGCTAAAGGGATCAAGGGATATGGGGAGAAAGCAGGGACAGGGTACTGAGTTTGGATGATCAGCCATGATCTCATTGAATGGTGGAACAGGCACAAGGGGACGAATGGCCTACTCCTGCTCCTATCGTCTATGTTTCTATCAACTGACGTCACCAGACCCGCTTCCACTAATTGGCCAGAAAACGCGCTGGACCGAATTAACAAACCCTACATGGAGAGACTGGGGGGGGGTCACTAACATCGAGAGACGGAGGGATCACTAACATCGAGAGACTGGGGGGGATCACTAACATCGAGAAACTGGGGGGATCACTAACATCGAGAGACTGGGGGGATCACTAACATCGAGAGACTGGAGGGATCACTAACATCGAGAGACTGGGGGGATCACTAACATCGAGAGTCTGGGGGGGATCACTAACATCGAGAGTCTGGGGGAATCACTAACATCGAGAGACTGGGGGGGATCACTAACATCGAGGGACTGGGGGGATCACTAACATCGAGAGTCTGGGGGGGATCACTAACATCGAGAGACTGGAGGGATCACTACCATCGAGAGACTGGGGGGATCACTAACATCGAGAGTCTGGGGGAATCACTAACATCGAGAGACTGGGGGGGATCACTAACATCGAGAGACTGGGGGGATCACTAACATCGAGGGACTGGGGGGATCACTAACATCGAGAGTCTGGGGGGATCACTAACATCGAGAGACTGGAGGGATCACTACCATCGAGAGACTGGGGGGATCACTAACATCGAGGGACTGGGGGGATCACTAACATCGAGGGACTGGGGGGATCACTAACATCGAGAGACTGGGTGGGATCACTAACATCGAGAGACTGGGGGAGGATCACTAACATCGAGAGACTGGGGGGATCACTAACATCGAGAGACTGGGGGGATCACTAACATCGAGAGTCTGGGGGAATCACTAACATCGAGAGACTGGGGGGATCACTAACATCGAGAGACTGGGGGGATCACTAACATCGAGAGACTGGGGGGATCACTAACATCGAGAGACTGGGTGGGATCACTAACATCGAGAGACTGGGGGAGGATCACTAACATCGAGAGACTGGGGGGATCACTAACATCGAGAGGCTGGGGGGATCATTAACATTGAGAGACTGGGGGAGGATCACTAACATCGAGAGACTGGGGGGATCACTAACATCGAGAGGCTGGGGGGATCATTAACATTGAGAGACTGGGGGGATCACTAACATCGAGAGACTGGGGGGATATCACTAACATCGAGGGTCTGGGGGGAGGATCACTAACATCGAGTGGCTGGGGGGATCACTAACATCGAGAGGCTGGGGGGATCATTAACATTGAGAGACTGGGGGAGGATCACTAACATCGAGAGACTGGGGGGATCACTAACATCGAGAGGCTGGGGGGATCATTAACATTGAGAGACTGGGGGGATCACTAACATCAAGAGACTGGGGGGATCACTAACATCGAGGGTCTGGGGGGAGGATCACTAACATCGAGAGACTGGGGGGATCATTAACATTGAGAGACTGGGGGGATCACTAACATCAAGAGACTGGGGGGATCACTAACATCGAGGGTCTGGGGGGAGGATCACTAACATCGAGTGGCTGGGGGAATCAGTAACATCGAGAGACTGGGGGGGATCACTAACATCGAGAGACTGGGGGGTTCACTAACAGCGAGAGTCTGGGGGGATCACTAACATCGAGAGACTGGGGGGATCACTAACATCGAGAGACTGGGGGGATATCACTAACATCGAGGGTCTGGGGGGAGGATCACTAACATCGAGTGACTGGGGGAATCAGTAACATCGAGAGACTGGGGGGGATCACTAACATCGAGAGACTGGGGGGATCACTAACATCGAGAGACTGGGGGGATCACTAACATCGAGAGACTGGGGGGATCACTAACAGCGAGAGTCTGGGGGGGTTCACTAACATCGAGAGACTGGGGGGTCACTAACATCGAGAGACTGGGGTGGATCACCAACATCGAGGGACTGGGATGATCACAAACATCGAGAGACTGGGGGGGATCACTGACATCGAGGGACTGGGATGATCACAAACATCGAGAGACTGGGGGGATCACTGACATCGAGAGACTGGGGGGAGAAACATAGAAACATAGAAGATAGCAGCAGGAGTAGGCCATTCGGCCCCTCGAGCTGCTCCTCCATTCAATGAGATCATTGCCGATCATCCAAATTCAGTACCCTGTTCCTGCCTTCTCCCCATATCCCTTGTTCCCTTTAGCCTTAAGAAATATATCCAACTCCTTCTTGAAAATATTTAATGAACTGGCCTCCACTGCCCTGTGTGGCAGAGAATTCCACAGGTTCACCACTCTCTGGGTGAATAAATTCCTCCTCATCTCAGACCTAAAAGGCTTACCCCTTATCCATATATTATGACCCCTGGTTCTGGACTCCCCGCCCATCGGGCACATCCTTCCTGCATCTAGTCTGTCCAGGTCTGACAGAATTTTATAGGTTTCGATGAGATCCCCTCTCAATCTTCTAAACTCCAGTGAGTATAAGCCCAATCAACACAATCTCTCCTCATACGTCATTCCTGCTATCTCAGGTATCAGCCTGGTGAATCTTCGCTGCACTCCTTCCATGGCAAGAACATCCTTCCTCAGATAAGGTGACCAAAACTGCACACAATACTCAAGGTGCGGTCTCACCAAGGCCCTGTACAACTGCAGCAAGACATCTTTGTTCCAGTACTCGAACCCTCTTGCTACGAAGGCCAACATACCATTTGCCTTCTTAACCGCCTGCTGCACCTGCATGCTTACCTTCAGCGACTGGTGCACAATAACACCACTTCCCCTTCTCCCAATCTATTGCCATTCAAATAATAATCTGCCTTCCTGTTTTTGCCACCAAAGCGGATAACCTCACATTTATCCACATTATAGTGCATTTGCCATGTTTCTGCCCAATCACCCAACCTGTCCAAATCGTACTGGAGTTTCACGACATCCTCCTCACAGCTTACCCTCCCACCCAGCTTTGTGTCGTCTGCAAATTTGGAGATATTACATCCAATTCGCTCGTCCAGATCATTAATATATATTGTGAACAGCTGGGGTCCTAGGACCGATCCTTGCGGTACCCCACTAGTCACTGCCTGCCACTCGGAAAAGACCCGTTTATTCCAACTCTTTGCTTTCTGTCCGCCAACCAGTTCTCTATCCAAGTCAGTACCTTGCCCCCAATCCCATGTACCTTAATTTTGCATGCTAATCTCTTATGTGGGACCTTATCGAAAGCCTTCTGAAAGTCCAAATACACCACATCCACTGGTTCTCCCTTATCTATTATCTAAAAGGGCAAGCAAAGCATCAGACACAATGAAAGAAAGAGAGAAAAAAATCCATATAGCAGCTCAGAACTTAAATGGCATTGACGTCAGAGTTTATAACATCGTCTGAACACTTCTGCTTCAAAGGGAGGAATTTTAACCCCCAAAAACAGGTGGGTTGGATGGGAGGTTAAAGGATAAAAAAGTGAATCCTGACCCCAACCCGCCCACTTCTGTTTTTAATGGAGGTGGGATGTGGGGGCAGGGCGGGGGGGGGCAGCCAAACTGCTCCCAGGAGGCGGGATGTCCATTTAAATATTAGAATGAGGCTGACGTGCCTCATGGTCATCAACCATTTCAAACTTAGCTCTGGCTAGTCAGGTCTCTCAGGCCTCAGGATCCTGCCAGCGAGTGAGGCGAGAACTGCTGGTTCCAGGAGGTAAGTGCCTTTACATTTACCTCCTGGATCCAGTATCCCTGCCTCACCCACCCCCCGCGATCGGACACCCCCTACGAGGACCCGATTCCCCACCCCGCGGCCTCTAAAGCCTTTAAAACTAAAGACAATCACTATCACGAAGGAAAAAGTACTTGGTAAAATAATGGAACTAAAAGACAACAAGTCCCCTGGACCAGATGGCCTGCATCCCAGGGTCTCAAAAGAAGTGGCTGCAGAGATAGTGGATACATTGGTTGCAATATACCAAAATTCCCTGGACTCTGGAGAGGTCCCAGCAGATTGGAAAACCACAAATGTAACACCACTATTTAAGAAAGGAAGGAGACAGAAAGCAGGAAACTATAGACCAGTTAGCCGAACATCTGTCGTTGGGAAAATGCTGGAGTCCTTCATTAAGGAAGCAGTAGCAGGGCATTTGGAAAATCATAATGCAGTCAAGCAGAGTCAGCATGGTTTTATGAAAGGGAAATCATATTTAACAAATTTGCTGGAGTTCTTTGATGATGTAATGAGTAGGGTGGGTAAGGGTGAGCCAGTGGATGTGGTGTATTTGGATTTCCAGAAGGCATTCGATAAGGTGCCACATAAAAGGTTACTGCATAAGATAAGAGCTCATGGAGTTAGGGGTAATATATTAGCATGGATAGAGAATTGGCTAACTAATAGAAAGCAGAGAGTCGGGATAATTGGGTCATTTTCAGGTTGGCAAACGGTAACTATTGGGGTGCCACAGGAATCAGTGCTGGGGCCTCAACTATTTACAATCTACATTAATGGCTTGGATGAAGGGACTGAGTGTAATGTAGCCAAGTTTGTGGATGCTACAAAGATGGGTGGGAAAGCAAGTTGTGCAGAGGACTCAAAGAATCTGCAAAGGGATATAGACAGGCTATGTGAGTGGGCAAACCTATGGCAGATGGAGTATAATGTGGGAAAGTGCGAGGTTATCCTCTTTGGCAGGAAAAATAAAAAAGCAAATTACTATTTAAATGGAGAGAGATTACAAAATGCTACAGTTCAGATGGACCTGGGGGTCCTTGTGCATGAAATACAAAAAGTTAGCATGCAGGTACAGCAAGCACATTGCAATCCCTGCACCCCTTTTCAGGGCTAAGTAATTTCTAGGCCAACATCTATAAGAGTGCAACTCTGACAGTGTAGAATTCCCTCAGTGATGCTCTGAAGCTCAAGTCCCTGAGTGGGGTTTGGACCCAACCATTTGATTGTGAAGTGGGAGTGCTACCACTGAGCCAAGACTGATACTTTTAAGGGATTTGTGTACAATTTATTTTAGTTTTGTAGGAATTAACGAATTCCAACGCATAACGGAGATCGACACAAGAGAACAGTTAAACAGGTCTTTACTCAACGGAGATGCCACAAGGACTGCCTGGGCAGCCCCATGGTTTGTGACGTGATGTCATCGCGTTTGCCTGCGTTTTCTCGCGCTCTTAAAGGGGCCACGCCCCGTACATGCAAACTCTATATACAAAACACAGTACTGCCTAACACAATGGTACAGGTTTAGGCTGGTGTTAGAACATCGTTAAAGAGAATTATATACAGTTAGCCAGAGTAATTCAGTGGTTCTGCCACATGCGCCCCCCCAGAATTCGCTTTAACGGACAAAGTCAAACGGTGAGGGGGTCTGACGAGCCTGTCAGAACGACTCGTGTACTCTCGAGGCGGAGGCTGCTGGGCGGCTGGCGGTCTGGCGGGCGGTCACACTTGGTCTGCCGTAACAACGATGGGTGGCCGACCCCGTCTCGGCAGTTGTGCTGTCTCGACGGGGCAGTCGAGGTCTAAATGTGCTGGCTTTAAGCGGTCGACCGAAATGTGGTCCGGTTTACCACCGACATCTACCGTGAAGGTTTTGTCCCCTGCTTCTAACACGCGGAAGGGACCGGTATATGGGGCCTTGAGCGGATCCCTATGTGCATCATGGCGAATAAAAACGTATTCAGCCTTGTGAAGCTCCGTAGGAACGTGGGACCTCTGCAGCCCATGGTGCGAAGTGGGCACCGGTGCAAAACATCTGGCCGCCTCTTGGTGACTAGCAAGCTGGGCAGACGTGGACCATGGCTCCATCGATGTTGGTAGGAAGTCCCCTGGGACTTGCAGCGGCTGACCATACACAAGCTCCGCTGATGAAGAGTGAAGGTCTTCTTTGGGGTCCGTGCGAAGGCTCAACAGGACCCACGGTAGCTTGTCTGCCCATCCAGCATCCTGGAGGCTGGCCCTCAGGGCGGCTTTCATTGACCGGTGGAAGCGTTCGGAGAGGCCATTCGCCTGTGGGTGGTAGGCTGTGGTGCGGTGTAATTTGACACCGAGTCCCCGGGCCACTGCATTCCAGAGTTCAGAGGAAAACTGCGGTCCCCTGTCCGACGAAATATCTGCGGGCACTCCGAAACGGGCGATCCAGGAGGAAATGAACGCCCTGGCCACGTCCGCCGAAGTAGTGGATGAGAGGGGGACTGCCTCCGGCCATCTGGTGGTGTGGTCAACCATGGTCAGGATGTGTGAAAAACCATGGGAGGGTGGGAGTGGTCCTACCAGGTCCACGTTGACATGGTCAAAACATCGCTCCGGAACTGTGAAGGCGGCCAACGGAGCTTTGATGTGGCGCTGGACCTTGGCCTTTTGGCAGACCACTCAGGTGTTGGTCCAGTCGCGGACACCTTTATGCATGCCATGCCATACAAATTTCGCTGACATCAGTTTCTGAGAGGCCTTCATTCCTGGGTGTGACAACCCATGTATGGCGTTGAACACTTTGCGGTGCCAGACGACCGGCACGACAGGGCAAGGATCCTGTACGGAGACGTCACACAACAGCGTGGTACCTGCTGAATGGAACTTGATGTCGGCCAACTGGAGGCCAGTGATGGCCGTTCTGTAAGCTTGGACTTCCAGGTCTGAGGTTTGGTCCGCTGCCATGATGGCGTAGTCGATGCCCAAATGAACCGTATTGACGATTGCGCGGGAGAGGCAGTCTGCCACCAGGTTGTCCTTACCGGCCACGTGCTGTATATCCATGGTGAATTCGGATATGTAGGTCAGTTGACGCTGCTGTCAGGCTGACCACGGCTCAGCTGCCTTGGCCATTGCAAAGGTTTGCGGCTTATGGTCCAGAAAGGCGGTGAAAGGACGTCCTTCCAGTAGGAACCGAAAATGGCGAATGGCCAGAAAAAGGGCGAGCAACTCCCGGTCGAACGTGCTGTATGCTCTCTCGTTCTGCCGTAGTTGACGGCTGAAGAATGCCAATGGCTGCCACGTCCCATTCACCCACTGCTGTTGCACGGCACCGACTGCGTAGTCTGACGCGTCGGTGATGAGGGCGATGGTAGCTCCTGGCAGCGGGTGCGCCAGCATCGTTGTGTTGGCTGAGGCGCTTTTGGTGTCGGCGAACGCTCGAGCCATGTCATCCGTCCAGTCTATCGGGTTCTTGCCAGTCTTGCCCCTGAGGGCCTCGTACAGGGGCTGCATGAGTAGTGCCGCCTTAGGCATGAAACGGTGGTAAAAGTTTACCATGCCTAGGAATTCCTGCAGGGCCTTTATGTTCTGCGGGCGTGGAAAGGGTGTCACCACCTCTACTTTTGAAGGTAAAGGAACCGCTCCCTCTGAGGTGATGCGATGCCCCAGGAAGTCAATTTGGTGCAGGCCAAACTGACACTTGGCCGGGTTGATAATCAGGCCGTGTTGGCTGAGGCGTCAAAAAAGGGTGCGGTGGTGACAGGTATGTTCTTCCTTAGTAGGACTGGCAATTAGAATATCATCTAGGTAGATGAAGAGGAACTTGAGGTCCCGCAGCACGGAGTCCATCAGGCGTTGGAAAGCCTGGGCGGCGTTCTTTAACCCAAACGGCATTTGTAAAAACTCGAAGAGGCCGAATGCGGTGATGACTGCGGTCTTCTGGACGTCTTGTGGATGAACTGGGACCTGTTGGTAGCCCCGGACGAGGTCGACTTTTGAGAACACGGTGTTCCCTGCCAAATGGGCAGAGAAATCCTGAATGTGGGGGATCGGGTACTGATCAGGAGTGGTGGCGTCATTGAGGCGTCGATAGTCGCCACATGGCCGCCATCCGCCACCAGGCTTCGGGACGTTATGGAGGGGTGAAGACCAGGGACTATTCGACTGGCGAATAATCCCTAACCATTCCATGGTTGCGAACTCCGCCTTTGCGACCGCCAGCTTGCCAGGTTCCAGGCGCCGGGCCCGCGCGTAGACCGGGGGGCCATTGGTGGTGATGTGGTGTTCCATACCATGTTTCGTGGCTGTGGAGGAGAACGTGGGTATTGTCAGGTCGGGGAATTCGCCGAGCAGGTGTGCGAACTCATCAGGAGTCGGGAACGCACAGGAGACAGTGCGTGACGTAGTGTTACTGCGGTAACACGGAAGAGAATTAAAAGTTGCTGCGTTGATCAGCCACCGGTTCCTAACGTCGACCAGGAGGCTGTTGGCGCACAGGAAATCCGCGCCGAGGAGGGGCTGGGAAACTTTGGCCATAACAAACTCCCAGCAAAAACGTTGCCCCCCGAGGCACACCTCCACTGGCCGTCTCCCGAAGGTCCGAATTGTTCCGCCATTGGCCGCTTCAAGGGTGGGGCCGTGGTTCCCCGTCTGCACATCGAGGGCGGATGCGGGTAAAATGCTGCACTGCGCTCCAGTGTTGCACAGAAAACGACGACCGGAGAGAGTATCAGTGATGAACAGCAATTTTCCCGCGTTGCCGATCACCATTGCGGCCGCGGGGTGCCCGTTAGACCCGTTCCTCGGTGGTCGCAGTGTCAGTTGTTGTTTGTTTTTTTGGGGAAAACTGCAGGGAGGGCGGCAACGCTTCGCCTTCGTGCCGAACTGCGCATGGTAGAAACACAGCCCAGCAGGCTGACGAGCTGGGGCGATATCTGCGGGGTATGGGTGCCTTGTGGCGGCGCAGTACTGCCGAGTTACAGTGAAAATTTTGTCAGCCTCCGCAGCAAGTGTTGCGCAGTCTTCAATTTCAGATCTGGCCAGGGCAGCTTGTACCTGTTCAAACAGTTGGCTGAGGAAAATCTCGCGGAATAGCAAACATTCCCGTTCTGAACTCAGGAGTGTGAGCATTTGGCTCATCAACTCTGAAAGTTTGGTGTCCCCGAGCCCGGGCATAGTGAGTAATCGACGGGCACACTCCGATTTTGTGAGCCCGAAAACCTGCAGTAACTGCGCTTCGAGGGTTTCATACTTGCGCCCCGTTGGGGGGTTTTCGAGGAGGCTGACGATCCGAGAGGCGGTAGAGCTGTCGAGTGCGGAGACCACATAAAGGTACTTGGTCTGATCCACATCGATGTTCCTCAGGGAGAACTGGGCCTTGACCTGAATAAACCACGAGGGCACTTGCTGCTCCCAGAACTGCGGTAGCTTTAGCGAAACGGTGTTTGCTTCCATGCTGTGCTCTTCTTTTGAGAAAGCGTTCACAAAAACAGGGTCACCAATGTAGGAATTAACAAATTCCAACGAATAACGGAGGTCGACACAAGAGAACAGTTAAACAAGTCTTTACTCAACGGAGATGCCACAAGGACTGCCTGGGCAGCCCCGTGGTTTGCGACGTGTCGTCATCGCGTTTGCCCGCGTTTTCCTGCGCTCTTAAAGGGGCCACGCCCCGTACATGCAAACTCTATATACAAAACACAGTACTGCCTAACACAATGGTACAGGTTTAGGCTGGTGTTAGAACATCGTTAAAGAGAATTATATACAGTTGGCCAGAGTCATTCAGTGGTTCTGCCACAGTTTTCTATTAACTTGGCTACATTATCTGTTTGGAGAGAAATAAATGATCTCTCTCATCCTGATTACATGTATTGCTAGAATTAGTAATACAGTTACCCAGAACCACAAAATTAGCTGTCCAACTTTTAAATTCAAGAAAATATGACTCCAAAAGTCCCCAAGATGCAATCGAGCTATTAATCTGGGATTGCAGTCACTGGAGCTCTCCAGCACTGACCCGGCTGAATTTTGCAGGGTTACTGGAAAAACTACCGATTTAACACCAGGCAAATGGGCATCCATGCCACTATAGGCACATATCTGGTGCCCACCTACCCCATCCTGTTGGGGAATCTGATGCCTGGTCACCATTGGCGGTAGGGGGAGGTGGGGGGGTGGCGGAGGAGTGTTGGTGTATTCCCAGGAACCCCCAGAGGCTCAGTGGACTCTCTCCCTTAGTCCTCCTGTGTAAGGAAGCCAATCTAGAACTTTAAAAACAATTTACTTTGTCTTCTGTGGTCTACACTGCTTCCCTGGCCTGACAATACCAGTGGCACCCACTTGTGCCATTTTGTTGACCAGTACATCTCCTCTCTCTTGGCATACTAGCATTAAGTCTTACACCAAGCCCTTCTGGGCTAGGAATGCAGGAACTCAAACATAAGGGGGGAAAAATTCAGTATAGCCCCGTTTGAGGCGCCATTATCGGCCGTCCGCAAACTTTAGCGCCTGGCGCTAATTATCGCCTCCGACGGCAAACTTGGTTTTTATTGCCCCTGGAGGTGATTGGTGTGCTAAATCAGGTGCTTCACACTTGTCTTAAGGCAGAAAGGCCGAGGAGCGAGGCGCTACCTCAGAGAGCTGGTGGAGCAAGGAAGGGCAAATCAAAATGAACCTGCAAAGTACTGCTCAGTACCCCAAACTGCTTCACACAGCGTTGAATCTCTCCAGAAGTCTCTCTCTCTCTCTCTCTCAGACCGTGTGGTGCAAAAATGTCAGCAACAAAAAAAGGCAGGAAGCGGTCGCCTTTAAATAGCACTCCCCCAGTCCCTTTTTGACTTCAAAATGCTCCCCTCTATCTGTCGTTGGTAGCGGCAGGTGGTAAGGCGGGGGCGCCACTCAATATCCGGTCCGGTGCGCTACCGGGGCGTTGCGCACTCAACTGACATCACGATCTGCCAGTGCAGGAGATCATGGCGGTAGTGTTTAGCGCCGCCACAAAATGTCTAGTTAATTTCGCGAGCGGCCCAAACATCGCCGCGCCCGGCCTCTAGTTGCTTTGTGCCCCATTACCGCCCTCTTAAGGCGCTAACGGGAGACGAAAACAACTGAATTTTTCCCCCAAGGAGTCCCTGCCCTCTATTCCGCCTCCACCCTCTTGGCATCATTGGTCTTATAAGAGGCAGGCAGATGTTCTGCCCGTTATACGACCAAATGGAAACTCCCAGAATTGGCGGGAAACTGGTACCTGCCTGTTTCCAAGATGTTCTGCCAGAGTTTCAACATGAATCTGGTGGAACTCACAAGGAAATGTGGGTCCCATGATTTTAGCAAATAATAACTAAACCTTTTTTATTAACAGGGCATTATTACCTCACAAGTGGACCTTTGGTGTACAAATACGAACCTGATTCTTTCGTAGCAACTTTCAAACCAGAGGGGTGGATGGATTGTGACTAAATAAATGCTTTGCTACCACACCGCTGTGTACTCCATTTTGTGGAGAATATTGCTGGGGAAGATGCAAATGTTATCTTAGGTATAAGGCAAAATTGGCTATTCAACTCAAGCTTAATTATTAACTCTTTCACAATACAGTTGCTGCATTTTAATATGAAATTGATGAATCAGTTGCTTTAATCGCTCAATCTAATGCATAATTTGTAATAAGATAATGTTAATAGTGTGGTGGAGCCACCAAAGGACTCAGAGCGGTTGTACATAATTCCTTTAACGGCAATGTAGTCTGTGTCTGTACCTTTAATTACACTGTTTGACTGTACAATGCCAGTTACCTTTACAGCATGTGATTTTTTTTGGATTTTTTTTATTCATTGATGGGATGTGGGCATCGCTGGCTAGGCCTGCATTTAGTGCCCATCCCTAATTGCCCTTGAGAAGATGGTGGTGAGCCGTCTTCTTGAACCGCTGCAGTCCATATGGTGTAGGTACACCCACAATGCTGTTAGGAAGGGAGTTTCAGGATTTTGGCCCAGCGACAGTGAAGGAACGGCGATACAGGTCCAAGTCAGGATGGTGTGTGGCTTGGAGGGGAACTTGTAGGTGGTGATGTTCCCATGCGTCTGCTGCCCTTGTCCTTCTAAGTGGTAGAGGTCGCGGGTTTGGGAGGTGCTGTTGAAGGAGCTTTGGTGAGTTGCTGCAGTGCATCTTGTAGATGGTACACACTGCAGCCACAGTGCGCCGGTGGTGGAGAGAGTGAATGTTGAAGGTGGTGGATGGAGTGCCAATCAAGCGGGCTGCTTTATCCTGAATGGTGTCGAGCTTCTTGAGTGTTGTTGGAGCTGCACTCATCCAGGCAAGTGGAGAGTATTCCATCACACTCCTGACTTGTGCCTTGTAGATGGTGGAAAGGCTTTGGGGAGTCAGGAGGTGAGACACTCGCCACAGAATTCCCAGCCTCTGGCCTGCTCTTGTAGCCACAGTATTTATATGGCTGGTCCAGTTCAGTTTCTGATCAATGGTAACCCCCAGGATGTTGATAGTGGGGGATTCAGCGATGGTAATGCCATTGAATGTCAAGGGGAGATAGTTAGAGTCTCGCTTGTTGGAGATGGTCATTGCCTGGCACTTGTGTGGTGCGAATGTTACTTGCCACTTGTCAGCCCAAGTCTGAATGTTGTCCAGGTCTTGCTGCATATGGACATGGTCTGCGCCAGTATCTGACGAGTTTCGAATGGTGCTGAACAGTGTGCAATCATCAGCGAACATCCCCACTTCTGACCTTATGATGGAGGGAAGGTCATTGATGAAACAGCTGAAGATGGTTGGGCCTAGGACACTGCCCTGAGGAACTCCTGCAGTGATGTCATGTGATTGAGATGAATGACCTCCAACAACCACAGCCAACTTCCTTTGTGCTAGGTATGATTCCAACCAATGGAGAGTTTTCCCCTTGATTCCCATTGACTTCAGTTTTGCTAGGGCTCCTTGATGCCACACTCGATCAAATGCTGCATTGATGTCAAGGGCAGTCACTCTCACCTCACCTCTTGAGTTCAGCTCCTTTGTCCTTGTTTGGACCAAGGCTGTAATGAGGTCAGGAGCTGAGTGGCCCTGGCGGAACCTAAACTGTGCGTCAGTTAGCAGGTTATTGCTGAGTGAGTGCCACTTGATAGCACTGTCGACGACACCTTCCATCACTTTGCTGATGATTGAGAGTAGACTGATGGGACAGTAATTGGCCGGGTCGGATTTGTCCTGCTTTTTGTAGACAGGACACACTTGGGCAATTTTCCACATTGCCAGGTAGATGCCAGTGTTGTAGCTGTACTGGAACAGCTTGGCTAGGGGCGCAGCTAGTTCTGGAGCACAAGTATTCAGTACTATTGCCGGAATGTTGTCAGGGCCCATAGCCTTTGCAGTATCCAGTGTCTTCAGCCATTTCTTGACATCACGTGGAGTGAATTGAATGGGCTGAAGACTGGCATCTGTGATGTTGGGGACCTCAGGAGGAGGCCGAGATGGATCATCCACTTGGCACTTCTGGCTGAAGATAGTTGCAAATGCTTCAGCCTTGTCTTTTGCACTCATGTGCTGGGCTCCACCATCATTGAGGATCGGGGTATTTTTGGAGCCTCCTCCTTCTGTTAACTGTTTAATTGTCCACCACCACTCACGACTGGATGTGACAGGACTGCAGAGTTTTGATTTGATCCGATGGTTGTGAGATCGCTTAGCTCTGTCTATTGCATGTTGCTTCCGTTGTTTGGCATGCAAGTAGTCCTGATGACGTCATGCCGTTAGTCACGTGATGCCCCAACGGCAGGAAGAACGTGATGACGTCATGACGTCACTCTCCTGATCAGGGGATCAGTCCTCGTGGAGCCCTCAAGGAGAATAGACCTGTTATTGATGTGTCCTAGCAGTTTCCAGTTTAAACTCGTTTGTTTTCATTAAAGTTCATTAATTTAATTATCTGAGTCGAACTCAGTCTTTTGATAGGAACCTCTGTTCCTACATTGGTGACCCTGACTTCTACGAACGATTTTCGTGGAAGATTCGACATGGACACGAACGCCGTCACACTGAAACTGCCACAGTTCTGGGAGCAACAACCAGATGCCTGGTTCATCCAGGCTGAAGCCCAGTTCGCCATTCGGAACATCAACGCGGATCAGACCCGTTATTATTACATGGTCTCCGCCCTCGACAGCGCAACTGCATCCCGGATCATCAGCCTCATCGGTAGTCCTCCTACTGACAGCAAGTATGATGCAATTAAGGCGCGGTTGCTTCAGGTTTTCGGGCTATCAAAGTCGGAGCGTGCTCGCCGGCTCATCACGCTGCCCGGCCTCGGGGATTCCAAACCGTCCGAGCTCATGAGCCAAATGCTCACGCGGAACTGGAATGTTTCATCTTCCGGGATCTTTTCCTCTACCAACTGCCTGAACAGGTTCAGGCTGCCCTGGTCAGCTCTGACATTACTGACTGCGCCAAGCTTGCGGCCGAAGCCGATAAGATTTTCACGGTTACCCAGCAGTGTTGTGCGGCCATGAGGTGCCCACCCCCCACAGACGCGGTCCCGGCTTCTCCTACAGCGGGCTGGTGCTCCTACCACACCCGTTGTGCTGCGAAAGCACGATGCTGCCGTTCCCCCTGCAGTTTTTCACCAAAAAAAAAAACAAGGCGGCGCAGGCGGCATCCCTGGCGACGGATGACCAAATCTAATGGGCGTTCTGCGGTGGCGATGGCCGTCGGTTCTATGGGAAAACTCCTCTATATCACCGATTCCCTCTCGGGCCGCCATTTCCTTTGTGACACCGGGGCGCAGTGTAGCATTCTACCTGCGTCGAAGCTCGACACGCAGACTGGGAACCTCGGTTTTTCCCTCGTAGCGGCTAATGGCGCAGCTAGTCAAACATTCCGAAAGCGGCGGGTCGAAGTCTGTTTCGGCGGTCAGCGCTTCTTTTGGGATTTCGTCACAGCTACAGTCTCTCAGCCTATCCTAGGGGCAGATTTTCTGTGTGCCAACAGCCTGCTAGTCGATGTCCGACACCGCCGGTTGATCAACGCGGCCACCTTCCACTCGATCCCGTGCTTCCACGGTACCTCCGTGGCCCGTTCCTTTGCCTGCGCTTTTCCTCCTCCAGATGATTTCACGCGGCTCCTCGGGGAGTTTCCGGAGCTGACAAGGCCCACCTTCTCCTCTTCAGCGACGAAACATGGTGTTGAACATCACATCACCACTACTGGCTCCCCAGTTTATGCACGGGCTAGAAGGCTTGAGCCCGGCAAGCTTGCAGCTGCGAAGGCGGAGTTCGCCACAATGGATCGGCTCGGCATCATTAGGCGATCGAACAGTCCCTGGTCTTCGCCTCTCCACATCGTGCCGAAACCAGGCGGCGGCTGGCGGCCATGCGGTGACTACCGACGCCTCAACGACGCCACCACTCCGGATCGGTACCCGATCCCGCATATCCAGGACTTCTCGGCCCACTTGGCGGGAAATACTATCTTCTCTAAAGTCGACCTCGTCCGTGGATATCACCAGGTTCCAGTGCACCCACAAGACGTCCCGAAAACCACGGTCATCACTCCGTTTGGCCTCTTTGAGTTCCTGCGGATGCTGTTTGGCTTAAAGAATGCAGCACAGGCGTTCCAGCGTTTAATGTACTCCGTTCTTCGCGACCTGCGTTTCCTTTTCGCCTACCTGGATGACATACTCATTGCCAGTGCCAGCAAGGAGGAGCACATCTCCCATTTGCGTTCCCTCTTTACGTGCCTCAGCCAGCACGGGTTAATCATCAACCCGGCCAAGTGCCAGTTCGGCCTACAACAAATCGACTTCCTGGGACACCGCATAACATCGGACAGCGCCGTCCCTTTGGCGACGAAGGTTGAGGCGGTTACTTCTTTCCCGCGGCCGTCGACAGTCAAGGCCTTGCAGGAGTTCCTGGGGATGGTTAACTTCTACCACCGTTTCGTCCCCAAGGCGGCTCAACTCATGCAACCCTTGTTCGGGGCCCTCAAGGGCAAGTCCGGTAAAGACCCAATCAACTGGACAACTGAAATGATCCAGGCATTTGGTGACACCAAGAATGCTTTGGCCAACGCAACCATGCTGGCACACCCACTTCCAGGTGCTACTATCGCCTTTACCACCGACACGTCAGACTACGCCATTGGTGCGGTGCAAGAGCAATGGGTCAACGGCACGTGGCAACCGCTGGCGTTTTTCAGCCGTCAATTGCGAACAAATGGAAAAAAAGTACAGCACCTTTGACAGGGAACTACTGGCCCTTTTCCTCGCCATTTGCCATTTCCGGTTTTTATTGGAGGGGCGTCCCTTCACGGCTTTTGTCGACCACAAACCCCTTACGTTCGCCATGGCCAAGACCACCGAACCGTGGTCCGCTCATCAAGAACGTCACTTGACATTCATTTCCGAATTTACTACGGACATTCAACATGTGTCTGGTAAGGACAACCTGGTGGCAGATTGCCTCTCCCGTGCGACGGTCCACGTGGTGCACCTGGGGATCGACTACGCCCTCATGGCGAAAGATCAGGTTTCAGATTCGGAGGTCCAATCATATCGAACCGTTCCCTCCAGCTTCCAAGCGACCGATGTCGTCTTCCAGGACGCAGGTACCACGCTCCTTTGCGATGTTTCCATGGGAGTCCCTCGTCCCATAGTGCCAGTCGCATGGCGCCGGAAGGTTTTTGATGCCATACACGGGTTGTCGCACCCAGGGATGAAGGCTTCGCAACAGCTTATGTCAGCCAAGTTCGTCTGGAAGGGTGTGCACATCGATGTCCGTGACTGGGCTAATACCTGCGTCGTATGCCAGAAGGCCAAAGTCCAGCGTCATGTCAAGGCTCCAGTAGCTGCGTTCACTGTTCTGGAGCATCGTTTCGACCACGTGCATGTGGACCTCATGGGGCCGCTTCCGCCTTCTCAGGGTTATACTCATCTCCTTACCATAGTGGACCGCACCACTAGGTGGCCAGAGGCAATTCCTTTGGTTTCCACCATGTCGGCAGACGTCGCTAGAGCTTTCATCTCCTGTTGGGTCGTCCGTTTCGGAGTACCGGCGGACATATCCTCTGACCACGGGCCACAGTTTTCCTCAGATCTTTGGAATGCTGTGGCTCAGGGGCTCGGTACCAAGCTTCATCGCACCACCGCCTACCATCCTCAGGCAAACGGCCTTTGCGAGCGATTCCACAGGTCGCTTAAAGCCTCTCTGCGGGCCAGTCTTCAAGGCGCAGGATGGGTGGTCAGACTCCCATGGGTCCTGTTGGGTCTCCGTACGGCGCCCAAAGATGATCTACAATCGTCTTCAGCTGAACTCGTCTATGGCCAGTCACTCCGCGTACCAGGAGATTTCCTCCCTTCGCCCACAGAGCCATGGTCCGCCTCCCGGCAACTCGTTCGCCACCAAGAAGCGGCCAGATGCTTTGCCCCGATCCCTACATCCAATCACGGTTTGCAGACCTCTTACGTGCCACCGGGACCGAAGACTGCGGAGTATGTATTCATCCGACACGACGCTCACCGGGATCCACTCAAGCCTCCTTACACTGGTCCTTTCCGCGTCATCGAACCGGGTGACAAATCCTTATTGGTCGACGTCGGAGGGAAACCGGATCACATCTCAGTGGACCACTTGGAGCCGGCTCACCTGGACCTGGATCACCCTGTCGTAGTCGCTGTAGGGGGTTTCTCTTGCTCTTTCTGGTCTCCTGCCAGGCTTCGTGCAATAATTACCCTTGAGTGGTTCGACCCACTCCCCCTACGGTTCTAGACCTTGGACTTAGGTGCAGAGAACAGTAGTGCAGAGAAAGAACTCAATAGACCAGGTTGAATAGCACGAAATGGATGCTTTTATTTTTAAACAGTTTGAAGCATTACAAAATACATGTCATAGGCACAGATTAAAGTTACTACAATCATGCACAAATTTATGAACTTGACTCTATGGAAATGGGGAACACACGGCACATCGTAAAAGGGGAAACACATTACGATTTCCCTTAACTCCCTCCCCTATACCTAAACTAAGTTTCGACCTGGGGAACTTGGGATCATGCTCACCACTCTCGAAATCGCGAGAAAGGGGGTTCGCAGCCTTTTTGGCACCGCTTTCCGTCGTCACGTGGATTTGGAAACTTCTGGCGCAGTCGATATTCTCTCCTCCCTCGAGGCGGTGGGGTAGACCCAGCCTCGATGAGCGCTCGTTAAGGTTGAGATCTACTAAGTCGATTTGGGTTCATGGAGCAGACCCAGATGCAGGCTATGCACTTGGGAGAATCTTGTGGCCTAGATCGCCAGTCCTCCAGAGGGTTTCTTCTCCGTCAGCCTGGGTCGTCGATGATCTCCCGACCCCAGTACCCGGGCCACCCTCGTCGTCTTCTCGTCGTGGCCGAGCCTTGTTTGGCTGAACACCGACCACGTTGTCCTTTTACCGAAACCGTCCGTCTTTAAAAAGACGAAAACGTTTTCATCGATCTGCCGAAGTGGAAGAGGCGCCGATCCGGGCACCGTCCGCCCTTCGTTCGTTCCTCGTAGAAGAAAGTTCTTGAAGAAATGGAAGCCTGAAGTCGCCCAACAAGAAGCCGTGGCAGTGAAGAAGAAGTTGTTCAAGTAACCCGAAGTCCGAAGTAACTTAGATGGACTTTCAATCCATAGTTATACTCTTTTGGGACAGTCTTATCTCCCGCCAAATCATAGTCCTGTCTTTGTATTAATTTTGGCGGGCAGAAATCTCTGCAGGGGCGCTTTGTCTTGTAACGGAGCCGGTGATAACTTAAACTGGCCTTCCTGGCCGATAATGTCTTTCAATGTCTTTTGCATTGTCACCGTGGCTCGGTTCGCATATTGATCGGTCCGGACATTTTCCTTGATGGCTGCTAAACGGTTTTTCCTTTGTACGATAAATGGGTATAAGTGTTTTTACATTGTCCGCCCATATCTTGATGGGCCCCATCCTGTACTTATAATCCATTGAATATGTATGCTGTTGCTCTGAGTTTCGGTTCCCAGAGACTGGCTTTCGTGGGCTCACTGTCTTCAATCCACAAGCCTGTCTGGCTTGCAGTAACAGAAATAAAATGGTTCATAAACTGATCACGGGGCCTGGCGGCCATTTTGTATGCCCTTTTATCAAAGGTTTTTCTGTGCAAGCTTACTTTGGTCAATAAACAGTCTTATTTTATCCAGTTTTCTTGCGTGATTTTTGCTGAAAATTGCGAATCTTACAGGCCCCCCTGTGATACTGATAGCTTGCTTAAAGTATCAATAATCCTTGATGAGCAAATTTTCCCTGATTCCCCACATCCAAACATTCCTGGCACTTAACTATCTATGCCCCTCACGACACATGCAGTTCCCATTTCCGGAGAAAATGAAAATTACCTCATGCACATTTGGAATCATAGACAGCAAATCTTAAACTATAACACCTTCACCTGTCAGATGGGCAGGGGTTGATACCCTTTTGCGCCATCTGCATGCATCTTTTATTAATCCAAAAAAACTTAAGAACAACTAATAACATAACAATACTTATTTCCTTATAACCCAAAACAATCAAAAAAAATTTTTTAAATGGAGGGACGCTTAATCTTATACTAGCAGCTTAGAGTGGGGTATCTGCTTCCCCCATCCGCACATAGCGTTCTCTCCATTCTCCTGTGTTCTCGTGCCTCTGGAGGCGTTTGCCTCTTTTGCAATGCACGAAGAGCAAAAATATCACAATCAAAACCTGACATACTACTAGGATATGGGATGCTATTCTAATCCAGGCGGGGACCTCTATGTTGGTGAACAAGTCCCACCATGGTGGGATGGTTATGTCCAATATGTCTTTTCCTATCTCTAAAGTCTTCTGCTCCAGTGTGTAGAAATGTTTCTGCGAAATTATAACGGCTTTTAAAATCTTGGTGAGGTGTTCGGGAAGAGGGGGAATGACATAACCAAAATGCGCGACAAATCGTTGTAAGTCTGTGAAATTCTCTTTGATAGTGATGTGTACGGTGGAGGGCGCAGGAATGGGAACAATTCGTTGTTGTGCCACTTGAACCTCGGCCCTGGGTTTGAAACAGAAACTGCTATCACCGACCGAACACCACTCGTGTTGTCCATATCGGTACTGAGGCGCTGCAGTGGTGACGCAGTATGTCCCACCCCCGATATATGCTACCTGTGGGGGCACATGGTCCTCTGCCATTGCCTCCATGGTGCAATTCACCGGCTTCGCGCTAGCGGTTCTGAACCCGCACTGTGGTTTCAAAAAGGCATTCAAGTGCTGGGGACACAGGATGATGTGTGCTCCCCGGCTCCGACATCCCGAGAGGTCGGTGCCTGTCATCGTACGCTCCCATCTGATGACGTAAGGCGGGACCACTGCGTAACGAATGTGTGCGCCCCCCTGAATGACTCCAATGTTCTCTACTCTGTATACCGGGGCGGGCTTTGCTGCGGGACCCAACACCGGCATTCTTACTACTATTCCCATAATAGTGTGATTCGAATGTCCGCAGTCCACTGGAACTGGGTATGCTTCTGCGGCTAGTCTGAGCTGGCACGGGCTTAATGCATTCTCAAAAGGGTGGAGCGCTTGCAAGTGCTTGTTGCTGATCCAGGACGGGACCAAACCCTGTTTTAAATCCTCAAGATTACTGCGGCCCTCGCCCAATAACCACGCCCCGTACAGCACACAGGCCTCGTTTTGCGCAGCTTGATCGGACGCATTCCGATCCTCCTTAATGAGTGCATTTACCGTTCTCGCGTGTTTCTCCAGCTCAGCAATTATGTCCTTAAAGTGTAGTGTCATGGCCTGGTCCTCATGCAACTCAGAACCCACGACCTTGTTTTCGTCTGTCAATATGTTCCTTAACTGGGCTTTTAAACCGTTGATCTGTGTCTGCAGCTCCACGTTATCTAGAGCGTTGACAACAGGTGTCCCGGTATTAAAAGCAGTGAATATGTCATTTACAGTACCCCTTCTTTGCCTCCCGACTCGATCCAAAACTTCTGGCGGTGTGGTGTATAATTTGTCTCTGTCGATGTCGACAAAGTCAAATTCGTAAAATTGTCTAAACATACTGGTTAACAGGACCTGGTATAATTGTTCCGTTTCTTTGGGACACCACTCCGGCAATCTTACCTCAGTGAGATTTCAAATCACTGAGGCCACCGCGTAGTGTACCCCTTGGTACAGCACCTGACCGGTGGGTACCAATACTAAACCGTTCCCGGGTCCCTTGGTGGTGGTTGGGCACCCTCCTTTCTGGGCTAGTGCTACCGGAAGCGTGGGCAGGGGCTTGCGTGGGCGGGTGATGAGTTCAGTGGCGTTCACCGGAATAGGGGAGTATGGGGCTCCGCACGCTCGAGTGCTAACATCCCATCTCATCCCCTTCCCTTCATCCTGCCACTGCCTCTGGAAGAAGATGGACACGCCCTTGGGGCAGACGCGTCTCGAACCCCACATACAGACATATATTCCCTCATCCGGTTCCCACCATTTGTCCCAACACACACGTAATTGTCCGTGAGTTCCCGTAATAGTCCGATGGGTATTATTACCCAGTCGCTCCCACTCGACCGTAGAGTTTCTCATGTCCTTTCCCAGCTTTCGTAGCCACCACCATCGCCTTGGTGGTACGTTCCCATTGCACACCAGACAAATCCTCTTTCCCACGGTGACGCTGACTCTGGGCGCTAGGATCCTCACTCGAGGGCACGTTAATGAAGTCTCTTGGTAGGCAAAACCGAAATTGCTGGAATATTCCGTAGAATTCGTTCCCAGCCAACCTGGCCATCTCCCTTGGTGGAAGTAGGTGGCGGTTTCCTCTACCTCTCGCTCCCCCGTCCCATCCGTTGCGATGGGGGCCGTGGCCCCGGAGCACCCGAAAATGATGACGTCCTTGGTGCGGCCTCGGTAGGCCCACCCGCACCCGATCGCCATGAACGCGATGACAATCCTTTCCATCGTATCCCAGGTTTCTGTAACCAACAAAATGATGTAGCCGGGCTCCCGATAGGTGCTGGCCTAAATTAATTGGACGCGCGGGTTCCTGGACCCCGCTCCCTAACAAACACACATACCGGGCAGACTTCAAAATTGTACTCTTAACACCATATACTTTACATTCCTTAAACTATGACCATAATTACCTATCTTAACTTATGTACAGCGCCGCCCTCCGTGGGGCGGCTTTCCGAATCCCTGTGAGGTCTGTCGTGTGCCACACCCTGCGGTGGGGCTGCATTGATCTTTGGCCTTGATCCCCCGCAGCCTGTCGCTGCTGAACGGGGATCATGTCTTCCTGGGGCTGCTTTAAACCGTGGTTGGGGAGGATGGGGAGAATCTGGCCAAAATTTTCTGGGCTGGGGCGCTCGAGCCGACCTACGAGGGGCTGCTTTGGGTTGGGCTCCCGGGGCCGATGGACCTGGGGTCGTGACTGTTACCGTTACAGCCTGTGGTTCCTCCACAGCTGCCGGCTCCAGCTCCCCTCCCTCAGGCTCCGCCCCCCCGGGGTCGGGATCTGTGGCTTCCGACTCCACCTCACCTGTCCCTACAGGTAACGAGTCTCCACCCCCACTCCCTACCTCCCCCAAGCTTGAGTCGAGGGCGGGACTGCCGTCCTCTGACTCTTCCTCCTCCGTGATTGGGTCTAAAGCGAGGTTGAGCTGTTCGGGCTCTCCCCTGCCTAAATCCCATTCAAAAGATGAGACCTCCCACTCCAATGGGATGGCCTCTCCCTTCACGCAGGCTACTGCTCCAGCCTGTGTGGTCTGTGACTCTGTTACAGGCTGAGGATCTTTGTTCTCAGACCTGGTCCCCTTTGGTGGCCCTTGTGTACCCGGTTTAAACAGTTTACACTGGTTGATGTGAAACCATTTGGTACGTCGGGGCGTCTTCACTGCATAAACCATGGGGCTGGCTTTGTCTACAATGCTGTATGGCCCCATGTACAGTGGTTCAAAACTCCCTACCCTGGCGTAGTTTCGGACCATGACCTGGTCCCCGACTACCCACTCTTGTTGTTTCCGAGGTTCCAACAACAGTTTATTTCCCTGGTGCTGTCTTCCCATGTTCCCAGCCGCCTGCCCATAAATCTGTCTCAGGCGCTCCAAGAGGGTTTGGGCGAATTTGTCCCGTTTCACCTCTCGGAGCTGGCCCTCAGTGAGCACCGGGGCTAGCACATGGGTGGGTGTTCGCATGATCCTTCCAGTCATTAACTCGTGCGGGGAATACCCCGTGCTTTTGGACTGGCTGGCTCGGATCCCCATGAGGACTAAAGGCAGGACCTCCGCCCATTTCTGGGGCGAGCCCATTGTCTCTTTCCTCAGCTTTTCCTTGAGGGTCCGATTCATACGCTCAACAATCCCGGATGACTGGGGATTGTATGCTACGTGCCACTTTCCCTCAATGCCCAAGAGCCTGAGGGCGTTCTGCATTACTTGACCGGTGAACTGACTCCCTTGGTCGGACTCTACAAAACGGGGGAGTCCCCACCGTGAGAACACTTCCCGAATCAAGATCTTAGCAGTACCCAGTGCCGTAGCTGTTCTGCACGGGAAGGCTTCTACCCATTTGGTGAACACATCTACCAGGACAAGGCAGTACTTATAGCCTCCCTGGGCGGCGGGCAGGGGCCCTATGTAGTCGACCTGAATCGACTGCCATGGTCCCTCTACCCTCCTGATGTGCCCCATGGGCACCTTCCTTTTGTGGGGGTCTGGGTTGTTAGCAGCACACACAAGACAGCTTGCGCAGAACTCGCGGACATCGTCCCGAAGTCCCGGCCACCATCCCGCCTGCTCCACCCGTTGCCAGGTGACCTCAGGTCCGGGGTGTCCCGCTCCTGGACCCTCGTGGGCCAATTGCAGGAATTCCCTTCGGTGCTGCTGCGGCACAACCCACTGCTCCTTTCGGAACAGCATACCTTCTTTGACTGTGAGGGCTGCCGTACTGTACGGACCTTCTACCTGTTTGCCCTCTGTGATGGCTTTTAGGACTGCTTTTAGGGCGGGATCCAGGGTTTGGACGGTCTTTAGGTCTGGGGGCGGTGTCACCCCTGTGTTCCCGGGAATTCCCTCCCTGCCTTGGATCGCCGCCACGGGTCCGGGTTCGTATGGGTCCCAGAGAATGCCGTTGCGGGCACCCTCCCTGGCTAGCGCATCCGCCTGCTGGTTGCCCTGACTGCGGGGTTCTGTAATGGAGTGAGCCTTCACCTTATGGATGAACACCTCTCCTTTCTCCCCCACAGCTGCTAGGATCTTCTCCAGCAAGGGCTTAACTGTTAAAGGCCGCCCGTCCGCGGAGGTGTACCCGCGTCGGGACCAGATGGCGAGGTACTCTGTACACGAATTGCACGTGAACATGCTGTCTGAGCAAATCGTGTATGGGGTTGGGAAAATCTCGGGGTGGGTAACCACGTACGCCACCGCGGACAATTCAGCCTGCTGCGCGCTCATAGCGCTGGGGAGCTTAATTGCCAGGACAATGTTTGCCGCAGGGTCATAAACTCCACACCCTGTGAGTCGCTTGCCGTCAGCTACAGTGCTAGAACCGTCTACGTAGATCTTGCGGCCCGTGGGATGTATCCCGGCCCGTAAACCTATGTTAACTTCCCATACCCCTTCTACGGAACATTGATGGGCTGTCCCGGGATATGCCATATTGGCTGCGAGCCTTGGCGCGCAGAGGCCTTTAACTTTGAGATCCATCTGGGAAAGGAGGAGGGTCCAGCGCGCAATCCGAGCGCTGCTTATGGTCCCATCCTTAATCCTCCCGTCCAGAAGCATCTTCGTGGGGGTGTGATGGGTGAGGAGCGTAATGGGAGAGGTCCCTGTGAAGATCACTGATCTGTTCACAGCCCAATGCGTGGCCAGGAGATGCCGTTCGCAATTGGAGAAACTCCTCTCCACATCCGTGAGCACCCTGGAGGAATAAACTACTGGTCTTAGCTTGCCGTGCCGCTCTTGGAGCAGCACTGCGCTCAGGCTGTCCCCACTAGCGGCTACCTCCAGAAAGAACTCCTCTCCCCCATCTATGGCCCCTAGGGCTGGCGCGGTCTGCAGATCTCTTTTCAACTTCTCGAATGCTGCCTGGCACCCCTCGTCCCAAGACCACTTGACTCCCTTGTGTAAGAGTCGAAGTAGCGGGGCCGCTGTGGCAGCATAGTCCTCGATGAAATCTCTGCAGTACCCGGTCAATCCCAAAAAGGACCTTACACCCGTTACGGTGTTGGGAATCGGCAGATCTTGTATAGATTCCCGCCTGGCCTTATCTATGGCTCTTTCCCCAGCGCGGATGGCCAGACCCAGGAATTTAACTTCCTGCTGGCCGATCTGGGCTTTCTTTGGGTTTACTTTGAAACCCTTCCTTTCTAACAGTTCCAACAATTCGGCTAACAGTGGGCCGTGCTGCTCCCTTGTATCTGTGAACAGGAGTAAGTCGTCCATATACTGCACTATCTGGTTGGGCTGGCTGAACTCTTTCAAACTCCCCGCCATGCACTGATGGAAAATGCTGGGGCTGTTGTGAAAACCCTGTGGTAAGCAGTTCCAGGTGTACTGTTGCCCTTTGAAAGTATAGGCAAACTTGTACTGCTCCTCCCGCCGCAGCGGAATGGACCAAAAACCGTTCGAGATGTCCAGCACCGTGAATGTGGTCGCCGATGCTGGAATACTCCCTATTAAGTCTGCAACTGCTGCTACCGTGGGCGCGCAGGCTGGGATATTACTATTGAGGACTCTATAGTCCACCGTGGCTCTCCACGAATTGTCCGGTTTCTTTACCGGCCATAATGGGGAGTTCACGTGGGTGGCTATCGTCCTCAATACGCCCTGCTGTACCAATGAAGATATTGCTGTCTCCATGTCGGGTTCTGCCTCCTTGGGGAAATTATACTGCTTTTGGGGTCGGATCATGGGGTCCCCGTCTACGCTGACTTCGAACCCAGTGACTCTCCCGCAGTCGTGCTTGTGGGTGGCGAACGCGGTCAGATTTTCTGACACACGCGCCTGCAAGTCCGTTGGGACGTTTGTTATCATGAGCTCGAGATCGTAACCTCCTGATGGCTTCATAGTGCACAGGGCCCCCTTTTCTTCCTTCCCCGGGATTACGACTACCTTACCTAGACCGCCCTCGGCTCCCCAGAGACAGTGATTTCTCAGGTCCACGAGGATCCCGTGTTCCACCAAGAAATCAGCCCCGAGGATGCCTTTCCCCCCCCCCCTCTTTCCACTTCAATAGGATGCACGTCCATGTGGTGTGGAGCGCTCCCAACTGAATGGAGAGCGGGAGGGAGTGCGCGCCAGCCTGTGCTCTACCTGTGAAACCCGCTACTAAATATGGAGCCTGGGCGGACAGAGGTGAGGCAAAAGGTTTGTCCGTGTGGATCACGGTACACGAAGCTCCCGTATCCAACAGGTAACTACCCCTTTGTTTCTCCACCTCCATCTCCACCACAGGTCTTCTCCAAGCGTCATAGCGGAGCGGACACAAGTAGATGGGCTGCGCGGGCGTCAGTCATTTAGGTGTTTCGGCTGGGGTCTCGGGGGCGATAGGGCTGTTAGCAACCGCTACCTTCCCCTGCCAGGTCATCAGAGACCGCATAGTCTCCAAGACTGACTCGATCGCAGCGGGGTCCACAACCGCACCACCCCCTTTATTCGGGGCAGAGGCTACGGTTGGGTTCTGGACTGGTGTTGGGGCAGCGGCCTGCACTTGTGGTTGTGCTGGTGTTGGGTAAACTCTCGGGCCGTTGGCGACTCGGGCTTGGGCTTGATCTTGGGCTGCGGCGAACGCTCTCTCCCTCTTATCCTTCCAAGGATTCCTACAGTCCTTGCGCCAATGACCCTCCTTCCCACACCCGTAACAACTGCTATTTGCTTGGGGATGGCGATTTCCCTCCTGACGCCATTCCTTTTTAGCAGAAGCTGCGGGTCTCACCTCATGCACCTTTCCTTTCACAACAGGCGTTTTCTTGCCCTTGTTGTTTCTATAACTGATCGTGAGCTGATCTAGTACTACTTCCTCCGTGGAGCGGGCGTTAGTGGGGTCAAACCATGCTTTGGCCTGTTCCTTCACTACTGGCAGGCAACCTGCTACCAGGCACCGAAGCCAGTGAGCCCTTTGTTCGCCATCCAGCCCGGCCCGGGCCGGCCCGCCCGGGCAGCTGCGCTGATACACTGGCCACAACCTGTCGGCGAAAACCCGTGGGGGTTCTCCCTCTAGCTGCACTGTCTTTTCTAAACGGAGGAACGGAGTTCCGTCCCCCTCTCCCATGATCTCCAGAATCTCATCCCGTAGCAACTCATAGTCCCTGTGCCCTCTCTTGCTCTCGTCAGGGAGACACTGGAGGAGCGAACTGTCCAGGGAGAACAGCAGCATTTTAGACTGTTCAACCCCGTCGCAGTCATTGACTGCTGCGGTCTGCTCCACGTCCCTGAAATGCACGGAGGGATCTCCTGACTCGGAGAGTTTTGGGAGGTGACTTATCATCTCTCTTAGCTGTCGTGCGCTATGAGGCATTATGATCTGACTCTCAAGGGGTCCGTCATCGCCATTTTCTTCATTTGGACCGATCCTCCGGTGTCTCGTTGGACACATTGGCGCCGACCCCGACTCTACTGTCTGGGGTTGCTCTACCTCAGGGCTCTCTTCCTCTACCGTCTCCGTCTCCTGTCCCGGAGTCCAAGACTCCTCATAGGCAGGAGGCGCAGAAGGTTCGGGGGTTGGTACCCCAACTGCCTCTGGTGGAATCGGTCTTTTGGATTCCTTGGCTAGCAACAGCTGACTCGCTGGTGGATTTATGAGACACACCAACCCGTTTGCCTTCGCTCGGGCCTTTCTCAGGTCCTCTAGCTCCCGGCGGCAAGTGCTGTGGTCGGTGTTCTCAGATCTATCCTCCATGGCCATCTTATATGCTGCCCTGGCTCCCAGGAGCTTTTCCTCTTGGGCATCTACTTGTTTGGCTAGACGGGAACACCTCTCTCTCATTCTACCTTCACTGGCCTTGGCCTCAACGACCTGACATTTTAAATATTCTACCCGGGTTTCGTGGCAGCGAATTACAGAGCGGCGTTCCTGGTTCAGCGCGTCAAGCGATTCAATCAGTTTTTGACCTCCCGCAACCTTTTCCTCTACGCCTTTAAGCAAGCCGTTGATCTGGACTGTCTGTGCTGCAACTACCTGGTCCAAAAGCTGGACTTGCTTCTTGTAGCACATCAGCCAGACCGCCTTTTCTAAAGATTTCTTATGCTCTCTACCCGCTGTCCACTTGATGGCTGCGTCTAGCGGGCGCCTATCCCTTAGTAGATCAGATATCCATTGTTTTGTGAGGTTGACTTTTCCGAAAACATAATCTGCTATTCTTTCATCCATCACATTTCGTTTATTCAGATCTTGATCTAACACACTACTTTCCTGCTGCCAAGGTCCTGCCGCGGTCGCCATTTCTATAGGGGGTTTCTCTTGCTCTTTCTGGTCTCCTGCCAGGCTTCGTGCAATAATTACCCTTGAGTGGTTCGACCCACTCCCCCTACGGTTCTAGACCTTGGACTTAGGTGCAGAGAACAGTAGTGCAGAGAAAGAACTCAATAGACCAGGTTGAATAGCACGAAATGGATGCTTTTATTTTTAAACAGTTTGAAGCATTACAAAATACATGTCATAGGCACAGATTAAAGTTACTACAATCATGCACAAATTTATGAACTTGACTCTATGGAAATGGGGAACACACGGCACATCGTAAAAGGGGAAACACATTACGATTTCCCTTAACTCCCTCCCCTATACCTAAACTAAGTTTCGACCTGGGGAACTTGGGATCATGCTCACCACTCTCGAAATCGCGAGAAAGGGGGTTCGCAGACTTTTGACACCGCTTCCCGTCGTCACGTGGATTTGGAAACTTCTGGCGCAGCCGATATTCTCTCCTCCCTCGAGGCGGTGGGGTAGACCCAGCCTCGATGAGCGCTCGTTAAGGTTGAGATCCGCTAAGTCGATTTGGGTTCATGGAGCAGACCCAGATGCAGGCTATGCACTTGGGAGAATCTTGTGGCCTAGATCGCCAGTCCTCCAGAGGGTTTCTTCTCCGTCGGCCTGGGTCGTCGATGATCTCCCGACCCCAGTACCCGGGCCACCCTCGTCGTCTTCTCGTCGTGGCCGAGCCTTGTTTGGCTGAACACCGACCACGTTGTCCTTTTACCGAAACCGTCCGTCTTTAAAAAGACGAAAACGTTTTCATCGATCTGCCGAAGTGGAAGAGGCGCCGATCCGGGCACCGTCCGCCCTTCGTTCGTTCCTCGTAGAAGAAAGTTCTTGAAGAAATGGAAGCCTGAAGTCGCCCAACAAGAAGCCGTGGCAGTGAAGAAGAAGTTGTTCAAGTAACCCGAAGTCCGAAGTAACTTAGATGGACTTTCAATCCATAGTTATACTCTTTTGGGACAGTCTTATCTCCCGCCAAATCATAGTCCTGTCTTTGTATTAATTTTGGCGGGCAGAAATCTCTGCAGGGGCGCTTTGTCTTGTAACGGAGCCGGTGATAACTTAAACTGGCCTTCCTGGCCGATAATGTCTTTCAATGTCTTTTGCATTGTCACCGTGGCTCGGTTCGCATATTGATCGGTCCGGACATTTTCCTTGATGGCTGCTAAACGGTTTTTCCTTTGTACGATAAATGGGTATAAGTGTTTTTACATTGTCCGCCCATATCTTGATGGGCCCCATCCTGTACTTATAATCCATTGAATATGTATGCTGTTGCTCTGAGTTTCGGTTCCCAGAGACTGGCTTTCGTGGGCTCACTGTCTTCAATCCACAAGCCTGTCTGGCTTGCAGTAACAGAAATAAAATGGTTCATAAACTGATCACGGGGCCTGGCGGCCATTTTGTATGCCCTTTTATCAAAGGTTTTTCTGTGCAAGCTTACTTTGGTCAATAAACAGTCTTATTTTATCCAGTTTTCTTGCGTGATTTTTGCTGAAAATTGCGAATCTTACATCGCTCAGCCACCCAAACATGGCCGACCGCCCGTGGCCGCCGCACCTGATCAACCAAAGCCGCCTGACAAACCGCCTGCGCTCGCCGCGCCTGCTCAGCCACCACCGCCTGCCAACACGTCCACCAGTCATCAGCTTCCTCTACCAGGGTATCGAAGTCGATCGGACAGGCTTATCAGGCCTCCTCCTCGCCTCACCTTTTCTGTTAAAGACAATTCTGGGGGGGCGCATGTGGCAGAGCCACCAAAGGACTCAGAGTGGTTGTACATAATTCCTTTAACGGCAATGTAGTTACTGTCTGTGCCTGTACCTTTAATTACACTGTTTGACTGTACAATGCCAGTTACCTTTACAGCACGTGATGACGTCATGCCGTTAGTCACGTGATGCCCCAACAGCGGGAAGAACGTGATGACGTCATGACGTCACTCTCCTGATCAGGGTATCAGTCTTCGTGGAGCCTTCAAGGAGAATAGACCTGTTTTTGATGTGTCCTAGCAGTTTCCAGTTTAAACTCGTTTGTTTTCATTAAAGTTCATTAATTTAATTACCTGAGTCGAACTCAGTCTTTTGATAGGAACCTCCGCTCCTACAATAGAACATTTAAGCTTTAAAAATAACTAAGCATTTATTGGGCTACATATATAGTTAGTTGTGCAGTATAAGTTTGCAGGCCATTACTAACATATTTACGACTTAAAAACTCGCGACCTAAAGAACAGATGGTGGGTGGAGAAAGCGCAGGAGATCCAGCAGCTAGCCGACAACAACGACGTGCATGGATTCTTTAGCGCAGTCAAGACCATCTACGGCCCAAGCACCCAAGGCCCTTCCCCACTGCGGGCCAAGAACAGAGAGGTACTCATCAAGGACAGGGAAGCAGTCAGTGCCCGCTGGAAGGAGCACTTCGAAGATCTCCTTAACCACGACTCTGTCTTCAACACGAGTGTCCTCAACTCCATCCCACAGCATGCTACTCGCCACCATCTCAGCACAACCCCAGCCCGGCATGAGGTTGAAAAGGCCATCAGACAACTGAAGAACAATAAGGCCTCAGGAGCAGATAGAATCCCCACCGAGGCACTAAAGCATGGCGGAGGAGCACTACTGGCGTGAATTCATGAACTAATTTCTCTTATCTGGAAGGAGGAGAGCATGCCAGGGGATCTCAGAGACGCTGTAATTGTGACCATCTTCAAGAAAGGTGACAAGTCCGATTGCGGTAATTACAGAGGAGTTTCCCTGCTATCTGTCATAGGGAAAGTCATCGCAAGAATCCTCCTCAATCGCCTTCTCCCAGTGGCTGAAGAGCTCCTCCCAGAGTCGCAATGCGGATTCCGCCCACTAAGGTGCACAATGGACATGATCTTCACCGCACGTCAATTACAAGAGAAATGCAGGGAACAGCACCAACCACTGTACATGGCGTTCTTTGATTTCACAAAGGCCTTCGACACTGTCAACCATGAGGGATTACGGAGTGTCCTCCTCAAATTCGGCTGCCCTCAAAAGTTTGTCACTATCCTCCGCCTGCTTCACGACGACATGCAAGCCGTGATCCTGATCATCAGTTCCACCACGGACCCAATTCACGTACGAACCGGGGTCAAGCAAGGCTGTGTCATCGCACCAACGCTCTTCTCAATCTTCCTTGCTGCAATGCTCCATCTCACCCTCAGTAAGCTCCCCACTGGAGTGGAGCTAATTTACAGAACAAACGGGAAACTGTTCAACCTCCATCGCCTCCAGTCCAGATCCAAGGTCGTCCCATCCTCTGTCATCGAATTACAGTATGCAGACGATGCTTGCGTCTGTGCTCACTCGGAGGTCGAACTCCAAACCATCGTAAACACCTTCACCGAAGCATACGAGAGCATGGGCCTTACACTAAACATCCATAAGACAAAGGTCCTCTACCAACCTGCCCCCGCCACACAGTTCTGCCCCCGATTATCAAAATCCACGACAAGGTCTTGGACAACGTGGACCACCTTCCATACCTCGGGAGCCTACTGTCAACAAGGGCAGACGTCGATGACGAAGTCCAACTCCGCCTTAGGTCGCCTGAGGAAGAGAGTGCTTAAAGACCAGGACCTCAAGCCCGGCACTAAACTCATGGTCTACAGGGCAGCAGTGATACCTGCCCTGCTGTATGCCTCAGAGACATGGACCATGTACAGCAGGCACCTCAAAGCACTGGAGAGGTACCACCAATGCTGCCTCCGCAAGATCCTGCAAATCCATTGGCAGGATAGGCGCACCAAGGTCAGTGTTCTTCCTCAGGCCAATATCCCCAGCATCGAAGCTCTGACCACGCTCAATCAGCTCCGATGGACGGGTCACATTGTCCGCATGCCCGATACGAGACTCCCAAAACAAGCGCTCTATTCGGAGCTCCGGCACGGCAAGAGAGCCCCAGGTGGGCAGAGGAAACGCTTCAAGGACACCCTCAAAGCCTCCTTGAAAAAGTGTAACATCCCCACCGACACCTGGGAATCCCTGGCCCAAGACTGCACAAAGTGGAGGAGAAGCATCCGGGAAGGCGCCGAACACCTCGATTCTCTTTGCCGGGAGCAAGCGGAAGCCAAGCGCAGGCAGCGCAAGGAGCGCACATCAACCCAAGCACCCCACCCACCTGCCCCTTCAACCACCGTCTGCCCCACCTGTGACAGAGACTGTAGGTCCCGCATTGGACTCATCAGTCACCTGCGAACTCATTTTTAATGTGGAAGCAAGTCATCCTCGGTTCCGAGGGACTGCCTAAAACACAAAAAACAAAAAAAACATTTACTTTGAAATCAGTTAAGAATATTAATGGTATTTTGGGTGAAATGTTTATTTCTACTAATCCATAAATTCAATGCATTCATGTCACAAATCGTGATTCCAATATCTCCTGTTGAAAATAAATAAATAAATTCAATAAAAACTGAGGTTGTCATTTGTACTGTGTATCAGCGCTAAATATGAATTGACAGTGATCTTTACCACTATAAACCACAGAAAAGAATTAGGAAACACTTCAGCTGGAATTTTCTGGGGGGTCAGCGGGCGGGATCGGTGGTGGGTCAGGTGGGAAATTTGATTTTTTCAACCGTGGGTCGGGACCCCGCTGTCAACCTGCCGCAACGCGCCTTTCCCAACTAAGTACAACACAGTATTCTTTTAACTGTTTATTGTACTACGAATAACATACAAACGTCAATGCACTGTTCCCTTTAACTTCAAACTGTACTCACATACACTGCTCCCTTTAACTCTCTTTAATTTCAAACACCACTCACCCCGGCGATCACTCGGAGGCATATGTTTCCATCTGTATGGGTGATCAAATCCATCTGTAGTTCCCTTGTAAGTTGCTGAAGTTTGTCCCTAAATGTACTCTTTTTACAATATAAAGACCATTCCTGTGACAACTGATTGACGCAACCCCCCACCCCTTTGGTTGTACCATCTTAATCTTGTCTGTTTCTGCAAATCTATAGAATGCTTGATTTGATCACTTCCCCATCCTGGGACAGTGAATAGTCCATTATCACACAAGGAAATCTCCTCATTCTGTTCGATGTTCAACCGTTATCACACAAAGGTGTTTTGTTGGAGTAAAGGTTCGGGCTTATCAGCATTCTGAAATGTTGGTGAATGGATTTTACTCCAGCAACAATTTTGATATTAACATCTCCAAAGGATGAGGGAACCAATCCAGACTCGGTGGAACCATGGCCATTACCTGTCGCGTTGATTTGTAAATCTTGTTAACAGCCTGACCACAGGAGTTCAATGGACAGGACAGTCAGTTATTTAAACAAGCACATGTCATTATGTGGCCTGATTACTCCAGCTATTTCCTTGGTTAGCATATTCATAAAGTCAATCAATCGTGTCTGTATCTCTGTATGAATAATTTCCTTCTGCATTCCGTTCAGCTCACAGCTTGTTTTAAAAGCTAATTTAAAAGTCCCGTTGGTTCCTCGAGGCATAGAAACATAGAAAAGTAGGAGCAGGAGTAGGCCATTCGGCCCTTCGAGGCTGCTCCGCCATTCAATTGATCATGGTTGATCCTCTATCTCAATACCATATTCCTGCTCTCTCCCCATACCCCTTGATGCCTTTTGTGTCTAGAAATCTATCTATCTCCTTCATACTGGGATACGACGCTTGGTCAATTTCTTAGGATTGGTCAATGTACAAAACTGCCTTTACCATACAGCCGCTTAACCCTTTAATTTTGGTTTACTTTAAGTTAAGTGCATTCTTGCTGCAGGACTGGCTACAGAACTGAATGGTTTGGGAGCTCGGTGATACACGCCAAGGCTTCCGATGAATCCTGTTGGCGTGGCCATGATTGTCCCGATCCCATTGAACAAGTGACTCATCATGCTACCTGTGTACCTGTGAGAATCAATGCCGCTGTTGCTGTGTATACATACATGCAAAGGTGAAGCACAGACAATTCTGCATCAGCATTAATAGTAAAACATCGCAGAACATTCAGTTTAGGTATCACAAATTCACCTTAAACTTTCATGATCCCTAAAATGGCTTTGGGATCCCATTCTCATCACCAAAAATGTAATATATGTGGGTAGAACAAATGAAGGACAGAGACACGATGAGTTGCTAGTCAAGGTGCTTGTTTACTAGGCCAGAGCGAACTGAGCATGCTCATACTAAACCATGTGATAATGCATTACAGTTACCTTGTGGACCAGGTGGAGCAGGAGTGCTCCGCCGGTGTCTCACGGAAACCTTGGGCCTACCCTGCCCTGGGCCACACTTGCTCTCCCCCAACTGCAAACGGCTGTGGACCTCTCCCTTCCACCACAAACCGCCCGTCAATGCTTACATTGGTCCGAGGGAATGGTCCACAAAACCATTCAGTTTAAACTTCTTTCAAAAACACTGGTCTGGATGATAATTATTTTTACCAGACCTCCAACATAGTTGAGTGACCCTGGAGCTGTTATACTCTGTGGCATTAATTTGTTCGGAATCCTGGCAGCAGTCTCCATCCCAGGTGCTATTTTGAGAGCTCTAGCAGATATCAGTCTGTCTCCCACCAACAGTTTCCTCTGTATTGATAGTTTACTTCAATCCGCAGACAAAACAATCTCATATTGCATCGTCAAGAAACCCACCAAAGTCACATGTTTCTCTCAGTTTCCTCAGTTCAACCTTAAACTGAGAAACATTTTCATCATCCCTTTGCCTCCTTTGGTTAAACTTGAACTGTTCCGCAATCACAAGTGGCTTCAGGCTCAGGTGTACTTTGACCATTAGGCCCAATTTCTCATATATTTTCATAAATCACTCAGATTGGTGTGGTAATAACTGGAAACTTTTATTTTCAGACCCCCAAGAACATTCCTTCAAAGATTAACAAACCAACACAAGACCTTGGAGTGCAATTCCTTAACAAAGTGTTTGCTACATCAGGAGGCCATCTGGTGTTCAGTTAACAATATGCAAGTACCATACAGATCACTAACAACAATTCTTAGAGTAACTTCTGGCATGGCAGCTACAACTGATTCCATTGATGCCTTGGGTACCAGGGTGGAGATGGCAATCTTGTAGAGCTTTAAAGATTTGATTAATACCATTCAGTTTGCTTCCCCACTGACCAGTGGCCAAGCAGAGCCAGTGCCTTGTACAGTCTCCCAGGACAGTGATATATGTATAACCTCCCTCTGGACTCTTGTGCTGCCTACACTTAAGCGAGAAAGGCACCAAGGCAAGGCCGACCTTACAGGAGTACAGAAGATGCAGCCCGCACCGTCACTCTGGGGCCTCAGCTGCACACAAACAAGGGCCATTTCAGAATTGGAAGGCATTACAATATGGTGTGAAGGCTTTTGGTCAAACTTATAGTGGAATAACAGAAAGTATTTAGCTGCTCATCCATTCCTTATGGAAAGCACCAGTGATCCACCTCACAATTTCATCTCACTGAGATGTATGAAGCTAAGCTTACGTAAAGACTCAATTGTAGGCACCAAGGGCAGGCATAGTGGTCAGAAACGGTAGGGCCAGAGATATATTTTGAAGGATTATAGAGAGATTTGCGGAGGTGTGATATGTGTAGTTTGAATTTTGTCAACGTGGAGGAATATTTGGGAGACACAGTAGCAGAATGCTTGCCAGATGTTCACTCTGATTTTTGTGATTGGTTAATATGGCTAATAGAAGTTTAGCACTGTAGGGTTTCGCAAGAATTTCAAAAAATTTCTATTGCCATGAAGATTATTTTTGATTAAAGAAAATCTGGGTGGAATATACCTTAAAAAATCCAGGGCATCAAAATGGCTGTCAGACCTCATAGCAGAAGACAAAAGATAGCCTGCTTGTATATCTACAAAGGATTTGAAAAAAACGCCAGCCTGTGTGAATGCATGAAGTATTTGAAACTGTCAATCAACTGCAGTTTAGGTTAGGAAGTTTCAATCCACAGGACAATGGATGTTTGCTTACAGAACTCTCTACAATGTTGACACAAAGGCTTAAGCACTTAAAGCTGTCAATCAATTGCGGTTGGACTGACCACAGGACAATGGGTTTGTTTACAAACCATTTAGTGCTATTGACTCAACACTTAGGATTCATTAGTCCAGCACTTGAGATATCGATAGGACATTTTAAACCGGGCACATAGCAGTTTAAACGAATGGGGAATACATTCAAACCCATCACAGTCAATGGGGACAGATCGATTCCCTTTTGTATAGCCCAGCTACATCCGGATTTGGGCACGAAGATTACGGCTCCCAATGGGGTATAAGGTAGCCTCTCAGGAAGCCATTCTCTCTCTCTCTGCCACCTCGCCTCCGTGCTCTGCCTGCAAGAAGAACAACTCAGGAGCCCGCCCAAAGGAATGGAATACCAGCAGTTACTTTTGAAATACTGGGGTATCTCCACTTCGGGGCGGTGAAGAATCTAAGACTGCAGGGGCACGGAGCAGACGTTCACTGGTGAGCATAAAACTTTCTGGTATTAGGGGCGGGAATTAAGGGGAATTTTGTTAATTGTAATTTTAGTCAATTTTCCCTCGATGTGTCTGTTTTCTCCTCCCCTATTAAGCTAAAAGTGTGCTGTATTAAGAAAAAGAGTGCTGTACTAAGCAAATGTGTGCTGTATTAAGTAAAAGTGCTGTATTGAGTAAAAGTGTGCTATATTAAGCCAAGGTGTGCTGTAATAAGCAAAGGTGTGCTGTATTAAGCAAAAGCGTGTTGTATTGATTATTTTCAATTTATTTCTTTTTATTTCAATAAATACTGGTCTTCTTTGCACCCAACCACGAGTCTCGTTTTGTCTACATTGCTACTGAATAAGTCCGGCGGTCAGAACCAGAAAAGGGGAGCGATTCGAAACCGCACGGTGCTCTGGAGCAGCTCAGATGCTTCTGACTGGCCAGAGACAATAACCTCATAACCCCCCCCTTATTTCTACAGCACTGTGATTACTTTTACTGCCACTGACAGTGTGGATCCTCTTCCAGGAGGTTGCTGGTCCACGGCAAGCAGCTAGCATAACTCAAACATTGTCTCAACCAACGACGAGCCGACAGATTCAAATAGGACAACTGGGATTTGTACACTTTGTGGTGTGGTTACTTAAAGGAGCTGGGGTGGAGGGTGAAATCGCAGCAGAGAATGAGGGATAATTTGGGTAGTGACTATCGCCTCCCCAACAAACCTGCAATTCCCTCTCTTCCCCCACCAGGACTACCACTGGCCTCTCTTTCCCCAACTGCCACCATTAAATTACTGTTGTGGGCGACGGGGGTGAGGGAGGGTAGGCTTGGGTTTTTGGAGGATTTCCTTTTCATGCTGCAGCTTCCTGGGGCCGCCATGCGGAAGATGACAGTAGGTCCCAGGGAGTGGTGGTAATGTTCCTGAATTACCTGTGTGGCGGGAGAGGAACATGTATTGGCTTCCTCTCACTCCATTCAGCACTAAGCATTTACCTGCTGAAGACCCCGGTTTTAAAAGCAGGTCTGACCTCCAGGCACTTCTGCCTCTTTAATGGTGTGTCCTGCTATTCTGGTGCTATAATGATGGGCCCACTACATCACTAGGATTTTATGACCAGTCGATGGCAGGCTCTCTCTAGGTGGCCGGAATCCTGCCAGAAAATTTCCACTGATAAAATAATTTGAAAAATGCTTTACCCTTTAACTGGTAGCTACAAACCTTTATGGGCTGCAGCAGTCAGATATATCAACACCTCCCTGCACCCTCCAGTAAACTCCTAGGAGGTCCAACTGGGCAGGATCTTGTAGGGCCAACTTTGGAAGATTTAGCACGGTTTGCCATGTCTCTTTCAAGGCTAACAACAAAATCTACTGAACAGCTCCAGTGCCAGGACCAAAAAATTGAAAGCTACATGTAATTTACAATATAGCTTTCCTCAATAATGGTGGAGCCCAGCACGCGAGTGCAGAAGATAAGGCTGAAGTGTTTGCAACCATCTTCAGCCAGAAGTGCCGAGTGGAGGATCCATCTTGGCCTCCTCCTGTGGTCTTCACCATCACAGAAGCCAAGTCTTCAGCCAATTCAATTCACTCCATGTGATATCAAGAAACAGCTAAGCGCACTGGATACAGCAAAGGCTATGGGCTCTGACAACATCCCGGCTGTCGTGCAGAAGCCTTGTGCTCCAAAACGAGCCATGCCTCTAGCCAAGCTGTTCCATTACACGTACAACACTGGCATCGACCTGACAATGCGGAAAACTGTCCAGGTATGTCCTGTCTACAAAAAGCAGAACAAATGCAATCTGGCCAATTACCGCCCCATCAGTCTACTCTCAATCATCAGCAAAGTGATGGAAGGTGTCGTTGACAGTGCTATCAAGCGGTACTTACATACGAACATACAAATTAGGAGCAGGAGTAGGCCACTCGCCCCTTCGAGTTGCAGACACTCTCCACAGAATTCCTAGCCTCTGACCTTCTCTTGTTGCTACAGTATTTATATGGCTGGTCCAGTTAAGTTTCTGGTCAATGGTGACCCCCAGGATGTTGATCGTGGGGGATTCAGCAATGGTAATACCATTGAATGTCAAGGGGAGGTGGTTAGACTCTCGCTTGTTGGAGATAGTCATTGCCTGGCACTTCTGTGGCGCGAATGTTACCTGCCACTTATCAGCCCAAGCCTGAACGTTGTCCAGGGCTTGTTGCATGTGGACATGGACTGCTTCATTATCTGAGGAGTTGTGAATGGTGCTGAACAATGTGCAGTCATCAGCGAACAGGGGGGAGGGGAGAGGAGGAGGGGGGAAAGAGGAGGGGGAAAGAGGGGAATGGAGGGGAGAGGAGGGAGGGGAGAGGAGGGAGGGGAGGGGAGGGAGAGGGGAGGTGAGCGAGAGAGGGGGAAGAGGAGGGGAGGGGAGGGAGGAGGGGAGGGGGAGAGAGGGAGGGGGAGAGAGGGAGGGGGAGAGAGGGAGTGAGGGGAGACAGGGAGGGGAGGGGGAGGGGAGGGGGAGGGGATGGGGAGGGGAGGAGGGAGAGAGGGAGGGGGAGAGAGGGAGGGAGGGGAGAGAGGGAGGGGAGGGGAGGAGGGGGAGGGGCCGGGGAGGGGCAGGGCGATGCTCCTTTCTTCTTTTTCTTTCTTTGTCAGCCTCCAGGAGAGCAGGAGTTAAAAAGCTGCATGAGAGGGGACAGAGAACCAGCGGGAGTTCGGCTCTGCGAAACCCCCCAACCGCATTCAGAGAAAAATAAAAGGTGACAGCACAGGGAAAAGGGAAAGTGATTGGTTGGTGAGTATTTTGCTCACTTATCTTATCTTTTAAAGCCCGGGAAATGTATTAGTAATTGTAAGGTTTCATTAGTATTAGTAAGGTTTACTAGCAGTAATAAATCTTATTGGGTGTAATAGGGTTTATTAATTATTAATTAAGACAAAAATAAAGATGGCAGGGCAGGTGATGTGTTGCGGCTGCAGGATGTGGGAGCTCCTGGCCGCCTGTGTAATCCAGGAACTTAACTGGGCCAGCCATATAAATACTGTAGCAACAAGAGTAGTTCAGAGGCTAGGTATTCTGTGGCGAGTGTCTCACCTCCTGACTCCCCAAAGCCTTTCCACCATCTAAAAGGCAAAAGTAAGGAGTGTGATGGAATACTCTCCCCACTTGCCTGGATGAGCGCAGCTCCAACAACACTCAAGAAGCTCGACACCATCCAGGACAAAGCAGCCCATTTGATTGGCACCCCATCCACCACCTTAAACATTCACTCCCTCCACCACTGGCGCACCGTGGCTGCAGTTTGCACCATCTACAAGATGCACCGCAGTAACTCACCAAGTCCTCTTTGATAGCACCTCCCAAACCCACGATCTCTACCACCTAGAAGGACAAGGGCAGCAGGCGCATGGGAACACCACCACCTGCAAGACCCCTCCAAGCCACACACCATCCTGACTTGGAAATTTATCGCCGTTCCTTCATCGTCACTGGGTCAGAATCCTGGAACTCCCCCCTAGCAACACTATGGGAGTACCTTCACCTCACAGACTGCAGCAGCTCAAGAATGCGGCTCACCACCATCTTCTCAAGGGCAACTAAGGATGGGCAATAAATGCTGGCATTGCCAGCGATGCCTACATCCCAGGAATTAATCAAATAAACCACAGGGGGCTTCAAATGATCAGATTTCTGTCTTGTCTTTCATGGGCCTGTATTTTCCAATGCCTATGGGTGTGTACGAGCTGTGTACACGCCCGCAGGGACCTCGCAAGTGCCGGTTTCAGGTATGCGAAGCGCATGCGCTGAAAACCAGCACTTCCGATCTGTCAAGAACAGATCGCACGCCTGCCCTGAAGAAGGGCCTCTGTGGGTGGAGAGTTCCACTTTCTGCAAAACCTCCGCCCGCTGAAATCCTTTAAAAATCTTGGGGGAAAGATTCAGTTGGTTGCGCCACCCATTAGCGCCTTAAGAGGGCGCTAAGTGGGGCACAAACCAACTAGTGCCTGGGTGCAGCACTGCCCACGCCTCCTGCAAAATTCAACGGGAGGTTAGTGGTGGTGCTAACCGGTAGCGCTGCGCTGCTGGCGATGACGTCATTGGTGTGCACAGCGCCCCGCTCACGCCCCGGCCGCGATCTTCGGGAGCGCCCCCTGAGTTACCGCCGGACGCTATGTCCAACAGGGTCAGAGTGGCGTACCTGTGGCCGGGGAGGCGCAATTTAAAGGCGAGGTGCGGGGTGGCCATTTTTGTTGCTGGCCGCCTGCCTGCGCTCCCGTCCCCGGCCTCCTGAACCCCCCCCACCCCCGCAGAGTGCCGGCTGCACTCCAAGAGCCCGGCACTTCTCTTGGGTGCCGGGCTCTTTTGTCTGCACTCCTGATCCCCGGGGGCACAGCTGGGCCCCAGATCGCGCTGCACAAGGCCCCTCCCCTTTAAGAAGGGGAGGAAGGGCTGTAATACCGTGGTGCGACGTGCCGCAGCATGTGGCACTGCGGCACGTTGCACCACGATATTCACTCGCAGCGCCCCAAGAGGGATGCGGGGCGCTTCCAGTAGCGCCCCACTTCCCTCTTGGGGCGCAACCACTCAATTTCCGGCATGGGGGTGCTAATTTTTCAGGGGCACTACTTTTAGCGCCCGAGCAAAGTTAGCGCCTCAATTGGGTCGCTACTCAATTTTTAGCCTCTTATGCCTGGTAAAAGCAGGTGTAAGGCCTGCTTTTACCAGCAAAACAGTTTTAAAAAGTTAAAAAATAATTTTCTTTTCATTCATTTATAATTTTTAAATACTTTAAAAAAAGGTAAGTTTATTTTTAGCCCAGTAAAAAACTATAATATTTTTTCAAAAAATTTAATTTTTGTTTAAAATATTTAATTTAATGAAATTTTAACTAATTTTAAAAACGTGATTTAAAAAAAATATTCATTTAATGTTTTGATGTATTCTTTGAGTGATCTCCATTCATACTTTTGATTGGTTTGAGCTGAGAGACCTGTCAAAAGTATGAAGGGGGATTCCCTTCTTTCATTGGTTCCCATTGGCCCACGTGATCCCAGGGACGCTTGCGAACCGCATGTGCCCCTGGGATACCTGGGCCCTGCGCCTTTCGTAGAGCAGAGGTCCAGGAGCGGAAATGTCCGGACATCTGGAGACCTCAGGTAAGGGCGTAGATTTTTTCCAGGTTGATGGCCTCTGCATGCAGGAAGCCTCCGATCAGAAAATAGGGGCCATTAACTTTCTGATTGTTTGTGTATTTGTTGACTTACTATGATGCATTTTCTGTAGCTATGTCGTAATGTTTTCTGAAGTAAAACAACGTTTTCCTTCAGGGTCGATGTCTCCCCGAGCTCGACAGTCCCGGTGGGAGGCCAAGTCCATTTTGAAAGTTGGGCCTTGTTACCATGGGGCGGAAGGGTTACCCCGCAAAAATTAATTAAAACTTACCTGCGGACTCCTCCCTGACTGGACCACAAGCTGAAACTGTGGAATGTGCACTACACATGCTCCCCCCAGTACTTTCCTAATATGGCAATAGGGCCTATGTATATCACAGTATAATAATAGTATAAATTTGAACAAGAAGTATAAATAAACTAAGATCAAGGAATAAAGGGGACTTCTTGAGAGATTAGTCAGATCTTAACATTGCAAAATGTTTGATGCAAAACTACATTCAAGTGTCCCAATCCTACTTTCACGCTACACCATGCCTCAGGGAGTGGTCCAGCAATCACAGCAAGATTGAGTAGCCGTTAAGCAATTTTCACAAGAATTTAGAGATGTTGGATATATATCAGTTCTGAAAAATATTAGTATGCTGCTTCATTCTTATAATGAAAAGTTTAATATTTGTTTTATAAATTTAAATTACATAATACAGTACCGTAAAAGGATAAACAATTTTAAAATACTATTCGTAGTTTGCTTTCTTGTCATCATTAGATTCCATTTGCAACAGGTCTACACCCATGGAAGTGGACCAGAGCTGCAGTCTCTCTCCTCTCTCCCACCAGTTCCATCATTCCCATCATTCACTGTCCGAGGTCCTCCAGTCTTGCTTCTGTTCCACCCAGAATGATACTTGGGGTTAAAGGGTTAAATTATGAGGAGAGGCTGCATGAACCTAGCTTGTATTCCCTTGAGTTTACAAGATTTAGTGGTGATCTAATTGAGGTGTTTAAAATGGTTAAAGGATTCGCTAGAGTAGATACAGAGAAACTATTTGCTCTGGTGGAGAATCCAGAATGGTCATCTCTGATGAACCCCAAACCGCTATCCTTGATTCCTGCTTCTTCATCAATTAAATGTTACAATTCAGCGATAGATTTTAGATGTACATGCTGAAAGGACTGAACTTAATCTCATTTAGGCCATATTCATTTCCAAGGCTGTTGTTCTGCTTTCGAACTGCCAGAATGACATTAAGATCTGCTAGAGTCATATTGCCAGAATTTTCTCAAAGGAGGCAGGTTGGGGGAGTGGGGCCTCTGAGGCGGGTGGGAAACCCAGGAGGCCCGGCTGACTTTAACTTTGCCGCCTCCGTCAAAACCGCAAGTGAACATAAGAACATAAGCCGTAGGAGCAGGAATAGGTAATTTGGCCCCTCGAGCCTGCTCCGCCATTCCATAAGATCATGGCTGAGCTGATCTGGGCTTCAACTTCACTTCACTTTCCAGAATCTGCAGTATTTTATTTTGGATTAGGGAGGTTAAAATTTCATTTTCGCAAATCTAACAGCATAGCAGTGCAAATCGTTCAGCAACTTGTGGCGATTCGCAATTCATGGGGTACCTCTTTTTCACCATGAGTTGCTGGCCGATTTGCGCATTAATAATCCATGCGTCATTCAGACACTGCTATATTTTCAGCAAAATCTCACCCTATGGCCTAGAAATTGAGTTTGCGCTGCGCCAGGGCTTTAGCGCCGGAAGTTAGCGCCGGCGCTAAGTCCCTTTGCGCGCGCCAAAAATTCAGTAGCGCCGCGCCCAAACGGCTGCCGGCGCTACTGAAGGGTTTTAGCGCCTGAAAACTGGCGCAACGCGCCGCATTGCGGCGCTATTCCGGCGCTGCGGTGCGGCAGGCTCGGGAAGTGCAGGCCTCCTCCTTCCGTTAAGGAGGAGCTGCCTGCACCCGGCCGCGGCCCGCGCAAATCTCTGCAAAAATGAGCCCGGCACCTCGGACAAGTGCCGGGCTTGCATCTGTTCCGGGGTGGGGGGGGGGAGAAGTCCGGGGAGGGAGCTGCGGGCAGGCGGCCGGCGGGGAAAGCGGCCGGCCGCCGCGCCTCCTTAAAGCGCCGGCGCAGACTCCGGCAACACTCGTTTGCCGGAGTCTTAGTTGCGGCTGCCACTGGCGAGGCGGCCGCAACTGAATTTCGGCTTGGGGCCGGGTTACCACGGCAACCGGGACGCTGCGCACACCGATGACGTCATCGGCGCTGGCGCAGCGCTACCGGTCTACCGCCGCGGAAGGACCCCAGGCAATTTAGGAACCGGCGCCAATTGCAGCGCTAGGCCCTCTAGCGCCGCAAAATCGGTGCTATTGGCACTGAATTTCTAGGCCCATATGTTTTAGGACACAACATTGAAGTTAACAAACTAGAAATTATGCAGAATTCCATTGTCTTTCCTTCACAGACAAATACCCAGAAGTCTCCTCACCCCTTTTCTTAACAAGCTACACTTCCTCCCTCATCCCGCCTCCCTCGACAGTACCCTCTGCTTCTACAGATTACTTCTTGTTCCCTACTTTCTGTGTTCCACCATTGGTAGCCATTCTTTTAGCTACAGCCCTTACCTGTGGAGTCCCTTCCCTAACTTCCTCTGCTTTATCAACTCTCTGCCTGCTTTCTTAAAACTTCTAAACACCTTTCTGGTCAACAGGGTTCTCTTCCCCCACCCACCAATTCTATTTCTCATTCTCTTCTGCTAGATATCTAGTTTTCTTTTGTTTCTTTGTAAAGTCCTCTAAGATGCTCCCTGTTTCTTGTACACGAAGAGCAATATAGAGATGGTATTGTTGCTGTTCTTATAGCTTGTGTCTCCTTAGTTGCTGTCAATACTCTCACTATAGTGCCCCTTGTCTCAGTTTATATGATCGTACTACTTTAATGTTTATTAGTTTAATCTTGCCTCGGGTATTTTATTGTCATAAACTGGTACTTAAGCTGTTATTGTTGTAATATTGCCTTTCTTCTGTAAAGTTTATAGGGCAGTGCATTTTTATCAGAGTTCAATTTTTCCACACAATTCTTGAAGCTGTGTAAAGCCAGGTGACTCAATAATTAGAGTAAACGTCTCCTGAAATCAATGTAAAGCACTTATATACAAATTGTCAGGTCTCCTCACTTTACGGAGCTTCAGAGGCTCACAGAATGAAATGAGCTTCTAACCTCTTTTAATTATAATTTTATATTTCTTTATTTACTTACATTTTACTTGTTCTGTTCCTCATGTTATATCTTTCGCTATGTAATTCAAAAGTAAAAACCTAAAGAAATGCCTTTTGAAAACTGTAAACACCAATTACTACTCTAAAGTTATGCAGACCATAATTAATATCCTTTTAAAATCAGACTTCAGAAAAAAAATGACTTCTGTTCAAATTTCCCCCTTGATTGTTAATCTGCCTTTCCTCCTTCACAAACTGACTAATTTGCTGTTTATTTCCAAAATTTCTGCTATTTATTACAAAAACTATAACCATCTTTGACATCAATTTATTTTTTGCTTTTAATCTTATTGATTTTTAAAAATATTTTTCTTAAACCTAGCGTGACAAGGGACATGGATAAAGATACCAATTGAAATTATGACAATTATTGCAATTAAACTCCCTCGCACTGTTCAACTCATTACTACTTCAGGAAAGTTGCCACAAGTCGTCCAAAGTATTCATCTGCAATACTGTAATACTGTAATATGAATTTCCTCTGTAAACTATTTTATTGAAGGCGTTACCCATTTAAAATAAATACGTTTGTGTTGTTAAAATATGAGACTGAAGATCTTGCTAAAATATATTAATGCACTCATTTACTAATATCCTACACTATGACTTCAACCCACTTTTTATACAAAAAGTAAATAGAAGCAAAGGGTATTCATAATTTCTTAAAAGAATAATTTTTTACAAACCATCCTCAAGGTACCTGTTTAAGGTCAGCACTTAGTCCACTGCAAACTTGTGCCAATACAAGTGAAAAAAGTGTTCAGTTATCTTTGCGTAAAGGCAAACTTTTGCCTGGAGCATCATTTTATGTTCACGTGTTCCTTACAAAGCTGATAAAATTGAATCTACACTTTCTCCTTTTTATACTCGATGATAATTCTTAAAGGTTCCTCAGCAGACATTAAGGTTAAAAGTCAAAAGCTAGAAAATTAATTTTGAAAAAGGACGTTTCACCATTCTTGCAGGTGACATGTTCGAGACAGTTTAACAACTCAGCTCTGTTGCTTTTATTTAACAGCCCACCTCCATTGCATTTTTGTCAATTCTAAAGTTGCCACCTCCAAGAATGTTGAATTTATCTCTTTCATCCTTCTTCAATTTTAACATTTTACTTTTTAATTCAATTTTTCACGTAATTCTGTCTTTCTGTTTTTATTTAATCTTGGGATGCAGGTAACACTGGCAAGGCAATAGCAATTACCCATCCAATGCAGTCAGGTGAGAATTAAGATTCAACAACATATTGTGGGACTGGAGTGAGATGTGGGCCAGATCAGGGAGGGGTGATCTAGGAACCAATAGGCATTTTATAGCAATTGAGAACCTTTTCTGGTGCTAGCCTACAAATTACAGATTAATAAACTTACCATGGTGGAGTTGAACTTCCATCCCCTGGATTACCAGTCACAGGATTTTCTATCTGGAAAAAGCGTGAAGAGTCATGAGCATGTATTTCTGATAGTTGACTCACCTCCTGACTCCCCAAAGCCTTTCCACCATCCATAAGGCACAAGTCAGAAGTGTGATGGAATACTCTCCACTTGCCTGGATGAGTGCAGCTCCAACAACACTTAAGAAGCCTGATATAATCCAGGACAAAGCAACCCACTTGACTGGCAGCCCACCCACCACCTTAAAAATTCCCTCCCTCCACCACCAGCACACTGTGGCAGCAGTGTTTTCCATCTACAAGATGCACAGCAGCAACTCGCCATGGCCTCTTCAACAGCATCTCCCAAACCCACAACCTCTACTACAAAGAAAGGACAAGGGCAGCAGGCAGAGGGGAACTCCACCAGTTCCCCTCCAAGTCACACTCCAACCTGACTAAGAAATATATAAATATATCATCGTTCTTTCATCGTCGCTGGGTCAAAATCCTGGAACTCCGTCCCTAACAGCACTGTGGGATTATCTCACCACACGGACTGCAGCAGTTCAAGAAGGCGGCTCACTGCCACCTTCTCAAGGGCAATTAGGGATGGGCAATAAATGCTTATGTTGCCAGCAATGCCCATGTCCCATGAATGAATAAATAAAACTGTGCTCCTTGTGGCAAACTGCACAATCAGAGCACAAATTCATAGATTTACCCCTATGGTTTTAGTATAGGAACATATAGGGTCAGTGCAGCTGTAGCAGACAGAGTAATCATATATTTATGTCTTTACCATACCAGGTGTTCCAGCTGAGAACGGGCCAATTGCTCACATTTCTTTTCTTACTGGTACTTTCCAATTGTTAACGTGTTGATTTTAATACCCTGCATTCCAGAGATGTTTATGTCTCAGTATCTAGTGGTCTTACTGTGGAACAAAGACAGAAACTGCTGGAAACACTCAGCAGGTCCGGCAGCAACTGTAGAGAGAACAGAGGAGCTGATACGTCCAAGGTGGACATTTTTGTCAGAACTCAGTCCCTGGTGGTTTATTGCTGGGGATGTATCCCGGTGGTATATTGGTGGTTATGGGGGGATATTTAACCTAAAAAGCATGGGTGGGTTTGGAGCGTGGGGGCAGTTAAATTGTAAAAAGTGGGATTCTCGCTCCGATCCAAACTCCAACCCGCCCACTTCTGGTTTTAACGGAGGCGGGAAGGAGGCAGGGATGGGGCGGGCGACAAACCCACTCCCAGGGGGCGGGATTTTAATTTAAATATTATGATGAGGCTGGAAGCCTCTTTTTTAACATACATTTTATGGACGGGTTTTACACAATTTGTGAAACCCAGCATTTATAGCAAGGCGGGACTGTTGGATCCAGGAGGGAAGTGCCTTTATACCTACCTCCTGGATCCAGGGTCCCTGCCTAACCCACAATTCATGCATGGAGAACTGCCCCAGGCCCCAAATCACTCCATGAGGCCTCCAATTACCACTCTCCCCACCACAGGCCTCCGATGCCTCCATGATTGAAGCCTCCCCCACTGCTCCTCCAGCCTACTCCCAGCCTGCGATCGTCTGTCTGTGGATCCACCCCCCCCCCCCCACAGCTCCTCCCGGCCCGCATTCATCTGAAGATCCCCCGTCCCATGCACCTCCCGGCCCGCGTTCATCTGAAGATTGCTCCCCCCCTCCCTCCAGCTCCTGCTGGCCCACGATCCTCTGAAGAACCCCTGCCCCCACCGCCCCCTCCCAACCCATGCACCTGCCAGCCATGATCTTCTGAAGTTCCACCCACCCCCACCCCCCCCACCCCCACCGCTCCTCCTGGCCTGCGATCATCCTTGAAACTCCCCTGCTGTCCTGGCTGATCCAGCCCCCCGATTGTCTTTGCACCCAACCTGCCCCGCCCCCCCGATCCTTTGCCGGTCACCACCCAGCCCCTGCTCTTCCTCGTGGCTGCCATCCTATCCTTCACCAGCTGCCACCTGATTTAGATATATTACATTTGATCCGCTCATCCAAATCATTGATGTAGATTGTGAATAGCAGAGGCCCAAGCACTGATCCTTGTGGTACCCCACTAGTTACAGCCTGCCAACCCGAAAGTGATCCGTTTATTCCAACTCTCTGTTTTCTGTCCATTAACCAATTCTCAATCCATGCTAGTGTATTACCCCCAATCCCATGAGCCCTTAATAGCCTTGGTCTAAACAGGGACAAAAGAGCTGAATTCCAGAGATGAGGGGAGAGTGATAGCCCTTACCATCAAGGCAGCATTTAACCGAGTGTGGCATCAAGGAGCCCTAGTAAATTTGAACTCAATGGGAATCAAGGGGAAAACTCTCCACTGGCCGGAGTCATTCCTAACACAAATGAAGATGGTTTTGGTTGTTGCAGGCCAATCATCTTAGCCTCAGGACATCGCTGCAGGAGTTCCTCAGGGCAGTGTCCTATGCCCAAACATCTTCAGCTGCTTCATCAATGACCTTCTCTCCATCATAAGGTCAGAAGTGGGGATGTTCACTGATGGTTGCACAGTGTTCAGTTCCATTCACAACTCCTCAGATAATGAAGCAGATCATGCTCACATGCAGCAAGACCTGGACGACTTCAGACTTGGCTGATAAGTGGCAGGTAACATTCGTGCCACGCAATTGCCAGGCAATGACCATCTCCAACAAGAGAGAGTCTAACCATTGCCCCTTGACATTCAACGGCATTACCATCACCATCCCCTACGATCATCATGGGGGTCACCATTGACCAGAAACTTAACTGGACCAGCCACATAAATACTGTGGCTGCAAAAGCAGGTCAGAGGCTGGGTATTCTGCAGCAAGTGTCTCACCTCCTGACTCCCCAAAGATTTTCCACTATCTACAATGCACAAGTCAGAAGAGTGATTAAATACTCCCCACTTGCCTGGATGAGTGCTGCTCCAACAACACTCAAGAAGCGCGACACCATCCAGGACAAAGCTGCCTGTTTGATTGGCACCACATCCACAATCTTAAACATTCACTCCCTGCACCATTGGCACACCGTGGCTGCAGTGTGTACCATCTACAAGATGCACTGCAGCAACTCGCCAAAGCTTCTTTGATAGCACCTCCCAAACCCACAACCACTACCACCTAGAAGGACAAGGGCAGCAGGAACACCATCACCTCCAAGTTCCCCTCCAATTCACACACCATCCTAACTTGGAAATATATCACAGTTCCTTCATCGTCACTGGATCAAAATCCTGGAACTCCCTCCCTAGCTGCATTATGGGAGCACCTTCACCTTACAGACTGCAGTAGTTCAAGAATTTGGCTCACCACCAGCTTCTCAAAGGAAATTAGGGATGGGCAATAAATGCTGGCCTTAGCAGCATCGCCCACATCCGAGGAACAAATAAAAATACTACTGGGGCTATTCTGTCATTATCTTTCTGATTGTTATTGGTTGACTGACCATGATGCTATATCATAATAAAACAATATTTTCTGCAGTAAAACATTTTTCTCCAGGTAACTAACACTGGGGTCAATTTCTCCCTGAGCTCGACAGTCCTGATGGGAGGCCAAGTCAATTTTGAAGGCTCAGCCTTGTTACCATGGGGCCAAAGGCTTACCCTGCAAAATAAATTAAAACTTGCCCGTGGACTCCTCCTTGACTGGACCACAAGATGAAACTGGAATATGCACAGTGCACACTCCCGCCAGTGAAGGGATAATTACTAGTCCTAGCCCTTTTTAGGCTACCCCGGATCAGGCGTATTCCCCAGACGTTCACCTTCAACTAAAGTCAGAGGTAGCCGAATCCTATAGATGCTTAATTGGGTCTAAAGGTCCAGACTATCTCTCGCTAAAGGAAAGGAACGACCTGAAGATGTTACCTTCCCCCAGATAGCACTTTTAATACGTTTAACTAGACTGTAACCTTCCGGATATTATAAGGGTCCGGAAAACTCCCCCAGAATTCTGCAACTCCTCACCAAAGAGTGTACAAAGATTGAGTTTGCGAATTTGATACAGAAGTACTATGTGAGACAATTCTAAAAAGATATAGATTTATTAAAGAACCGACATGCAGTTAACAGCTGGTGAGTCAATCGCAACTTTAACAGTTCCAAAAACAAATAGCTTACAATTCTTATCATCAGAGATCCTTATTGTCAAATCTTAGCTTTGTTACATTTTTACATTTCTACTTATTCTTAATCCAGATTATCCACCAAAATCAAATACCTTTGCTTACCCGAGACTCAAAGAGTTGTAGGCTTACAGAGTGGTTCTGAAGCTGAGAATCACTTTGCCCCTTCCAGCAACTTCTGTCTTCCTATTTGAAAGTTCAATATTTTATACCCTTTTTTCAGTGGTATATCCTTTGAAGTTTTCTGCTGATGTAAGCTAATTATCTCTAGTCATTTTCCTGTGACTTCTTTCTGTTCTTACTGTCAATTCAGCTGTTAGCTTGCAGAATTCTGTCTGCTGTGTAGGTGTTCAAAACCTATCATAAAACAATACGACAGCAGTGGTTCTATTTGATGCCATTTTTACGAAGGATTCTATTCAATTCTTAAGTCTCCTTAGCTGGTTGTAAGAAGTCTTTGTGTCTCCTAAGTAACCATGTGATTGCTTGGTGCATCAATTGATGTCATATTTACAAAGTCTTCAGTTTGTATCTTTTACAACATGTAAATTAAAAACACTTCAACCGAGTACATGATTATCTTCCTAGCTACCTTAGTTGGTTGTATTAAAGAATTTGGACTTGGAGGGTTTGAGATGTCTGGTGTTCAGGTGAGTGTTGGGCGCATGAGTGCAGAGGTAAGTGTGTTTGGTGTGTGTAAAGTGTTTAAATAAGTTTTACTTACCTTTACTTACTAATGCAGGCTTCCTTCCTTCAGGATTCGCGAGTCCCTCATCTCACCGGCACAGAAAGCAGAATGGCCGTGAGTTGTCAAAAGCTGCAGCCTTCTGCTTTCTGTTCTGGAGAGATCTCTAAATCAGCCTGAGAGGAAGGAATTAACTTAGAGTACAGCCTGTCAGTGTTTGACAGGTTCAAAGAACTGTCAAATGCTGATATTTCATCTATCAAAAGCTCTTGACAGATGAAATGTCAATCTGTGACATCACCTGTTGCTGGGTGGCCCTTAATTGGCCTGCTGAGCCCGCTGGGCGGGCTCAACCAGGTCAATCAAGGGAAAATCGAGTGGGCTGGCCACAACTCAATGGAGGCGGGACTACAACCCCAAAAGTGGGAGTCCCGCCTCCTACTTGCCTCCATTGATAAAATCCAGCCCTTCCTGTCTCCTTGTTTCATTTGATGGCATATGTTTCTTTAATGTTCTGTGTTTCTGTTTCCCGAAGTGTTGCTTTATGACACCTTAATATTATATCATTGTGCTCTTTCATGTGCCTGTTTACAAAGTGATGGTTTAAAACAATTTAACTGGGTATATCTTATTGTGCTCTTTCCAAAGCTCAGACTTTCTGGAAGCTCCAAACTGCTGCTTCAATAGGGCTATTGTTACAGTGTCAACAACTGATTCTTATCTCAAAAGCCTGTATGGTGTTTACAGCTTCGTGTTGTTGAGGCTTTTAGATTTTTAAACCCAGGCTGTCATGTTTTAATAAAGTCAGAATTCTGTTCATAGGATGGTGTATTCTTCTGAATAGGTATGGCTCATTCCTTCACACCAGTACTCTCCTAATATGGCCATAAGGGTCATATGTATATCATAGTATAATAAAAGTATAAATTTGAACAAAAAGCATAAAAAACTAAGATCAAGGAATAAAGAGGACTTCTTAAGAGCTTAGTCAGATCTTAACATTGCAGAAGTTTTGATGCAACACTACATTCAAGTGTCCTAATCCTATTTTCACACTATACCAAATCTCAGGGTGTGGTCTAGCAGGATTGAGTAGCAGTTAAGCAATTTTCACAATAATTTAGAGATGTTGGATATATATGAATTCTGAAAACTATTAGTATGATGCTTTATTCTTATAATGAAAATGTTAATGTTAATGTTTGTTTCATAAATTTAAGTGACTTAAATTTAAATTAAATTTAAAAGGAAAAACAATTTAAAAATGCTATTCGCAGTTTGCTTTTGTGTCCTCATTAGATTCAATTTGCAACAGGTCTACATCCATAAATACTGTGGCAACAAGAGCAGGACAGAGGCTAGGTATTCTGCGGCAAGTGTCTCACCTCCTGACCCCCCAAAGCCTTTCCAACATCTACAAGGCACAAGTAAGGAGCGTGATGGAATACTCTGCACTTGCCTGGATGAGTGCAGCTCCAACAACACTCAAGAAGCTCGACACCATCCAGGCCAAAGCACCCCATCTATCACCTTAATCATTCACTCCCTCCACCACCGGCGTACCATGGCTGCAGGGTGTACCATCTATAAGATGCACTGCCAAGGCTTCTTCAGCAGCACCTCCAAAACCCGCGACCTCTTCCACCTAGAAGGACAAGGGCAGCAGGTGCATGGGAACACCACCGCCTCCAAGTTCACCTCCAAGTCACACACCATTCTGACTTAGAAGTATATCGCCGTTCCTTCATCGTCGCTGGGTCAAAATCCTGGAACTCCCTACCTAACAGCACTGTGGGAGCACCTTCACCACATGGCCTGCAGCAATTCAAGAAGGTGGCTCACCACCTCCTTCTCAAGAGCAATTAGGGATGGGCAATAAATGCTGGCCTTGCCAATGATGCCCAGATCCCATAAGCAAATTAAATAAAAAGGACCAGAGCTGCAGTCTCTCCTCTCTCCCACCAGTTCCATCATTCCCATCATTCACTACCTGAGGTCCGCCAGTCTTGCTTCTGTTTCACCCAGAATGATACTTGGGGTTAAAGGGTTAAATTATGAGGAGAGGTTGCATAAACCTAGCTTGTATTCCCTTGAGTTTACAAGATTTAGGGATGATCTAATTGAGGTGTTTAAAATGGTTAAAGGATTCGCATGAGCAGATACAGAGAAACTATTTGCTCTGGTGGAGAATCCAGAATGGTCATCTCTGATGAACCCCAGACTTCTATCCTTGATTCCTGCTTCTTCATCGGTTAAATGTTACAATTCAGTGATAGCATCTGTAAGTATGGGGTCAGATTTCAGATGTACATGCTGAAAGGACTGAACTTTATCTCATTTAGTTCACATTCATTTCCAAGGCTGTTGTTCTGCTTTTGAACTGCCAGAATGACATTAAGATCTGCTAGAGTCATATGGCCAAAATTTTCTCAAGGGAGGCAGGTTGGGGGAATGGGGCCTCTGAGGCGGGTGGGAAACCCTGGAGGCCGGCTTTCCTGCAGGCCCAGCTGACTTTAACTTTGCCGCCTCTGTTAAAACCAGAAGTGATAATAAGAACATAAGCCGTACGATAAGGAGTAGGTCATTTGGCCCCTCGATCCTGCTCCGCCATTCAACTACATTTCACTTTCCAGAATCCGCAGTATTTTGTTTTGGATTAGGGAGGTTAAAATGTCATTTTCGCAAATCTAACAGCTAGGCAGTGCAAATCGTTCAACAACTTGTGGTGATTCGCAATTCACGGGTTATCCCTTTTTCACCACGAGTTGCTGGCCGATTTGCGCATTAATACATCCATGCGTCATTCAGACACCGCTATATTTTCAGCAAAATCTCACCCTATATGTTTTAAGGCACAACATTGAAATTAACAAACTAGAAATTATGCAGAATTCCATTGTCTTTCCCTCACAGACAAATACCCAGAAGTCTCCTCACCCCTTTTCTTAACAAGCTACACTTCCTCCCTCATCCCGCCGCCCTCGACAGCAACCTCTGCTTCTACAGATTACTTCTTGTTCCCTACTTTCTGTGTTCCACCATTGGTAGCCATTCTTTTAGCTACAGCCCTTACCTGTGGAGTCCCTTCCCTAACTTCCTCTGCTGTATTAACTCTCTGCCAGCTTTCTTAAAACTTCTAAACACCTTTCTGGTCGACAGGGTTCTCTTCCCCCGTCCAACAATTCTATTTCTCATTCTCTTCTGCTAGATATCTAGTTTTCTTTTGTTTCTTTGTAAAGTCCTCTAAGATGCTCCCTGTTTCTTGGACATGAAGAGCACTATAGAGATGGTATTGTTGCTGTTCTTATAGCTTGTGTCTCCTTAGTTGCTCTCAATACCAGCCCATGATATTCTGAAAGTCCAGCCACCCCCCGCTCCTCCTGGCCTGCGATCGTCCTTGGACCTCCACCACCCCCCTGCTTCTGCGGCCGCGTCCTAGCGCACAATTATCTTCGCACCCCCTCTTGCTGTCCCGGCTGATCCGGCCTCCCGATTGTCCTCATCCCCACCCTCCCCCACCCCCCACCACTTCGATCCTTTGCCAGTCACCACCCAGCCCCCGCTCTTCCTCGCGTCTGCCACCTTATCCTTTAGCGGCTGCCACCCAATTTTCATAGCAACCCCCACCACCTCCCCAATGCTGATCCCAGCCCACCCCTGCTCCTCCAGCCACCCTGCCCACCCCCCACCTGCCCCTGCAATCCCTTCCTCCATCCTCCGTACAGCCTAATGTCACAGGCCTACCCACCCGGAGCCAGCAAACCACTCAATCTGGCTGGCTGCAGGCGGGAAACTGAGGCCTCACATGCAAATCAGACCCTGCATCTAAAGTCGGCAAACCCAGCCTCCTCCATAAAATCCAGCCCTATGAATCTAAGTCCCTTTATTTGGGGTTTGTATCTGAGTCTCTATCCCTCTCCTTGGCCACTGTCTGAGGTTAAACTAGACTGATCGCAAACTTGGCATCCTACTTGACGCTGAGCTGTGGACCTTAAATCCTCTCCATTATCACAACCGCCTACTTCCAGTTTCATAGTATTGTTTGTCTCTGCCCCCGCCTCAGCTCATCTGCTGCTGAAACCCTCATCCATGCCTTTGTTACCTCTAGACTCGACTATTCCAATATTCTCCTGGCCAGCCTCTCACCTTGCACTTTCCATAAACTTGAGCTCATCCAAAACTCTGCTGCCCGTTTCCTAACTCCCACCAAGTCCTGTTCATCCATCATCCCTGCGCTCGTTGACCTACATTGGCTCCCGGCCTGGCAAGGTCTCGATTTTAAAATTCACATCCTTGTTTTCAAATCCCTCCATGGCTTCATCCCTCCCTATCTCTGTAATCTCCTCCACCACTACAACCCTCCAAGGTCTCTGCACTCTTCCAATTCTGGCCTCTTGTACATTCCCGAATATCAGTGCTCCATCATTGGCTGCCGTGCCCTCAGCTGCCTCGGCCCTAATCTCTGGAATTTCTTCCCTAAACATCTCCGCCTTTCTACATCTCCATCCTCCTTTGAGATGCTCCTTAAAACCTACCTCTTTGACCAAGCTTTTGATCACATGTCCTAATATTTCCTTATGTGGCTCGGTGTCAAATTTTGTTTGGTAATGCTTCTATAAAATGCATTGCGATGCTTTACTGTGTTAAAGGTGCTAGATAAATGCAAGTTCTTGTTGTTGTCCCTGGTGATTTATTGGTGGGTATTTAATTGAGTCCCTGGCAGCCTATTGTTGGGTATGTACCTCTTGATGTCAGAAAGGGTGAACTCTGGCAATCCTCATCCAATTTACTTGAAAATATGTGTGAATCAAGTGTAAGAGTACAGGGCTGGAAAATGCCATCACTGTGTGGGTTTGTAGAACATTCCAGGTAAAATATCTATCCGTACACAACTATTCCCTAAATTAGCCTATTGTTTCTCTAATGCTTTGTGATATAAAATATCACTTACTTTCTCACATTTTTAGACTTCTCTGCTTCCGTGATTTCCGTTTAAACAAAAAACTATTTACTGAAATTATGTTGAGCAACTATGCAATCACCACGTAAGAAAATACTCTTCCAATGTCTCAGCAATAATTGCTCTGGTGCATGAATTTCTGGTCTGAGTCATTGGGTTGATTAATACTTCAGCTCTATATAAAGATAGGCATCGGACACTGTCTTTTATCTGAGGCTGTTTACCAAACAGCAAACTCCAAAATGAAGACAACGCACTTTTATCTTACCGTTGCACTCGAACTAGGCTTTCTAGCCTTTTCTTCAGTTGCGACTCTGTCACAATCAGAGGAGACAGTTGCAAGACACGCTGAGGTACGTGAAGAACTTAAACTGAGTAATTTAATATTAAAGAAGGAATCTCTACTAATGTCCTTTCTTTTAGATTTGTAAGAGTAACAAAGGATTATGATTAAGCTGAACACATGCATGTTTTGTTCTATTTGTTTCCTTTTTATGTTTTTAATTAAACATTGCTGATATAAAGAATTTGAAGTACTGAGACTGATAAAGCTAGAGTTAAGTCAGTCAATAAACCAAGCTGCTGCTGTGCTACACTATAGGTCCACAGGACTGCTTCACAACGAGAACCAACCCTCCCTGTGCCTCCTCAGAAAGTCTAGTTTGGCAGCTTTGTCTCTCGGTCTTGGCTCTTGCCCATTGCACATGCTGTGCCCATGTTATAACCTACGGGACACTTATACCGTTAAGTGCTTGTGAGCTGCTTGAAAAGTGTTACGTTCTTATTACTGCAGATGCTATATGATTGGCTGATGACTGTTTCCATTAATTGAAACTTTTTGCCGGAATCGCACAGCTAAATATTGTAGGTTCCCATCTTCCATTAGAGTGGTCACCATTAAAGAAGAAAAGCAACTCTTTCACACTATTTTTGTGAAAAGAGAAATTTTGGTCCCTTTGTCTTAATATTGTAAAGCTAGAAATTACTGCTGGTGATAACAGTGTCTGCTATTTCAATGGAGGCATTAGCCAGTTTATTTTAAGTGGGTAAGCTCTTCCATTTAGATTGTGGAGAGGGGAATATCACCTGAAAGCAATAATTCTTTGTTCAAAAGCAAAATACTGCAAATGCTGGAAATCTGAACTAAAAACAGAAAATGCTGGAAATACTCAGCAGGCCAGGCAGCATCTGTGGAGAGAGAAACAGAGTTAACGTTTCAGGTCAATGACCCTTCGTCAGAATTCTTTGTTCATATTATCACCAAAAGTAATTTCTAGTCTTTGGTGTTACTGGCAGTGCATTTGAAATTCATCATTCATTAAAAATGTTCAATCGTTTAAATGCAGATACAAAACACAATTTAAATACGTTTAGAAACTATACATTGTGTAGGATTAATATTAATTTAGCTTTTCATCTAAAAGTACAGATACACGGTAAATTGAATAGACTCAGGGGACGAATTGCTCTGATTGCTGCGTGTAGTGAATTATAAATACATTCCAAAAGAACATACTTGTAAGTCCAGATTTTTACCCTGCCCTTCCCGTGGGATTGGAATGGATGGGTAATAAAAATGGCGGTCAGACGCTCCCCACTGCGTTGCAAGTGCATTTGTGCCATCCGCCATTTTAACTGCTGGGTTTTCAGCAGCATTGGAGCAGCCCACTGCAGGCAGGCAAGGGCCTTATTAATGTTTAAATATCAGGGTCCAATGACGTCATTCGGACCCCAATGTAATCTTAACCGCCAATCGCGGCAGTGATGCCCAGTGAAAGCTTGCATCAAGCTGGAGTGGAGCCAGAAGAGGCCAACAAAAGTAATTAAACATTTTTTTTAACGTATCCTTCTGGGGCGGGTTTGCTTCCTCTCCCCCGACCGCAATTGCCTCAGGACTGCCCCTTGACTACTTACCTTACATGAGTGACCATTCCCTCAGGTCCCCAGAGACCAACTAAAATTCTGCCACTGTCAGGTAGGGATTCCTGCCGGGTTTGGACAGGATTCTGAGTTCCATCATTTAAATCAGGCCTGAGAGTTACAATCTCCCAGGCCTCAGGCTGCGGGGCTGGACGGTTTGTCACCAGCATCGGCCTCTGCAAGCCGTACTTACGCCCCGAGTTAAAATTGGGTCCATAGTTTTCCAAAACATAGCAACCAGAGGAGTTCTTACCAATGGGATCAATTTTGGTCTTCCATTTCAAAAGTGGTGAGCTGGGTAAGAGCCCAGAGTAATTGGCGAGGGATATGTATTAATTTCCAGGGCACTCCTAATCTGTATGGGTGAGTGGAGCAGGCCTGCGCCAGGGGAATGTCTGGTCCAGGCTACTAACTTGAACCTAGAAATATAGGCGGATTCAGGTAATATCAGGAGTGACCCTAACACAGTGCCCAGGCTAAGGGGGAGAAGCAGCATTGGCCTTAAGATTTTTGTTGCCTCATTTAATGGCTTGGAGTAGATGAAGAAGTAGTGATTTAGCCACTGCACTGTGAAAGGTCCAGAGGTTGTGAGCTCTAAGGGTGTGCAATCTAAAGGAAGCTGATGAATGTGGAATGAAATTATCTAAAGAACAATGCATAGAGGATGAGTAGAAGACAACAATGATATGATGAGAAAACAGAATGGAAGAGCTCTGGCAAGCCTTGGAGTTCATTGAAAAAGGGTCAGAGAATAAATCATCAATTGCAGCAAAAGAGCAACTTGCAGTGATATAAAGCAATAGACAGTTACACTGTAAGTCTTTCATTGAGTTATTTAGTTTCCCTGTATAAAAGGGCTTGCAAATGAATTGCTACTTAGAAGATTCTAAAATGTTTAACTTTTCAGAAACCACCTCAAACTAGCGAAATATTAATTTAGATAACCTAAAAATTGGGAAGAAGTTTCTCCTTTACTGAAAAGTGGGACAATGCCTGGTTTCCCATAAATAACAATCCATGAACAAAATTGCAGTCTCAAAAATCCCACTTGTCAAAGTTGTGTGTTTTTGTGATTTTGTGGGTTGCTAATTACGGATAAAACAGGCATCATTTGCTTTTCATTAAAATGGAATTTCAACCGCTAATGACAAAAAAAGAAAATGAATGAAATAATTTCACATGAAAATAAAGGATGTGTCTATGCGCAATACCAAAGTTCTGCTTGGTCCCCTTGGATGACAAGAGCTGATTGCTGATTGGTCCCCTTGGAGGGCAAGACACACCCAGCAGTTTCTGTGGAATGTGTAATTAGATCCTCTTGCCTACGTAATCAATTACCTTGCAAAGTGTAATTCGAGCCACTCTGAGTGAAATCATCAAAACAGGGCTCACATAGGACAGGGCTCAGCCTCGTGGGTTAAGACGTCTCCCACCCCCCAAGCTTTTGACATTCTCCCGCTTTCCAAGTGTAGGGGGGCATCTTTTAACTGGTTTAAGGTAATTCACCTGGTCAGCAGCCTTTGTCTGCACTCTGACCAATTCCAATCTTTTACCTGGTTTACGGTAATTCACCTGGTCAGGCAGCTGCTACACTGTAAACCAATTCCCAGACAGCGGTTTCGAATCGCTACCCCACCTTCCAGTTCTGACTAGAGGACTTATAATTAATGATATTAAAATGGACAAATGGTCTGGATGAGAGAAAAATCAAGCTTTATTAACTAAAAGAAACTGTAATCAAATTTTAAACCATACCTCACGACCACAGTAATTACAGTAAAATTGCTTAAATGGGGGAAGGCAGACGGCAAAAATGAGGGGTAAGTGGCTACAATGTTAATTAAACAATCTTAGCAATTTCCCCTTAATCACCACCCCCTAACTCCTTACTAGGTTGCTTTGCTGAGGAGTCAGAAACCCTGCTCACCTGTGGTCCAGCGAAGTGAGAGAGAGATAGCTTCTCAGGAGTGATCTTTATACCTGGTGAGCTCCTGCTGTTTTGCTGTCTGCAAAATTCGTGCCCAAAAGTTCCAATATACAAGAGAAACACTGTGATTGGCTGATTCAAAGTGGTTGGAATGGATTAATGTGTCTGCACTGTGGGGCCGAAATGTTCCCGCCCACATCCGGAGCTCACCTGGGCTAAAACAAAAGGGAATCCAACTTCCCTATTGAACAGAATGATGGGTGGTTCAAAACCTCATTCATACTGATCGGTTCCATAACAAAAGTCCATTCCATGGCTTCAGTATCTCCATTGTGAGTGAGTGCTTTGAATGGGTTTGAATTTCTGTGTACACAGAGCCGATTGTTCTTGCAGTTAGTCTCAAGTAGTTGTAATCCCTTATGTCAATAAACAACATTGATTGCTTAGAAGGGAAATTCCCTTTGATTGGCAGGTCTTACTCACAGCCACTGCTAGATCCTCCCACACAGACATACTCCAAGCTGCTAGCTGCATTTCTTTTGTCTTTTGGCCATGCTTTCTGATGGTCATTTTCAAACCTCTTTGGAATATAAACAGTTCGAAACTCAGAGGTACCATTTTTAATAAAATGTAATGTCTTAGATCCTGATGTTGCCCAAGTGCTGCTCTGCTCAATGCAGCTTTTCACAAATCTGGGTATGTTTTAAAAACACTGTCCTACCCAGAGGCAATTCAAAACACATGATTCTTCATCCACGATGTGGACCAATATTTTTCAATCTTCAGGGAAAATAGGGGAATTTTGCAAACCGCTACACAAGTGCCTGACCTTCCCGCCCAACCCCAATGAGTTCCTGACCTCCCCCCAGCCCAATTTCTGACCCCCCTCCCCACTCCCCCCACCCAAGTACCTGGCCTTCTCCCCCACCCAAGTTCCTCCACGCTCCCCCCAGTTTCCTGACCTCCCCCAGCCTAAGTTCCTCACCCCCCTGGGTTCCTGAACTTTTCACCCCACAACAACTTCCCGACATTCCCCCACCATCCCCCTATAGATGGGGCATTGTGTGCGGGCCATGGATTGTTAACAGGATTGCTAACTTGAGTAGGAAGTGAATAGTGACAGCTTTCCGAGAAATCAACCAGTTCTAGGGGGAGGAGAAGGAGGATGTGGTGGGGGTGTAAAGGGGATGGGGTTGGAAGAACATGATCTGTCTTACCATCTGGATCACGTTCTGGCTCTCATTCTGCCCCCCTTTAGACCTGGATCACATTCATCCACCATCCCCACTGTGCCCTCCATGCTCTTTACCCATCGCTCATCCCTCCACCCCAAGTTCCTGACCTCTCCCATTCCCCCTCTTCTATCTCCCACTTCTGTCCATCTCTGTCTCCCCCTCAGATCACCTCTCGACCATCCTCCCTACCGCTCTCATTCCCTCTCTCTCACTCCCCCCTACGATCCCTTCTATCCCTCCTCCGATCACCTCTCTCCCTCCAGCGATCCCCTCTACTCTCCTCCGATCCCCTCTCTCCCTCTACCGATCCCCTCCCTCCCTCCTCCGATCCCCTCTCTCTCTAACCCCTCCAGTTTCTTCTCCCCCCTCGGAACACCACCCACTCTCCCCCTCTGATACTCTCTTCCCCCTCTTTCTCTCTCCCTTGCTCTCCCCCTCAACACCCCTCTCTTGTTCTCCACCACTCTCTTCCCCCTCCCTGCTCTCTCTCTCTCCCCCAGTCTAGCTCTTACTCCCCCAGTGCCGCTCCCTCCCTCTCCAACCACCAGCCCCCCCCCACCCCGGGCCCTCTCTCTCTCACTCCCAATCTCTCTCACTCACCACCATTTTCTCTCCCTCATCCCCCAGTCTCTCCCTCTCTCTCATTCCCAGTCTTTCCCTCTCTCTCATTCCCAGCCTTTCCCTCTCTCTCTCCCCAGGTCTAGCTCTTACTCCCCCAGTCTCCCTCCCTCCCTCTCCAGCCACCAACCCCCCCGGTCCCTCTCTCGCTCCCAATCTCTATCTCTCCCCCCCACTCTCTCTCTCACCCCACACTGTCTCTTGCCCCCTCTCTCTCTCTCACCCACTGTCCCTCTCACCCACTGTCTCTCTCTCACCCGCTCTCTCCCTCTCACCCACTCTCTCCCTCTCACCCACTCTCTCCCTCTCACCCACTCTCTCTCTATCACACCCACCCCAATGTCTCTATCTCTCCCCCACTATCTCTTCCCCGTCTCTCTCCCTTCCTGAGTCTCTCTCTCTCTCTCTCTTCCCCAGTCTCTCTCTCTCTCCTCCCCAGTCTCTCACTTTCTCTCTTCCCCGGTCTCTCCCTCTCTGCCCAGTCTCTCCCTCTCTCTCTTCCTAGTCATTCTCCCTCTCTCTCTTCCCAGTCTCTCCCCCCTCAGTCTCTCTCTCCCCAGTCAGTCGCTCACTCTCTTCCCTCAGTCTCTGTCTCCCCCCTCAGTCTCACTCTCCGCCCCCAGTCTTTATCTCTTTCATCCCCCTCTCTCCCCAACTCTCTGTCTCTCCCCTATCTCTCTCTCTCCTCACTTTCTCTCTCTCTCACTCCCCCAGTCCATCTCTCTCCCCATTTTCTCTCTCCCCACTCTCTCTCTCCCCACTCTCTCTCTCCCCACTCCCTCTCTCTCTCCCCACTCTCTCTCTCCACACTCTCTCTCCTCCACACTCTCTCTCTCCTCCACTCTCTCTCCTCCACTCTCTCTCTCTCCTCCACTCTTTCTCTATCTCGCTCTCCCCACTCTCTCTCTCTTACCCCACTCTCTCTCTCCCCACTCTCTCTCTACCGCCACCCTCACTCTCTCCCCCACTCTCTCTCTCCCCCACTCTCTCTGTCCCCCACTTTCTCTCCCCACACTCTCTCTGACCCACTCTCTCTCTCTCACCCACTCTCTCCCTCTCACCCACTCTCTCTCTCCTCCCTAGCCACTCTCTTTCTCTCTTCCCAGTCTCTCTCTCTCCCTTTCCCCCCTCAGTCTCTTTCTCTCCCCCATCAGCCTCTCACTCTCTCGCCTTTCAGTCTCTCTCTCCGCCCCGTCTTTAGCTCTTTCGTCCGCCTCTCTCTCCCACTCCCTCTCCCACTCTCTCTCTCCCAGCTTTCTCTCTCTCTCTCTCCCCCCAGTCTCTCTCTCCCCACTCTCTCTCTCCCCCACTCTCTCTCTCTTCCCCCACTCTCTCTCTCTCCCCCACTCTCTCTCTCCCCGCATTCTCTCTCTCCCCGCATTCTCTCTCTCTCCCCCCACTCTCTCTCTCTCCCCACTCTCTCTCTCCCCACATTCTCTCTCTCTCCCCCCACTCTCTCTCTCTCCACACTCTCTCTCTCCACACTCTCTCGTCCCACTCTCTCTCCCCCACTCTCTCTCTCTCTCTCTCTCCCCCACTCTCTCTCTCCCCCACTCTCTCTCTCCCCCACTCTCTCTCTCTCCCCCACTCTCTCTCTCTCCCCCACTCTCTCTCTCTCTCCCCACACTCTCTCTTTCTCTCCCCACTCGCTCTCTCCCCCACTCTCTCCCCACTCTTTCTCTCTCTCCCCACTCTCCCTTTCTCACCCCCATCTCTTTCTCACCCCAGTTGCCCCCTCTCTCTCTTCCCCAGTCCCTTTCCCATTCTCTTCCTCTCTCCTTCACTCCCCCAGTCTCCCTCACCCCAGGCTCTCTCTCGCTCTCTCCCCAGTCTATCTCTCTCGCCCAGTCTCCGTCCCCTTCAGTCTCTCTCCCACCCCCTCAGTCTCTCTTTCTCTCCCTCCCCCTCAGGCTCTCTCCCCACACTCTCTCCCCACTCTCTTCCCCAATCTCTCTCTCTCCCCCTGTCTCTCTCCCCCTCAATCTCTCTCACCCCCACTCTCTCTCTCTCCCCCACTCTCTCTCTCTCCCCCACTCTCTCTCTCTCCCCCACTCTCTCTCTCTCTCCCCACACTCTCTCTTTCTCTCCCCACTCGCTCTCTCCCCCACTCTCTCCCCACTCTTTCTCTCTCTCCCCACTCTCCCTTTCTCACCCCCATCTCTTTCTCACCCCAGTTGCCCCCTCTCTCTCTTCCCCAGTCCCTTTCCCATTCTCTTCCTCTCTCCTTCACTCCCCCAGTCTCCCTCACCCCAGGCTCTCTCTCGCTCTCTCCCCAGTCTATCTCTCTCGCCCAGTCTCCGTCCCCTTCAGTCTCTCTCCCACCCCCTCAGTCTCTCTTTCTCTCCCTCCCCCTCAGGCTCTCTCCCCACACTCTCTCCCCACTCTCTTCCCCAATCTCTCTCTCTCCCCCAGTCTCTCTCTCCCCCTGTCTCTCTCTCCCCCTCAATCTCTCTCACCCCCACTCTCTCTCTCACCCCCACTCTCTCTCTCTTCCACACTCTCTCTCTCTCTCTTCCCCGGCTCTCTCTCTCTTCCCAAGTCTCTCTCTCTCTCTCTTCCCCGGTCTCTCTCTCTCTCACCCAGTCTCTCTCTCCTCTCCAGTCTCTCTCTTTCTCTCAACCCAGCCTCTCCCACTCTCTTCCCAGTCTCTCCCTCTCTCTCTTCCCAGTCTCTCCCTCTCAATTCAATTCAATTTAATTCAATTCAAATTGCTTTATAGGCATGACAAGGTACATCTTATGTTGCCAAAGCACCGAAAAAAACATTTATGGTTGAACACATAAACATAGATCTATCCATACAGTGTATAAACAGATATATATCCCTGTGTGTATAAAAATGCACTCATATAATATGTATATACTCTTTTCTTAGATTTAATGGTTGTCCCTCTGCTTATGGTAAGCTGTAACATAGTTTGCCGCTAAAGTTACGCAATTTCTCTGTTCCCCTAATAGGTATGGGAGTTTTTGGTCGTCATTCAAATTTTTGAATTCAGGGCATATTTTTATGAATTTTGGGTAGAAATTCCCCCTTATGCCCTGATGTTTTCCACAAGCTGTGAGGAAATGCATCTCTGTCTCCACCACTCCCTGACTGCAGTGAGAGCATATCCTGTCCTCTCTTGGCAGCCAGGTCTGTCTGTGTCTGCCTTTTTCGATGGCCAGGCTATGCTCACTAAGTCTGTATATAGTCAAGGTTTTTCTCAATTTGCTATCTTTTACCGTGGTCAGGTATTCAGCCATGTTGTATTGTCTGTTCAGGGCCAAGTAGCAATCGAGTTTGTTTTGGGTTTTTGTTGTTTCTGTCCAATATGTCAGATATTTTTCCTTTTGTTTAGTGACAATTGTGTTGTGTCAAATTCTCTGTGCTACGATGTCACTGTCCTGGGGCTGGTTATTATTAATAGTGTTAGTAATTACTTCACTGAGTCCCAGGACTAGTTGACTGAGGGAACTCTTCTTTATGGT